>NW_020955210.1:355345-379084 GCF_003031625.1 Empidonax traillii
ATTCCAAGAAAGTTTCAACTTGAAGAGCATTCAAATATATTTAGTAAACTTGCAATGCAAAATTTACCACACTTTTAAAAGACGTTTCTGGTTTTCTTTAGTTAACACAATCACAACTACTGTTATTAAGAACAAATAGTTCATTTTATTTGAACTCTCCACTAAGGGAAGAAACTTAATCTGCACAAGTCACATTATTGTTTCCCCATTTTAAGGTCCCAAGACAAAGTTATGTAGGAGATACTTTGAAAGCAAATAATGCATATGTAAATGCTTATGAAAAGAAGTCAAATTTAAAAGCAGCCTTTGGGAACACAAAGCTTGTTTTTATAAAAATTAAAGAGGCCAAACTGATTGCTTTTCAAGTTGAAAATGCCATTTTAAGTGTAAAGAGCCTACAGAAATTACCTTGAACAAATTTGACACAATGACTGAAGAGACACTGCAGGCATGTAGCTTAAGGCAGCATTGTAACAGAGCAGAAGGAAAGTCAGCACTTCAAACCTGGGATTTATAAGAAACATCAGTATTACATTATTGATTTTATTTTTTTAAGAGGAAACAAGTTTACATGAAAATTTCCAAGACTTAGTTAAACATATTTGTTATTTTGTTTCAGTAAAATTGTCCACTGAGTAAGCTTTTCCTCTTCATGTGGTAATATGCCCTGCTAGTCTTTCTGCATCTACATTTACATATGTTTAAAGACAACAAAAAAAACCCCACACCACAAAACACAGCTTAACACTTATCCACCTTCAGTCTAAAATCATAGTAAAAATTAGAAGAAGTTAAGATCCATTATTGATTCTCAAGTAAAATCCTATTATACGATTTCACCTGTTCTGTGCTGTTAGCATCTCCCTTTGAGGATGAGGTCCACTGTACACAACCCTGGACAAACCATGCTGAGACAAAGCTCCTTCAGTGAGAGCTATGGAGCCAATGCTGGAAGGCTAAAGGAAAAAGGATCACTCAAAACATGTCCACCCCAAACCTCGATACAATGCAAGTGAAAACAGACAACAATCAGCATAGCCATATTTGTATGTAAATTTTCAACAGGCTTAAGGTTATATGACTGCTTAGCTGTCTTAGATTTGAGAAGTCATTTTACACCAGAAAAGGCATATGGTTTCAGAATAGAAAAAAGACATAGCTGGTGCATGGATACTATGGATTAATAACTATTCAGCCTTGAAGAAACCTCACAGACCACTTAGCAGTAGACAGAAGTCTGAGAAACATGTTCCTATGTCACCATGCAACATGCTAAAACTAATTTTCACTTTTATTCTTAGCAAAGGTCCTCAAAGCATTCTACCTTTCCCAATCAATAACAACTTCACTTCGTGTATGTTACTTACTTCATGGTAGACTGAAGGTTTGGACAAAGACGGAATTGTGAAACTCAGCACTTTGCTATGTCCCTCTTTGTCAGCTATCTCCTGAAAAGGCAAAAGATACCAATGGTTACACTGTACTGCAGAAACCAGAAACCCAAAAATGTTAAATGTTATTATAGGGAAAGATAGGGATACTATAAAAATTTGAGCTACAAGCTAGAAATTATCTATTTGCCTTCTATCACAGTGCATTTGGTTTGTTTCTGAAAACTATTCAAATGACTTAGCAAAGGGCCCATGCATTTTGCATACATAATCCACCTTAAAAACAGTAACAGGAAATCTCAGTATGTTTAAGCAGCATTATCTGTTTTTTAGTTATACACTATTCGCTAATTGTGAATGTTAATGCTCAGTAATTCTGTTCTGAAAACTATTTAACCATCAAGTAATGACTCTAGGAGTAATTTGGTTTTGGAAATATTACAGCTCTGGAATGACTGCAGCCTCATATGGTTTGACAACAGCAGACAGCATAGCATTTGCAAAAGCCAAGTCTGCTAACTCTCTCTATGGAATTAAAAGAAGCATGGATGCAAAGCCTTGGAGAAGCTACTTTCTTGAAAGATGTCACCATAGCATTATGCTGGCAGACTTTTCACTCCTGTAAATTAACAGAAGGCAATGGGTAAGGCAACACAAGATGTGGTTATGTACCACAGAAGAGCACTGACGCATCTCAAATAAAAAACTTTGGAAGATCCAAAGCAGCCTTGACCAAAAACCAAAACCGCACAGCAGATTTTATTTCTTCTTCTCTAAATTTCAGCAGCAGATTCCACATATCCAGAAGTATTGATTAGAGAGAAGCTTCAGTGTCTCCTATCACCCATGTGCCTTGGAAGGCTTAAGGACTGACTTCATATAGTAATAATTAAAACTCATGTCTTAAAAGTAGAATATGAAGCAGTAAATGAAGAATGAAAAGTATCAAAAAGGCATACAGAGCTGTTCGTTCTGAAAAGCTACACAGCTCCTCCACTCTTCACTTATAGTCTAGTTTTCAATATTGCTTCTGCATCAATGTGGAAAACATTTTTCTCAATATATAGGAGAAAGGTAAAGAAGCTGGCTACATTCAAACTTTTAAAATCCAAAAATAACAACATTTGTATTCTTCATTCTAATCAGATTTGTAATTAAGTTTCAGGAGCGCATTTCAAGATCTGAAAAATTAAAAAAAAACAATACCTACGGCCAGGAAAGCAAAAAATTGTGTCCACTACTATCGTTATGTGTCTAAGCTGAAGGTAAAAAAAAAAAAAAACAGTTCATGATCTCAAGGTTCAGTCACAGTAATTCCATACCCCTCACAACGTAATGAATTTAAAATTATTCTGAGCAATACCTAATTTTTCATTTTCCTGCAGTAAGAAACTGTAGGACTCCTACTGAACACATTGATTCCCTCAAGTTTCCAAAAGCCACCATATATATCATTTACATAAGAATTACTACTTGTATTAGGCTACATATTTCCTCTTGTTTTTGAAAACATAAAGTAGCCGGTTACAGAGAAAAAAGTATCTAAGCAGGTCACCTACTACCTTTTCCATCTTGTATACTGAAGAACAATACCATCTTGATTGTTTAAGTTACAAATTTTATATGAGTAACATGGCATTATTTTGGCATAAGCATGCACTCATTCTGTCTTAAAGCAGGAGAGGAAAAAAGTTCCCCAAAGCCGCCTTGATCTACAGCTTCCTACAGAAGCCTGTGGTAAAATTCTTATGACTTCGAGCAGCTGGAAATGGAGAGCTAAGTTACTAATTGAGAAAAAACTGTTCATAGCTAAGAGAAGATGCTACTGGACTAACTGGTTTTAAGATTAAATGTAAATGTAACCTCTTCTAGGAGAAAAACAAGTGATTATAGCCATATCCATCAGCCATTTTAGATGACTTCATAACGCAAACATAGGAGCGAATTGACTTACGGCATAAGACACATCAAATGCTTTCAGGGAGTGTTCTCCTTGTCAGATACAACTAAGCATGCAGAAAACACCGCGTGGTTTTTTACATGCCTTTTACTCTGCTCCTAAAGAGGAGCAGAATATAAGGGCTCAGTTTTTTTAATTAGATTCTTGGGTAAAAAGATAGGTTTTCACTTGCTTGGTAAAGACACCCCTGATTATTTCTCGAAGGAGGACAGCAGCCACCTTCTCCAGAATGGGAAGAGGCAACCAAGTTCATTGCTCTTTTCACTTTCCAAAAAGCCTTCCTAAAACATCCAGAACATATAAACTACACCGACAAGAATGACAATGGACATAATAACACTATGTTTTTTATAATAACCATAAAAATACTAAAATGTGGGGCTCTTAGAGGTTCCTTATTAATTCTGTTCTTCAAAGCATTAATTTAGCAATAGATATTTTCATATAAAAATATTTTCAAAATGTCAAAGTTATTTCAAAATGTAGAATGTACTAAGAAACTGCTGGAAGTGAGGTTTTTTTGTGGTTTTAGTCAAGATAGTCAAAATACTCCAGAAAATAAGGGCAACCACTTCAAAAGTAGTGCCTCAAAAAGCTCTCAAGCAGAATTTGAGTTTAATAACAACACAAAGAAATTAATAACAAAACAATTAAGAACCACAGAAAGAACAGAAAAAACACTGACCAGAGAATAAAAGCTCATGCTGCAGACTTCTGACACGGACACCCATTTGAAGTGTCAGAACTCAATACTCAATCACTTCATTTCAATTCTGAAACAGAACTGTTAATTATTCCCCAGTAAAATATTCCACAGTATCCCCGGAAGCACACTAATATTTTAGGCCTGAATTACATACAAATACTAACCAAGTTATAAACTCCCAGGAGAAGAGCCTCTATGCACCCACTGCTCTGCAAATCTCTGCTGGCTGAGACAGCAAGATAGCACCACATCAATTCTGGTAGAAACTGCAGCGTAAACCGTAGCAATTGTTCCTCACCGCTGCGATAGAACTCAAACAGCTGATGGCAAACTGGCTCCAGAAGCTGAAAAAGAAGTTCCAATTGTGAATGAATAAAACATTAGAAGAATCAGCAATTCTGTTTGGAACAATCCTTTAGATAAAATTGTAAACTGATAACAATTACATTTTACTTATTAGGGAGCGACTGATACAATAACTGTCCAACTCACATTTTCATTCTTACAGTGTACTTTTGGATTAGAAAAGTAGAGCCACCCAACCCACATGAAGAAAGAATTCCAATGGCTGTTTTCACTCTTTTTTTTTCACTTCCTCTGGCCTCAAAGGCATAAATAGAGGATACTTGTTATCACATACCTCATGTCATGCTCTCAATATCTCTAATATACAGGAAAAGTACCTGAACTAAAGGTCTTGCTATTCTAGAACTCCAAGAGCATACACAAAAATTGCTGGAAGCTTTTACCCACTTAGTGAGAAGAGTTGTGTGACATTTAAATTCCAAATACTACAATAACTAAGTAATTTTCCCACACCCATTAAAATCTTCTAGAAGCTTCCATGTATTTATACACTTGAGACAGAAGTGGGAAGCCTCAGGAGTAATTTTAGAATCAAATTTATTAAGCTGGATGTGATACACTGAACTGGAAGTAATACTTTGAGCTACATCAAGTTAAAAAAAGACTTAACAACAATTAAACAATCAGCTTGCATTGTATGTCTTGATTTAAATGTGTATTCCTGCACTACCACCTACCTCTGCTATAGGATGAAGCATTGTGTTAACCATCATGCGTCAATGTATGGAAATTAAGAAATTTCCTAACCCAAGCAGAAAATATTCTTGAAAACAGTAAGCACTTCCAAAGCCAGACGAACCACTAAATTCAGTTCTTCTGCTATTTGTCTAGGTCACACCTTCAGTTTTAGTGGCACAAGTTTTCAGAAAAGTAAGAAACCCAATCCTATGTTCCGCCCTTCATTGCAGTAAAGGAGGCAAAACCACCAGATCACACTAGAAAAAAATCTGCTTGCTTTCCTAAGATTTTCCTCCTGAACACAAAGTTGACTAAACATTTCTTACCACAAAGTTACTTCTGAAACTGAAAGATCTTAGCAGGTTTTGGTTCTTTTTTAAGAAGCAATTTGGGACAATCTTGTCCATTCAAAAAAAAGAGGAACTTCTAGCTTCTGACGGATATAGCTTCACTTTGGAAAAATCATCTGTGAAAAATCTAAAAGTAATATAAATTTGAAGGCAAAAAAGCCACGCCAAGCTGAACTAGTCATTCATTTTAAGAGTATAGCAAAGATACTTCCAGAAAACTTTACCAGCAGAACCGCTTTCCATCTTCAGCTTACATATTTCCCATAATTTGCATGCTTCCCATAATGAAGTATCAGTTCTGAATGATGTGCTTGAAATTTAAAAGGCACATAAATAGCAATGACAGGTACCCATGTTTACATCGTTATCTCTGTTGAGACAGCTTTGTATCAGTATATTTAAATGCCTAATCAGTACAAAACCAGATTTTCTTCCTCAAAATGCCACCACATGCTACAACCTAATATCAAAATGCACTAATGATTGTTGCCATTTCAAGATATCATTTTACACCAAGCACTTCTAAAAGGTATCTAGACTGAAAAATATTTTAATGCTGGAACAAAATGACCAGGCAATTTCATCCCTCTTCCTTTTAAGCTGCATCCAAATGCGTCACACATTCCAAACACTATTTCCTAATGCAAATGCGTGCATGGTTCCTATCTAAAAGGACAGTAACAGTGAAAAAAACAAACATCGCATATTTATTTATTATTGTAGGAGTCTTGAGTCAATTAAAAGTCCTTTAAATCTTCATATCTACTGAAGACTCTCCTTTTATTGAATTACATTTTTCACCTAGCAGTGGCCCAGAAGCCTTAAACGTAATTAACAAAGTCTTTACTAACAAAGCTACTATGAAGTGGATATTGAAAAAGCAGTTCATTTACCTAAAAAATGGATTATTATTTTTTTGGAAAAGCAAACCAAAATAACCTGCATGAAAAGCAAACATGAACCAGCAGAAAAATGCAGTTACAGATGCAAACACACCTGATTACTTTTTAAATGCTTGAAAAAAAAATCCATTCCTCAAACAAGATAATTCACAATTTTATAGTACTAACAATTATATTAGAAGTATCTATATTCAAAGGTGTACAGATAGGGTTGTTTGTCCATTTTTAATGTCAGCAGTATCTGTAGTGTTCATGCAATTCATCCTCCTCCCTTGCATTACATCCATGAGGTAAGAAAGGACAGCACATACCCCACACTGTATAGCAAGGTGCCATTACACAACGCAACTAACAGATCTCAACAGTTGAAAAATATTACTTTTTAACTGCAAGTTTGTAAGTATTTTCACAACATGGAAAGCTCCAAGTAGCCCTTTCCACAAAGGGACCACTTCTTGGAGAACGGTCCAAATGAAGACTTTAGAACTTTTTCCCAAGGCAGCACAACACTCAGTGCCAGTACTGGTTTTTCATTGCAATTCAAAGTCTCACTAACAGGGAAATCTTCAATACCTTGCCCCTGGAATTACCCCAACAACCTTTTCAAGCAGAATTTGCAGCAGCACCCTGTTACTAAAGTCCCTGAGAAACCTAGCAATAGCCAGAAGTAGTAAGAAATCAAAGAACATATGAAATTTGGCTATCAACAGGGAGACTCATCAGATTAATGCACATGTTGATATGCATTCTGAAGACCAGATAGGCTTGACTAAGTAGTTGGAATGACTCAGAATGCCTTTCTGAGCAGCAAAGAAAAATTCTTTGCTGGGCAACCTGAGTTTCACTATGAGCATTCTCTCTAAAAATGTACATATTGAAAGCGTTTTATCCTCTGACCTTTACTGCTGGCATAATCTCAAACTTTGGAAAGCTGCCTTATTGCTGGGCCTTTTCAGAAGAGGAATTAAGGACTTGGTGCAATCTTAAAGTAATACACACAAGGTTTGCTGGATCATAGAAAGTGAGTCAATACAGTTAACAACACAAAGCTAACCCCAGTTCTTTATGTACTGAATTCACCCGGACACTTTAAAACAAGGGTAGCTGTGGGATATGGAACCTATCCTGGTAAAAGTACTGGGCAAATCTGCCCCCCTTCCCCCAGTTTTTTTCATATTTTCCATCATATCAGCAAGGGTACATCCAATTTATAAATCCATGTATTTATATTGTATTTCGAACAACAACAAAAGGATCACAAACCTTTGATCTCATGGGCTGTAATAGACAAGCTTCTGACATAGATTCACATTCAATTACAGAAAGAATTCTGTCAGACTCAAACATCTCTTTAATTCCTTAATATATTTCTCAATTCTACATCCAAGTCCTGAAGCCCATGAGTGGGATCTACAAATTTAGCTATGATTAGGAGGTTGCAAAACTTATGATTCTTTTTTTCCGTGGCAGTATGTCATTGCTAAGAGTAAATATTTTGGAGGAAACTCTTTATGTAGTTATGCAGTTCATGTAGTTAGAACCCCATTAACTCGCATGCAAGGTCTTATTTTTATTCTGCTAGTGTTTTGCCAGACATTTTGGGTGACAAATCCAATATACTTACTTCACTCTGTGGATCCTGAATTACTTTATAAAGAGATGAAATCAAAGCAGTCTTGTCTTTCAAACTGGTAGCATAGCTGGATATGGATGCTTCTGGCAGTGTCTGAAATAAAAATATTATGAGCAATTTTTAATCACTAAAATATAACAGCTGTTTCCACAACAATTTTTCATTGCAAGTTACTATTTATCAGGGTTTAACTATAAACTAAAACTTGTTTTGTAAAGAAATCCTTACTATGGAAATCATTGCCAGAAGACACACTGCATTCTCAGTGTGCCAGAAGACACACTGCATTTTGCAGTTTCATATAGAATGTAATGACAATGGATGGAAAAACAGATAAAAACCCAAGAGTTTCAGAGGTGCAACTCTCACTGAAATTTCACTTGAAATGTCAGTACCATGAAACTTAACACTTTTCAGATCCATACTTCAAGGAGTTCTCAAGACTGACTGTACACAGGCAGTGAACATTATTACTAGATACAGTTTACTCTGCAAGAACACAAATTCCAGTTGATGCAAACAGCTCTTCTCTAACACTAAACACATTTTCTGCCAGTACTTAAGAAGGTAAAAATCTAATATTTTTAACAGCCCTTTGGAAGCTGTATATTTAAACTTAATATACCTCTTACATTACTTACCTGCAGTCCTTCAAAGGAGATTATACTCCACTATACAGATAGGAAAACACATTCCCAGTGTACCTAAGCAGACCAGGAGCAAAACCTATAGTCAAGTCTAGTACTCAAACAAACAAAACCATTCACCTATGATACACATTTTCACTGCTCTGTATCAGGAAGTATGTCATCCCCAAGGAGGCAAGGAAAGAAAAAAAATCTTTCCAAGCAGACATTTGTATTTATCACATGATCTCAGCAAAACCCAAGGTTACTATTTTTTGTTTTCTACAGGAATCAAGCACTCCTGCATACTGCTCCAGCAGCAATTCAAACACTACTGACAAAATATATGAGAATGTATTACCTTAAACTCTGATAACCACTCCTCCACAACCCCAGTATCCACAGCTAACATCTTCCAACATCCGTTTCCAAACCTTCAGCCTGAAAGCACAAGCAGAGTTAGTGAAAACTACATAAGTCATTGCATTAAGCAGATGATGTAAATTAAGTCCTTGTGAATGTTTAAAGAATCTTTTTATGATTTTACTTGTTAACATTTCACATCCTGATATTACTTTGAACTTTTATTCTACCTCACTTATGCAAGCTGCTGGAAGCATTAAACACAGGAGTCTTCACATACAGCAGTTTAATAAATTCCAAGTATGAATTGTGTGGGAAGCTCAGCAAGTCAAAGATTTGCAGAAATGGCATTCTGAAAACAGAAAATATTATCTTCTCAATTTCAATTTATTTTTCAGCTTACAAAACTCAAGAGAAAACTGCATGGACTCACTGAAGAGAAATGACTGTTTAGGTTTTTCCTAGTCAGCTACTATTCCCAGCTTGGAAAAGGTCACTGAAATAAAGGCGGATGGAAAACCTTTCAATTCTCCCCCACTGTGGCAACTGCAAGACAATGAGCCTACTGCCTCAGCATGGAGCCTAGGACAGACTTCCCTGCCCAGCATTCTGTCCAATCCCAAACAGAGCAAAATTATCAGTACTAGGACTTGAAGACAAGAGATGCAGAGTGACTTCTGAAATGACAGTCAGTGACATCAAGGTCAGGGAAGACACAGGTGCAATGACAATGACATAGTAGAACACAGGAACCCAAGAAGGATAAAAGCAGGGAGGAGGACCAAGAATGGTTCACAGACTTTTACAAAAATACCATCAGCAACAGGAATACTAGGGCACCATGACTGAATTAGGCAGAGGACCTGCTGACAGGACACACAGAAAAGGCCAAGGTACTCACTACCACCTTTACTTCTGTTGTTACCAACAAGACCAGGCCCCAGGAACCCTGGATCTCAGAGCACAGAAAACTCAAGTGCCAGGGTCAGAGGGCACGAAGTCACCAGTGCACAAAGCCCTGCTGGACACCTGGCCTTACTGATGAACTGCAGGGGTCAATACCCAGGGCAGGAAGATTTAACATCTTCGTTAATGAAGATGAATGATGGGACAGAGCTCACCCTCAGCATGTTCAACCAGGAGGACAGGCTGATAGCCCAGCAGAATGTGCTGCTGTTCACAGGGACACCAATGGGCAGGAAGTGTGAGCTGACGTGTATCTCAGCAATTTTAAAGGCAGTACCAAGTCCTACTCCAGGGAAAAAACCCCAGGCACCAGCACACACAGGGCCCATGAGTCAGCCACACTCATCCTCGCAGCACAGATGAACAACAGCCTCCAGATCACCATCAGGTCAAGGGAAGTGATCCTTCCTTGTGACGGGCCCTGTAAGACACATTTGGAGTCCTGGGCTTCCCAGCACAACAGACACATGCCTATACTGGAAATAGTTTGGGAGAAGGCCACAAAGCTAATGGACAAACCAGAGCATTTCTCACATGAGGAGAGGCCGAGAGAGCTGGGACTGTTAAGCCTACAGAAGAGAAGGCTCATAGGGATTTTATGAATGTAGATAATTACCTGAGGGAAAGAAGTAAAGAAGACAGAGCCAAGCTCTTCTCACTACTGTCCTGTGACAGGACAAGAGGCAATGGACACAAAATGAAATACTGAAAAAGGGTTTAAATGTAATTTCACGCAAGGGTTATTGAACAATGCAACAGGTCACCCAAAGTGGTTGAGGAGTCTCCATCCTTGGAGACATTGAAAACTGAGCTGGATAAAATCCTGAGAAACCACTTGTTTCAATTTTCACTACTTTTGAGCCAAGGAGGTTGAACTTGATTATCATCTCCAAAGATCCATTCAAACCTCATCCATTCTGTCACCCTGCATCAACAAAGAACTGTCACAAAGAATATTCATCTAGATAAATTCCAAGGCTTTCTGATCAGCACTGATAGTCTCTGAAGGTTTAACAATGACAACACAGATGAGTGGCCTCTCAATATTCAGCATAGATTGTGTCAAACCCTGCTGTGAAGTGAGACTTCTAAGGATAATACTGTGTGCTAACAAACACAAAGGCCAGTCCTACCACAATTACTGAAGTAACCACCTTACCAGTTCCTATAGAATCCCACAATCTACTAGCCCTATTTTCAGTCCTGTGAAGGGGGACAAAGGCTTTTGCATCTCATGCTTCAGCACAGCTGACAATAGTAATCATTATCTACCAAGCCCCATTAATAACACAAATACCTGTCCTAGTATTGACTGTTCAAAGCAAGAAACCCATGATTTTAAAGAGTCCAGAGGAGTGCTGGATACTCCAAGTCCATAGCTGATACCACATTTATCCAAGAGATGCCTTTTTTTCACCTATTTCTACTGATCCATCAAGCACTATTTTCAGACTAAAGGTTCCCAGAGAAATCTATAAAAAAGCTGAGATAAAAGAAACAGGACAAAGGTTTTGCTGATCAGGTCTTTGATTTTTAAAGTAGCAGAGGCATTCCATTGAGAGTTAAGGCAGTTGAAATGCACAGAAGATAGACTGTCATCTTTGCCTTTACGCATTAAAAAAATGCATATATACCCATTTAACCTCAAGCACATAGGCACCCGCAGCAACACACATTTGAGTGTCACAAATTAAGAATTCCAGCTTTACAATTATTTTCCATGAAGACAAAGATTGTGTGTTAGACTAATCTTTCCCAGAAGGAAAAAAGCCTCAATTACAACATCAGCTGTGTGGGATCTATTAAAACAGGCACACAACCTACTGCTTTACTAAGGATTGCCACATTTTGTCCTAGTTAAATAACAAGTTGGACTGCAACAATGTGTGGACCGAGTTGGAAAATCCAAGACTGTTCTAAAACAATGATCAACAAATTTCAGTTAATACAATTTTTTCTGGAGTCCACAGAAAATTTAAAAAAGTAACTAAAATGAAATTTCTAACACAAAGTGGGCCAAAGTAAGGCTTAACTTACAGCATCTGTTAACCTTCTACAGAAAAAAACATCCCCAAAGGATTAAGAAAAGCATGCCTTAATTACAGCTTTGTTTCAGTGGATATAACTGCAAGATATAGGCCACTAAGCATTAGATGTCCCAGTCACTATAGAATTAAAGCAAAAAAGGGGATAAAGTAAATACCTGCTACTTTGGGGGGGGGGGAAGTAAAATTATATTAGGAATGTATTTTATAAGTACCAAAACTGTAATGAACATTTAAATAACACAGCAAGCATTACACAGAATTTCTCCAAAGAAGGTCTTGTTTTAAGGTACATTGGCATGTAATTCCCTTCAAATGAATTTTTTTTTACTTGATCTCCTCCTGCTAAGTCCTTGCAAAAACTTCAAATGAGTAGAGTTTGAGAGTTTCTTTAAAAGTAACTTGGTTTTGTCACCATAAATCACACAACACTTTGATTAAAACTGATGAGCAGCTTCAAATGTCCCCATGCTTCTCATTCCAAAAGACTGAGGCAGAGTAATTTGGATGTCCTGATGAAGATTGTTACAAGAAAGAGGAAGAAGACTAGACTATTAAAATGATATGGCAAAAACACTTGTTATGCAGCTCAGTAACAGTCATGTGGTTCATCTCTGCCGAATTTTTTTTAGACACATATATATTCTTAGCTTATATCATACATGAAGTAAAGCCACTTTAGGTGATACACTTTCATTGCAGGTCATATCTTCACTCTGCCACATGATGAAAGCAAGAAAAGCTTCTGCAGTCTAGCTAACACATGACTAATTATTTATATTTATATGGCTAATATAATCTGTTTGTTTATGCCTTGTGAGTTAAAAGTGCTTCGGAGTACTTTCCACAAGACTCTCAGTTTGGACAAGCTGCAAAAGATAGTATTTATACTAGATTATAATTAACAGACTACCTCTCCTAAAGTCCCTATTTAAAGTAAGAGTACCTAAAATCATGGAGTCCTTATAATCTCTCACACTGGAACCCTAGGACATATTCAACTTGAGCTCCAACATCAACCTGAGAGTAGAATCAGTCTAAATTACTTTCCACTCAAAGTCCGCAGTCTGTTTTTATATAGTTTGAGGTTAAGACTTTTCTCTGGATCTGTTTCCAAGTACTAAGCAGCCTCTGAGAGCTGCTAATTCATCTTGGTCTATTCTAATACAATAATAAAAGTCTCCTTACAGTGGAGATATCAATTTTTGCTTTGTTTCAAGATGAACAATACAACTCGAATAAGATGTCAAGTAAGTTTATCTGACAAAAACAAGTCTCGTTTAGAAGGCATTTTCTACAAAATCCTCAAAAAGGTCATTTTCTTCCCCGTATTACAGCACAAACACACGAACTTACTGAATTTATTGTTTTTAATAGAAGAGAGGAAAAAAAGTTGCTATGCTTTCAGTTGGCAGAGGGCAAGCCAAGACAAATTAGGACATATTCTCTGGCAAACTTACTAATGCCTCCCTCTACTTAAATGGCTTTGGTTTTTTTCATACCTGTCACTCAAGACTTTAATACAATATCAAATAATAGCTTTGAATGAAATCACAGACAACACATGCACAGATTTTTCTTTAAAAAGAAATTCTCATAATAGGTGGCTTTCTTGCTCTTAAAAGCTACCCAGCCTTTGTAGAATTCATCCAGGGAACGCAAGTGTGTACATGAAATCTGGACTAATTACAAGAAGGCTGGACTTGGATGAAGAATGATTTCTTGAGTTCAGCAGAACTGACCTTCTGAAACCACAGCATTAGATATTTGCTAGGGGAAATCACAGAGCTGGAAAAAACAAAACCAGGAGCCAAAAACTGCTTAAGTCCTGTCCTCTGGGAATTGCGGGAAGAAGAGAAAAAGCATATACTGGGCCCTTACCTAATCTGTAAAGTATCTTCTTGGAAATCTGTATTATTTGCTAAGAAAAAAATTTTTAGCCTAAAGGAAACATGGAGCAGAAAGTTAAGCTATTTATGAACCATAACTGAAATTTGTCAGCTCATCCCAGAATAGGAACAAAGTAAACTTGTGATCATTCCATTAGGATGTATCAGACTCATAAGAGACTGAATCCCTAGTAGATGTCGATCTTCTATTCTATAGTAGTCTGCATACACAAGTACAGAAGGGCCAATTAGGATGCAACTTTTCTTACCCTTTGAAGTGGTACAAGTAGTATTAAAAACCTTTTAGTCAGCTGTACATGATACATCAAGTTCACTTAAGGACTACAGTCTACACCTAAAATTCACATTGTTGAACCCTTTTCTCTCCCACTTGTTTCACAAAGACACAATCCTTGGTAAACCTCAAACAGGAAGCAGCACTTTGGCAAGCGTATTCTTGATTAAACTGCCGAAGAAGAGGATGTATCTTCCTGATGTTAATTATCAGTCATTCCAGAGACAGAGGGATCTGTTCATTTACTATACAAATTTGAATATAGTCAAGCTGTTCCGTCCAGATACTTGTAATGGTGCAGTAATGGACAGCAAATCATTTGAAGTCTCTTGAGAAAAGAAACAGATGGTACTGTGGACTTCCAAAAGCTACTCTGATGGGTTCCAGAAACCATAAAGGCCAGGTCTGACTTGTTAGCATTTTTCAAACTTCCACAAAAACCCAAAAACTTGCACTAAGCCTGAAACAGTCACATGCTCTGTTTAAATATACAAATGCAAACAGTGCTCAAAGACTTGGTATGAAATAATCTGTGATAATTGCTATCTTCAGTGTAAAACAAGATAACTGTGGTGCACCAAAGCATCGCTCAAGCAAGGCTCAAGCAAATTCCTAAAATTACAGATGAGTATTAGGCAAAACTATAGGTGACAGGCTCAAAGGAAACGGGAGTTACAAAAAAACAACGTGAAGGAAGTATGCACTGAGGTCCAGTGTATGCAATACATGTAAATGCACAGAAAAAAAACACCATCTGAATTAATCCATGGAAGAATCCATCCACAGTCACTAAATGCATAAGCATTTCTTCTAGTTCAGAAAGTTGGAGTCAGAAGTTGCTCCCTCAGCACACAATTATAGTTTCCCTTCTCATCTCTTTCTAGGCCTCTATTACAGTCACTATTAGACACTGAGGTTTCAGAGATTCTGATTTGATTCAGTATGGTAATTTCTGCATTCTTTCCCACAATACAATAGCGAACCTTACAAAGATAACTGTTCTGAATATGGTTTGAACCTTAGGAACTGAAACTGCAGTCAATTTTAATTTCATCTTGCCAAGGGCATTATTCAGTTTTGCTTCCCTTTTTCCCCTCCCCTCTGTCAATGATAAAAGCAATCATCTTATCTGAAGTTTATACTTTAGATCACATTGCAGAACATCAGCCTTAGAGTTCAGGTGCCAACAGACCTCTTCATGACATAGACTTAAGTAAGATATCCTGATCCTGTGCACATATGATTCTTGACCAGTTTACATTTGGGATATGAGAAGTGCTAGATATTCGCCCATCAAATGGAAAAGTCCTCCTGAATGATATCCATTAGTTGTTTTAAAACATCATAGATCTAATAATATTCAGCCACAGATGACAGACCTCAATTCAGTTTTGAGAACAGCAAATAAGGAAAAAAGAAAATATAAAATTAAATAAAGAAGTATACCTCAACTGGACTGTATCGAAACTATAAATAACTGTTTAAATGCAGTTGTTTCTTGGGCAAAGTATCCAGTACCATAGAATACTAAGTGGAGACTTCTGGGCTGCAAAGCATCAAACACCTGCCGTATCAAATTATAACTCAGACTTCTATAACCTTTCAATTCTGTCAACAGGGGAAAAAAAACCCAACAAATCACATACAGTTGAGGTCATAAGGCCATTTACAGTGCTGGCACCTAGTCACATGGGCACACAGGACCCAAAACATTAATGATGAAAGCTTTCTAAAAAGTCTCAAGCAGAAGGTAAGATCTCTAATAGCACAGGCTTTGGAAGATTTTAATCCTGATCTTTGACTCCTGGAAATTACATTTGCTCAACTTCAGATTAGCAAACGACAGTTACAAACCAAATTTGTACACAACTAACCTTGTATTTACCCTTTACTACCAAGGAGGTAACTCTTCCAAGACAACCAAATGACTCATGCCAGCCAAACAAGTCACCAGCACAGAGATATGAGATTACACACACTAATATATTCACTTGAATTTATACAAGCCATAGTAAATCAGATCTATATTGTTTAAGCAGCCCTAGCAGTGCAGTGTCAAAATGAAGTAAGAGGAAATAACCTCCACACTTGAACTTCACCTTGTTTTTCATCCCACTTTACTATTTCCTTCTTGCTGCCTTTTTTAATCCCATTTTACAATTTTTTCCCTGTTGCCTTCCGCACAAAAGCACACCTAAGTACAACTGTTGTACTGGCAACAACAGAGTCAGTCAAAACTGACCACCTGCAGGCCAACTTACGCCATTTACATCCCATTCTCTGGCATGCAGAACCCCTACTTTTTCAAGCTATTTCACTGGAGTATATTCTCAAGTGTTAGCTTTTCTTTCACCTGTAATATATCAATAGTTACATTCATTATAGGAAAATAAAGTAAGAGCTATTACTTTCAAAGTAGATTTTCTTAGCAGCTAAAATATACTTGCTTTTTCTTTTGTTTTATGTCATGCATATATTACTGTTTACATCTTATTGACTCTTTAGGAAAGAACAGATATAAACAGCCCAGTCTTTGATAAAATAAAATACACACAGTTGAAAAGTTTTGTCATAAAGTAAGTCCTTACTTATTCTGGATTAATACAGTTAAAAGTTCAACATACACGAAGAAAAATCTACATAATAACTATATGCATCATAAGCAAGTAGAATTTAAGTAACATTAAAAGGAGTACAACCACAAGCTTAACCAAATATAACTCAAACAACAAAAAGAAATGTGTAAAAGGGAACAGTGTACTAATACTACACAAGTGACCTAATCGACACATATGTTCCAGTTTTTGTTTTAGTCATAAAATTCCACAGCACTAAGATAAAGGTATCTTCTTTATCCTCAGAGACTTCTTACAAGTACGTGTAGAGACCGGACAAGGGGAAATGGCTGCAAACTGAAAGAGAGTAGGGTTAGATATTAGGAAGAAGGTGAGGGCACTGGAACAGACTGCCCAAAAAAGCTGTGGATGCCCCATCCCTGAAGTGTTCAAGGTCAGGCTGGATGAGGCCCTGAGCAACCTGGTCTAGTGAAAGGTGTCCCTGCTCATATCAGTGGGGTTGGAACTAAATGATCCCTTTCAAGTCAAGCCATTCTATGATTGTATGATAAGAACAAACACAAAAGTTTTTAAAATTTTGTCTTTTCTATCTATTAAGACTCCTGTAAGTTGTGTCAAGAGCATTTGTGTACATGGCACAGTGCTCTTACCACTTCTGTAAAGGAAAGCAGTGCTTCACGAGTTCATCACTTACAAGAAACATTCTCTGCAGAACCCCAAGCAAAGTAAACTTACTCTTCTCATCCATTCTAGTTCCCTAAGCCCAAAGTACACTACATCCCTATGAAGTCAGAAAATTTCCCAAAACCAAAAATTTAAACCAAATTTAAAACAGTGAAATACAATAAACTACGCAGAGAGAATAATCCTGTTGCAGCTTTAATTTCAATATTCCAGGTAAGTCTTTAACCAATCAATGGTCTTTTCAAAAGCACAGAGCATTACTTTTGGTACCAATACAGTGACACAATAGCTTGAGAATGCCCTAAAAATCACTTGGAGAACTGATCAGGGGCTCTACTTCATCTCTGAATATCAGCTGTAAAAGGCACAATTTCACCACCTTCTACTGCTATAGCATGTAGTTTCAGTTAGCACAAGTGAAGCAACATTCATTCAGCAAGAAATTTAGCAGTGATTTATCAGAAGGAAAAAGACTCAGTTCACAGTTACAGGAGTTTGACAGACTGTTCTTCACTTACTTTTATCAGCAACATGAAGAGTGTGCGACCTTTGTCCAAAACTTCCCAACTCTGATGGCTGAGAATGAGATTTTAGGAGATCGTGCCTATTTCCAACCCCACCCTAGCTATCTGCACCTCATCAAATTTGAAAAGCAGAGACATCCACCTGCAAGCCAGAGGTTAACTTAAGAAGATACTCAAGCCTCACAAGGAACAAATTTTGTAGCAGCTCTTGGGACTTCATTTCAACTGAATCTTCCTTCTGCCTCCAAAAAAATTGGAGAAGCTCCACAAACTGAGTTGAAAATGTTACAGGTGCTTCAGAAGTGACTTACGACCTTGTTCTGGTCAGGACAGGGTTAATTTTTGTAGTCACCAAGTGGGGTCATGGGCAGGCCCCAGAGGTTATTCTCTATCACCTCACCTCACTCTGCCAGGAAGAAGGGAGGTCCCTTTTGGTCAAATAAGCATGGAGGAGGGAGTGGGTGCAGGGAAAAGGAGGGCAGCACCAGTTCCACATGGTGAGTAACCACCTGCAAATCATTCATCTATCTTTTACACTTTGTTAACGACACTGTTGCTGTTATTATTCATTTTCTCATCCCACTGCTGTTTCCAGTTAAGTTGTTCTTATCTCAACCTATAATCTTTATCTTTTGTTCACTTCGCCTCTCCATCCAGCTGCAGGGGAGAAGGGACAGGGGAGTGAGCAGGCAGTGCATGGTTTGGAGCATTTCAGTGGGAACACAAAATTGGGAAATACCATCCCTGAACCACAACAGCCTTATTTGGTAAAACACAGGCTCCTCCCTTGGGGCAAACCCATTCCAGGGCACCTGGCCCTTCACAAACAAAAAGCTCTCCCTACAGCTTCTGCTGGCTTCTCTGGGATCAACCACATCACCACACCGGGAGCCTCTCAGTGCCCATCTCTGTCACTCTGGATTTACGGATCTGAATATGACTTCCTTTTGATTAGCTGAGGGCAACAGAGCCTATTGCCCATCCTTTCAGAATGGTGCTTGCCTAATTGCTTCGGCCCGGCTGACCCATGTTCAACTATTGTTCACGTGGAACCCTGCTCCACTTTGGCCCTCAAAGCTCTTGTTTGAGTATTTGCTACCCACCCTCAAGATCTGCACCTGCGGCAGCTCCCCCAGGCCTGTGCTCCAGGCTTCAAGGTTCAATGCAGTGTCCCTCCTACTCTCAGCCTACCCTCTGCCCATGTTGGGCACCAAATAAGGCTATTGTGGTTTAGGAATGGTATTCCCCAATTTAGCATTCCCAATGAAACACTCTAATCCACGCATCACTCACTGACTCCCCTTTCCCAACTCTCCCCTGCAGTGGGCTGGAGAGGAGAATTGGAGGCACAAAAAGTAAAGATCACGGGTTGAAGAATAATTCACAGCTGCACATGTCCAATTAAAGCTTCCCTCTAAAACCTGGGCTCTTTCTTTGCAAGCATTTTTAAGTTTTCATTTACCCACAAACATGAACTATTCTTTCAAAGTGCTTCCACATGTAGCTGAGAAAATCCAACACACTGCATTTGAAATAAGCATGAAACTATGCTTTTGGCATAAATATTGGGATAATCCAGAAACATACTTTAAAGAACTTAGTATGCTGCAAGAACAACTACTATGGTGTGTTTTACCAGGGTAGATCTACAATATAGTGTAATAATATCAGACATGATCAAATATAACTAAAACGGAAGGGGTTGATTTTACTTTGACACCAAAGCCTTCATTTTAAATGAGTTGCTATGACACATCCCATCACCCAACTCAACCAAATGCAGCAGCATTAGCAATCTTGATAACTTTATATTTGCAAAATATTATCTCCAGTATACTATTCTACCATTCTCTCAAAGATCATGAAAGAAAAGCAGAAGCCTTGATATTAGGAATACACCACAGATTTTATAGCAAAAAGACGTTTATGGTAGTCTATTGACATGAGTTTTTGTAGCTCATTTTCACAGAAAAATAAGAAAAGCTATACAAAGGTGCATTTTCCAGAAGAGGGGTATATCAATACTGCAAATATTCTTAGGCCTTAGTTTTATTGGTCGATAATTATCCATCAATACATGCATATAACCCTGTGTTAAACAGTTCCAGGAAAAATATGCTTTATCGCTCCATGGCAGTTCTCTCGTTCTTCCTTATCCCTTCCCTTTCCCCCAACAGCCCTCCTGCATGAGCCTGCTATACTCACCAGACAGGACACATTCATTTGATAAACATTTTAAAGCAACTAAGAACAACTTTGTGAGTTCTTTAAATACTCTATGAGCTACAGAAAAACATGACTTCTCAATTAAAATTTTTTAAAAGAGTAAGATGCACACTTTTGTCTCATTCAGAAACGATATCTAATACATGAAGTGTCCTATTGCCACATACAACTTAAATGCTGTAGTACAGACAGAGAGCATATGCAAGTCAAAGTCTCAGACAATTTACTACCCTGCATGTCTTGCTCTGTGCTGTAATGTTAGAAAAAAGTCAAATTCCAAAAGCATAACAGTGTCAAACCAGAAAAAATAGGCTAATTGTCTTAAAATGTAAGACATATTAATTTAGACTGAATTCCTGTCAGATGAAAAGGTTTTTCAAGTAAAAAGTTTCCACTTCAAGAAACCATCTAAAGCTTGGAATATTAATTATTCCAAGAGAAAAATAAAAAGCTAATGAAACTCAAATAACATAGGTTCTTGAGAGACTCATTTGATTTCAGATTTCCAAGGTAAACAGTATCACCAAGTAATCTGCCATTGTTCCAAAGCCACAACAACAGAAAGTTTCCATGGAATTTATATTGATATCCATTGGGTAGCAGAAAACCTTTTAAAAATAGCAGAGCATACATTCATTTTCTTTTCGTGTTTCTTTTATTTGCATTAAGTCACACAGTGTCTTCTGCTCAAGATAGTCCTGATTTTTAAGAGCATTCTTTGAGACCTTCCTAACTAGTAGTTCTAGAATAAGTGAGTGGTACTTCAATATTCAGTTACAAATTCAGAGACCTGGTTTAGAGCATAAACTTGATTTAGAGCAAAAGTAGTCAAAATCTGTTTCTATAATAATCTGAAGTGTGTGAACTTGGAATTTGATTTAGTGTATTCTATTTACAAGCAGCAACTGAGAAGTCACTTGAATGGCAGATGTGATTATGAAAATACATGGAAATTGGTCATTGACTACACATGTATTTGGGACACAGTGCACTCAAATGAACCAGAGCAGAAGGATATCAATACAGCCTGACTACCCTACAGAGCAACATGTTCTGCTTGCAAAAACTGTCACACGCATATGAAAGAAGAGTCTTAATGAACCCAAGAGTAAAGCAAGCTAAATCATATGGGAGGAAAAAACCAAATATAATCTAAATGAATGGCAACTTTTCAAAAAATACAACATTAAAGGGGTTGGGGGTTAACTGCACAACACAAAAAAATCATACAACTATCATTTAACATCAATAGACACATTTAAGGAACATCTTTAAAGGTAGATGTGGCATCACTTGGTTCCTGTTTCATCACTCAGTTAACTTCCTATTCACACTTTGGTCAGTTCCTCTGTTTACTGTACAAGCATAGGTGTACTACTTTCATTTAGGTGTTCCTTCTTCTCTGGACAACAAATGTCCCAATAGCCTACTGCTGCTATGGAATTTATACAGCACTTTTATTCTACCACACCAAAAAGCAGCTGTAAATGGTTAAGTAGTCCTTGCCACTGTTTCACCAGATCGCTGCAGCTTTTTGAATATAGGTGAACTAGCACTCACTTCTTTGCCAAAACAGGACAAAACCTCTAAACCACTTCCGAATATCACTAAAATGGGAATGAACCAAAAATATTCACTACTTCCTTAAGCAATAAATGAATCTGTTTGTTATGTATGCAAAGGAACTGCACAGTTAAGAGATCTCCTCTGCTTATGTTAAGTTTCAGGTGGAAAACCCTTTTCAGTTTTCCCTGTGCAGCTACAGTTTGCCAGTAACAAGAGTCTGGGATAAAATATCACTGCAAAAATAACCATTACGTTCTACTCAGAACTCTTGGTAACCAGTGCAAATTCACATCCTTCAGATACTCTTAAATCTTAGTCTAACACAAAAAGAATAATACTGAAAATACACATACCCAAAAAAAGTGAGGAAGTCAGCAAAAAAATTAAAAGTAGCAGAGACTGCAAACCTACTCATCCAGTCCCCAGCATGATGCACAAATGCTGGAAGAGTAGTTCTGCTGTATTTGCACACATTACTGAAAATTCAACAAAACTCCAACCAATTCCAGCTGAAACAACAGAATCCTGATACTTCAAGCTGTATCATTAAGCACTTCACAAAACAGATGTTTCCTTTGTTGTGTTTCATTAAGTAACAAGACAAATTTGATTGTCTGAAGTGTCTCATCACAACACAACTTTGGTGAAAATACCCTTCATTTACAGTACTGACACATAATGCTGCTGAGAAAACAGGGAGGGGGTGAAGAAACTTTTTTTTTTTCCCTTGGCTTTACAATTAAATGTAAATCACATTCTCTCAAGACAGGCAGAAATTGGTAAATATTATTCCAGCACTCACAAAGGTAGAGAATGCACCTGTAAGCAGATGTGCAGAATTACTGTCAAAAGCCTCTCACCTGCTCCTCTGGCTGCTGCACTGGGAATTTAGTTCAAAGGAGAGGAAAAAAATTGCAGGAGCCTATTAGTCTTTCTAGACTTGACACGTGGAGTCAAATTAAGGATATATGTGAGCAGAAAGACTACAGCTTATTGAGACTAAAAGCTGTAACTGAGTAAAACCAGTAGCACGTCCACAGCACGTGACATAAAGCAGCTAGGTATTTTGGCACAACCTAAAGAAAGTCAATAAGAAATATATTCTTTTAACTGAATATACAGTAATTACTTCAGCCAGATGTGCTACTAACCACAAATCAAAGGAAAATACTAAGAATTTCACTGACAAATCCAGTGTAAATTCACTGTAAGGAACACAAAATTACTGCTTTAGCAATAAGTACCCAAGAGCTAAGGAACTCTCCAATGTCACTCCTCCCCACACTTTGATCACACTTTCCTCTCCTTCATCAGTCTAACACAAAATATTTGACATTATAGTCTGATTTTGCAACCTACCTCAAATCTGGAAGACTAACACAATTTCCTTCAGCCAGCAAACACTTCAAAGGAATATTACCAGGGGCAGGGGGGGGAAATTCCATTTTTATATCTGAAGATCCTTTAGTCTGCCTCCTCAGGTAGAAATGTTACTATAGCATACTCAATGTGTCTTATACGATAGACTTTCTGAAATATTCAGTATCCTAACTGACAGAGGTGGTGATTGGTGTTAAAAAACCTGTCAAAAGCCATTTTTTAAAATTTATTAGGTCAGCTTAACACTTTTACACATATTCCAGTCATTTCCTTTAATAAAGAAAATACTATTAAAGGATTGAAAATAACTAAAAATAAAAAAGAATTGTCTTTATATATGAGAACAGGATTCAAGTGCTTGAAAACAAATCACAGTGACATAGTACAGCCTTGTCCATTAACCAGACAGTCAGGGAGACCTTATATTGTCCAGCACTAGCTCCTGCAGAATACTCAGACTGCTGGACAGCTTAATTGTTGAGTACTAGATTTAATTCTCTAATGCATATTTAAAATGTAACAGGTGTCTTCCTCCTTCCTAAAAAAAAAAAAAAAAAAAAAAAAAAAAAAAAAAAAAAAAAAAAAAAAAAAAAAAAAAAATAAAAAAAAAAAA
>NW_020955210.1:379121-405844 GCF_003031625.1 Empidonax traillii
ATTCATCAAGTTGAAATTAATGCCTTGCTGAAGCACAAA
Organism: Empidonax traillii; assembly: GCF_003031625.1. Lineage (NCBI taxonomy): Eukaryota > Metazoa > Chordata > Aves > Passeriformes > Tyrannidae > Empidonax > Empidonax traillii. The sequence continues at coordinate 379,161 of NW_020955210.1, forward strand.
TATTTATCCAGTACAAACAGCAGGAAACCTTAGGAGACAGCACAGCTTTAAGCACTGAAGTGAGTTAATTAGTACCCAGTGTGGCTTCAGAGCATGCTATGGTATTTTTAAATAAAGGTTAGCTTCCGGATAGAAGAAAGCAACAAAATGTAAAGGTAAGAGATAAGGTATCCTAAGAAAGCTGTCTTTAACAGCTATCAAAGTGCCCTCAACATACAGCTTTTGTCACAAAGTTTAGAAGAGAGCTCTTATGCCAATCAGGATGGAATACAGCAATACTTAGCAACTTCTGCATCAGCAATAGGCAGGTTTTACTAGTATTGCTTTTACCTAAATTTCTTTGCTATGCTTTGATAGCTACACAGGATTTCATTTCCTCAGAAGTCAGAGGTGGAAGAACACAAACATATATCTGTTTTGAAAAGATAAGCCATTTCCAGATCTTCCTCTCAATCAGTTGATTCTTCAGCAATGCTCATCATTTCAAATAAAACTAAGAACAACTTTCATGCACTCCCTCGCTTTTCATGGCATTCTCCACAGACAAGAGCGATGATAGTTAAATATCTGTCCAAACTCCACATGCTTTATTTATTCCAGTTCTAATAAATAATGCTCCTAGTAACAATTTTTTATTGAACCCCCCAGTATTACATTTGTACACCATTTAGAAGTCACACTGAAGCCTTCTAAACAGAACACTTAATTCACCACACTACTTCACCAACATCCTCCCATTTCTGGCACCACAAGAAAAAATAGGGTCGCATTCAGACAATTTCAGTACTCGTTTGGCTGTAAGTTATGTTATGCTGCTCTCACTATCTTTCCAGTTGTTACCAAAGCACGTAAGTTCATGCGGGGATGCGACTAAAGAAATTGCCATAAATAACAATCGCCCTCATAGACTCAGCCAACATTCTATTTTTAGTCTGCTCCTCTTGAACGTGGCCCTGATTAGGGCAAAGGCTTCACAACAGTTTCCCCAGAAGTACAAGTAAACACTTCATATTCAGAATTTAGAAACGCTATCAATTGAAAACCAGTACAGTTGTTAGATATTTCAGGTGTTGGTTTTGGTGTTTTGGGGGGGAAGGTAGGGGTGTTGTGTTTATATCCAATCCAGGATTATTCGAGTTTTCATGCTAGCAAAGTTCCAGCACAAGTTCTGAGAGAAATCTGATCATTTTCAGTAAAAACAAATGCAGCAGCATTTCACCCCTTGGCCTTGTGGAAAACTTTTTAAATTTCACCAGTGCTTTCAAATTAAATATTTCAAGTGTCAGTTATTTATAAAGAAAATCTCAAAGCCATGCAGAAGCACTTCATCTTAAAAATGCATGCATACACTTACATGTTATGGAGCATAGGGAAGAGTCTGGCCCTTGCAGGAACTAATAAAATCTTTTAATGGCATGCAGAGCTTGAGAAGCCCAGAAGATTTAAAGACAGCCTTGTAGCAATACGCAGTTGCTACACACTAAAAACACTTTTATACTTTGGTACTCCTTGTCTTAACAACACTGATCTGACACAGATTTCAGTCCTTATTCTGACACCTTTGGTTTTACCTTCCAAGATTATCTCAAGAACCATTTAAAATAAATTAATCCAATTTAAGTTCCTAAATAACTGATGTTAATAAAAAAATGCTCTAATTCCAACCCATTCTTCACTCCCAAATGTGCATTTAATACACCATCATTTCAATTCTGGCAGCTGAGGACAGCAAACTGCCAAAAGGGCTATTTTTCCTGGAACAGAAAACACAGATTTAAATAAAAGATCTCAAGGCTACAATTCTAATTTAAGTGATTTTTTTGTATATATATACTTGCATAATTAAACAGAACAGCATTAACAAATCAAAAGCTGTAATTTTGTTGAGCGGAAAACTATAAGATTCCAATAAACCAACAAACAAGTACTTCCTACCAAGTACAAATCAACATACTGAAAAACACTGCATACAAAATGCAGGTTTTAAGCACACTATATTTTCATAATCCCATGGAAGTTTCAGGGATTACACAGAGTCACTCCAGTCAAGCTACTTCACTTCAGAAGATAAGCACAGATTGACAGTTTTCAGTTTTTTCTACAGTGTAAGAGGTTTGGACCCTAGTTCTCCTAACTTCACAGAAGACGGAGTATACACACAGTCAAGGTCACACCGTCAGGCCTCTCATCTCCTACACAGCATGATCAGATCTCCTGTTCAGACTTCATACATCTTGCTCCTGGAAGACTGACTGCTTGGTAACTGGTAACACTGGAAGTAACATGCAGGTGCAGTGATTCACACGGGTAACCTCCGTTTCTGCTAACAAAACTACCCACACAAATCCTATGGTAGACTGAAGTATAAGCTTTGTTCCCAATCTTCCGCGAGAGAGGAAGCGTGCCAGGTGACACAGAGAGCGCATTTGTCAAAGGGAAGGGCTGGGAATGAAACCTGACCTGGTGATTCACCTAACGGATTTAAGTCTAAGCTCTTCCTGATAGAGGCTTTGTATGTTTGCTGAGTGCCCAGGTGATCTTTGTTAAGAGCCCAAATGCTACTGCATTTTAATATTCTCCTCATCAGAAACATTAAAGCCTCATGAAAGTTTCATCTAAAAGCCTCAAATACTCCACAAGTTCTAAGTCCCTAGGGAAAGCCTATGAATTGAGACTTTTCTCTAACAAATCATGCAGTTTTCTCAAACTATGCATTTTCCATACAACCTGAGAAAAAAAACAGTGTCATATTTGGCCGTGAAATGTATGCTTATTTTCTAATTAAAATAGCCAGACATGAGCCAACATTCAATAACTAATAATTTAAGTTTCCAGGTGGAAACAAGGTGATTCTCACACTGCATGCGTTAAACTCAGCGACAGGTTACGAGACAACCTAATATTTATCTTAAGGCAGGATTTAATGAAAATTAATTTCCTGGCATGAACATGAGAAAGGTTCAAGATATCTGGGTTTTACAAGAACACGTACTAAGAATGAGAGTTTAACTCACTGACTTGGCCCAGTTATAAAATATACATCAGCGAACAGGCTCTTCTCCTAGCTTAGACCCAGCCCCATTGTGCTAAGTAAAACACAGATGACATACAGCATTTGAAGTGCCCAGGCTTACAATATCTCACGCACATGCTTGTCTGTGATACAAGTCCTTGCAAAATTAGAATCCAAGTGATTTAACCATCCAGCTATGCCTGAGAATATGTCTACCATGGACTATTTCAAGTGAAAGCAAACCCACCCATTCAGGAGACTATAGACAAAGTTCAGTATGATTCTGTCCCTGAAAGCCTCGTTCCTCAGAAGAAGCTTTCTGATTATATTTAACATGTACCTTTAAAACAGCTCAACGCTGAAAGGAAGTGAATTGCTACAGTTAAAAAATCATCCTGAGTAGGACTGAACTTCCTCAAAATTGTCATCTCTGTGATAAAAGGTACGTTAGAGGTGCCTTGTCTCACAAAGAGATTATCACAGAAGAGAAGCAGCTGAGTTTTGCATTTCAAAAGTAGTATTTTCATATTGTTTTCTTACTCTGGAGGAAAACATACGTCCAAGAACATTGCCAGAAGGTTCTACAACTCAACTTCAAGTACACTTCTTTTACCAAAAGTATTTCACTGATGAAAATAAAATAGCTTGGAGGTTAATTTGACCACATTATATAATACTACTTACTTTTTGCAACATAAAATAACTTGTTGGAAGGTGGAGGGAGCAAAAGCAAAACATGGGTGGGAGGGGAGAACTATATGATCTTTAAGGTCCCTTCCAGTCCAAATCTTTCTATGATTTTGTGGAAAGCCCAAACTTCTGAAGACACTGTGTAGCACATAAGTACATTACTGGAGGGAAAAACTTTAGCAAAGGCTTTCAGATGCCATGACAGTCATCAGTGTCACTCTACACTTCGCACCATAAAACTGCTTTTTGCTTCTTTGCAGTGTCACTCACTCCAGCTGCCTTCCAAAAAAAGTCACCAAACCTGAATTTGCAGCTAACAAACCCAACAGCCAACAAACCAACATCACTTAATAGAAACTTCCATATTTTGTTCTTCTACAGTCACCTTCTCACTCACTGGCAGCACATGTTAAAAATTCCGAAAGATAATTAGCAAGACTTCATAACCGTGGAGAACATACATCTCTTCCCTGTGAGCTTAAGACTCAGGAGCTTTTTCGGCACAGAGCTGGAATTCAACTGGACGGGCAACAAACGTGATGGTTGTCGGGATGACAGGGAACGAGCCAAATCCACGGGCTCTACCTCTGCTTTCACCGTTACCTTTACAACACAAAGCGCACAGAAGGTTACTTCGATTTAACATGCTCGAAGTTAAATCACGCAGCCCACGCAGGCACAAGCCCTGCAGCCTGCGGCGCTTCCTATCCGGGCACGGCGAACTCTCAGCGATTGTAACTGTTGCTGCCACCTCTCGCATCCCCACCGCCGGCACCGAACTCGACGCGGCGCCGAAAAAGCCAAACACACAGACAAGACGGGTTAGAGCGAAGATCTTTCACAGCACGCCACCGAACTCTGCCCTAACCCTTCCCACGGAGGTTCACGCGCGCGCCGGGAAAGCGCCAGGCACGGCGCTGCCCGCCCTGCTCCGGGGACACAGCGGGAGCAGCTCCTTTGTCTCGCCCGCAGCCCCGGCCGCCTTCTCCAGGCGGCACAAGGCGCCGCTGCCCCGCCGGTCCCGAGTGGCCCCGGCGCTGCCGCCGCTTCCCAGAGCTGCCCTACCCGAGCGGGACCGGCCGCTGGCGGGGCGCGGGTGGCCACCGCGGCCGGGATGCCGGGGGCGCCCCGGGGGAACCCACGGGAAGGGGGAAGGCTGCAGCCGGTGTCCGGAGCGCCGCCCTGCGGCCCCGCACCGGGGGCAAGGACCCCGCCCTGCCCCTCCATCGCTCCTGGGCACCGGCCCTGCCCCCGGCAACTCCACCGCCCCCTTCCTCCCTTCCATTCTCTCTCCCTTCTCCACCCGCCCCCCCCCCACCCCGTTCCCTTCGCCCACCGCCGCCCCGGTGGGTCCCGGCCGCCCCAGGCGCGCGCCGCCGGCTGCCCCAGGGCGAGGCGCGGGACCCGGAGCCAGAGGGGCTTTGCTGAGCCGGCCGCGAGTTGCCCGACAGCCGCAGCCATCCCGCCGAGATGCGACAGCCCCGGGCGGCAAAAAAGTTGTGCCCGCGGGAGCAGCGGCGAGCCAGACTCACCCTCCCACCCGGCGGCTCCGCCGCGGCTGCGACTCAAACTCCCCTCCCGCCGGGAGCGCAGCGCGGGCGGCCCCGCCCGACCCCGGCGCTGCCTGGCGGCCCCCGCAGCCAACCGGAGCGCGCGGCGCTGTCACGCCAGCCAATAGCAGGGCGGAGCGGGCCGGGCGGGCGCCCCGCTCCGCCAATGGGCGGTGAGGGCGCCGGGCAGGGGGGAGCGCGGGGCGGGGGGTGGGCGCCGCGGCCGCCGCGCTGTGGGGGCGCCCCGGGGGGCGGGCACGGAAATGGGGAGAGGAGTCATCGCCTCCTCACTGGGGCTGCCTCGGGAACGTGGCGCTGGGGGGAGCTGAGGCGTAGCCCGGGGCGCTGGGCAGGGTCGTGCCCCGCGGGGAGATGCGCCCTCCGGGGCAGCGGGGAGCGCCCGCTCCCGAAACCGCCCCTCGAGCGCCGGTGGCAGCGGCCGCTCGGGACAACACAGGGGCGGCAGCGCTTGGGATGGGCTGCAGGGAGCCGGCACTAGAGGCGTGAGCTCTACTGTTCTCCCCTGTCACTCACACAGTCCCGCTGCCATCGCTTAGACATAAAAAAAGAGCTGGCGGCAGAGGGACGGCCGAAGTTCCACAAGGGATGTCTCGATGGGAATGCCTCGAACTGAACGCCTCTGAAGTTTCATCATGCATGTCTTAATCATTATTTAGATACTGGATTCTTACCAGCCTTCCCAAAGTGAAGCGATTGTGAGCAAGTCTCATTCCACAGCACTCCAAGGCCTTTTCAATTACTTTCTTTTTTTTCCATTTTTTTATCTATTGACTTCATCCTTGGACTGCTTGAAGAATGAAATAAATCTGCATACAGCACAATTAGCTGCTTTTGGTTATTAAAGTTCAGTTTACATTTTTTTGTTACCAATAGAGTTGCTTTGCAAGCATGCTTTAAGGATGTAAATTTTAATCCTCAGAAGCACATGCTTATAGTAATCTTCGGGATTAAAAAAGATTAATCACTAATCTAATTGCTCTATGGTGAAATCAAAGTGAGGAGGGTATGATTTGGTCAGTATCAAATATGATGATGATATAGTCCAAATTAACAACACCAACATTTACTGTCACAAAGTGCTTCCCATACAGTTACTCATTTAAAAGCCATTGTCTTCTATGCTGTGCCAGTCTTCATTTCCTCAGTGACTCTACAGGTAGATAACCTGTTCATGTACAAGTTTATTGACTTCCCTGGAGCCTTGAACGCGAGAAAATACCAGGTTCAATGCAATTCTTCAAGTTTTCTTGACATCAGTGTCTTTCTGTCTGGGCTGTTTCTAGACTTGCGCAATTTTACTATTCACTTCCATAGGTATATAGTATATCAATTTATTCACAATAAAATATATGTGCTATTTTCAAGGATCTTTTATAATACAAACTATAATAAAATTTGCTTTTAGAATATAAATGTCTTACTAAGCCATTTGTCTTTAGAATACTCCCACTGTGTTATGGTCTAAATTCATTCTGTCATCAGTTTCTATGACACTGGATAAAATAGGTCTGTTTTCCTGAAAAGATAGATATTAGTTCCAACAAAGATGTAAAGAAGCTTTATTATTTCACTAAGATGAAGAGAGACAATTAAATGCCATAATCTTAGAAACAACCAAATGTAGCTTTTTGAGGGAGATAATAACCTTCTACCTTCAAAAGAACACACATCTGAATCAGAGCCAGAACACTTAACGGTTTGGGGCGTTTTTTAAGGTTCTTTATCTGACTTTCTCTGCCACTATTTCTGCCAACAACATTGCAGGCATACACAGCTTCCACCACAATGTCTTTCCCTCCCACTGCCTGTACCTGTTCCTGAGACCTTTCTGGTTTTTGTGACCCAACAGTTACACAAAACAGTCTGAAAAGAACCAAGTAGAAGAGAAGGGTTTTTTTAACACTCTTCTGTTCCCTGAGCTGGTTTACGGCTCACTTCTGCAGTTCTGAGAGCAACATAGACCAAAGAACAAGCAATAGAAGCGAAGACAGGCAATGCAGGAGGAGTTTATCAGCCTGCATTCTCAGACCAGTATCAGCAGGGAGATTTCAAACTGCCCTCTCAGAGGAAGGCTACAAAGAATCAGAACTTTTGTTCCACTTCCCCAGTAGTCAGGACTGCTCAGTGCTGTTTCACAAACAGGAAGAAGTTCCCTTTTTATTTCATAAAACATTGTTAAGAAACATAATTTGGAACATAGAGCTTCTGCCTTCTTCATAATTTTTGGTCTCCATCTTTTTGTTACAAGTTCTTATATTTAGATATATAATGGAGTTGTAAGCCTCTTTAAAAATAGAAATCCTTGATAAATAAATACTTAACAACCTTAATCTCTGTCATATGACCATGTTCTTAAAGCTCAATTCAACACACAGACCATTTTTAAAAGATAGTACATCTGGACCGTGGGAAAAAAATAGCAGTTATTTTCAGTCATCTGATCTCCTACCAAATCGGTATGTGAGACACCAAGAAGGGCACCATTTAGGGAAAGCGAGAGAACTCCAGAAGACAATCTGTTGGTCCTCTATCCAACTGCCAGCCGAGGCCAGGCCGGCTGTGACTGCAGCAATTGCACATGCTCTTAGATGGATGGTACAACCATCGTGGAGCAGCCCTTCTGTTTTCATTAGGATGGGAAAACACTCACAGCAGAATTAAGAATAGTCTGTAGTCTTGATTAGAAATTCAGCTAACATTTCCAAAGACACTCAGAATTCACACTGCTCTCCTACAGAGCCTTTGATTAACTCCACTAATTGGGACTATGAGGAAGCATCAAGTCGTCCTTCAAATCAGCAGAGGTCTAAGAGCTTTGTATCAAATGCAGAGGACTCTGGAGACTCCTGGTCTGACATTCTCCATGAAAACAGTTTCAGTAACAAAAGCATATAAAAAGTCAGGAAGAAAAAAGTAAGACAGTTGTGCTGACCTAGGAAGAAAAACAGATATTCTGAAATTTCCTTTGCAGTAGAAATAAAGTGACAGCACTTTCTGCAAAAACACAAATTCTGCAATTTTTATTTTTGGACCTCTGAAACAACTGACAAATATGGTATTTTGACAATGTCAGATATTCTGTTTTGAGTTATGGTTTTCTTTTTTATATTCTAGTTTCAATCATAAATAAAATATTTTGATAGCTTTCCCTTGAAAACATAAAAGAAACCGATATATTCCTACAAAAACTTACATTTTATTAAATCTATGTTTTGACAGAAAATTGCTCTAGCAGAAAGCTTTTTACCAGATCTGTCCAGAAAGTGAAAAATCACTAACATCTGTTTGACTCTAAAACACTGAAGAACTCAGTGTCTCAGATTTCTCATGTTTTCACAAAACATTTTAAAGGAAACTGCTCAAGAAGGAAGGACTCTAAGCATTTTGTTGCTCAACTGGTTGAATAAAGTCCTCTTACTAGAACTTCAGATTAAAAAAAAAAAGAATACATTAGCATAGAAATATAAAAAGTATCCTTCGCTTAATAATTTATGACAAGTTTTATTTATTCTAAATAAATATAGCTTTTATCTTATGCTTTTTACTGACCTGGAGTTCTCCTGGCAACCTGGAGCTCCCCTTACTTCGTTTTTCTTGGCAAAGCTTATACACAAGCCTAACGCCACTATGCCTTTGATTTGCTAATATTGCGAAGAAATATTTATTGCAAAAACATTACAGTAGAATTAAAAACAAAATAGTTAATTTATTCAGCCATGCAAAGGCTTCCCAAAAGTTTAAATTTACATAACTCAAATTTAAAACTGAGTCTGACTTGTTGTTGATGGCCAGTTTTATAAACAATACAGTCCATATCAATATTTTGCACGAAGGGATGATGCTCACACCACTTGAAAATACAAGGTAATAGCTTCTGATTTTGATTAAATTTTGAAGAGAAGCTACTATAAGAATTTGATTACAGAAAAAGCTTTGTCTAACTGTACTACTAATATAAGGCAAAATTTAAAAAAAAAACATAGCAAGCAAATAATCATAAACATAAATAATATATAAGTTATCCTTACTACATAAGAGCTAGGAAATCCATTACTTTTTGTTTATCATACTTTAAAAGCAGAGGTTAAAAGCACATACATAGGTTTGTAAGCACAGCAGTTCACAAGATTAATTGTTTGAGTGGGAAGACACAAGCATTGCATCAAAACCTGCATAGTCCAGAATCCTAGAAATGATCCCTCAAGGTAAGGGAGGGGAAGAGAAGAACAATGTGGAGATCACTGTTATGAGATCTACAACCAAATACACAGCATTACAACCGAACTGACAGTGGGAAAGGCTGTTTTTGGGAGGGGAAAGCTAGAAGGAGACAAGGCTCTGCTACAGCAGAGCATCTTCTGTGACACACTCCCCTTGCAGTGCTACAATCCTTCCTGCTCAGTGAAGTACTAAAAGAAAAGCTGTTACCCACCAGGCCTTTTATGCAACATCCCTGCACTGGTATTAGCAGCTCAATTAAAGTATCACAGCTATTTTAATTATCACAGCTGAGCTGGGTTTCCTCTACAACTGTTTATGGTGTCTGGCTGGGGGCTCTTCCTTGCCGTATACACAAGAAGGTACAGGGAGGGCTGGTGTGGATGCTGTGAAAGTAAAAGGGAGAAAGAAGGAGAAAAAATTGTGCAAGGCAATCCAAGGATTTTTGCATTTTCATGGTTCTTCATGCTCACTAATTGTTACTCCTACAGAAAATTCCTCTTCCAGCCCACGTGTGCCTGGGCATGTTGACAGTATTCTGAGTGAGTGCATTTATTGTCTTGCTGCTGGACTACAGAAAATAAACAGCTGAGTTTAGAAGGGCTGTCAGACCCCCAACCAGCCCAAGAGCTGCATATTCTTTTCATGAGAAACTTACAGTCGTGGGATGTCTTGCAGTGTCCCACCCTGCCTCCCAAGGGGCCTGGGGGCTCCCCCATGAGCAGCCCTGCCCCTCTGGGGCAGCATTCGGGGCCAAGGCAGAGCCGCTCAGCAGGCCTTCGGTGCTGGGTGTGTACAAGGCTGCCCAGCTGTGCTCACCACTTCCTCCCTCAGCATGTGTTTAGCTGATGAAGAGGTTGTGGTTGGGCTCGGAGCTAACACTTGACATTTCATTGCTGCTTACTCTTGGGTGATGCTTGTTGGCTTTTCCTTTGAATCACAAAAGCTAGAAGCACATGCACACATTTTTATATTGGAAGCTGTCCCTTCTGGTGTAATCCTGTTAGCCCCAAGAATCAAAACACTAGAGCCAAGACCACAAAGTTCACGTGTCTTCTGCTAGCCCAGAGAAGAAGCTTGATGTCCTGCTTGAACACCCTGACACTCTCAGGCTGTGCTAAGGAAGCCCTTTGTGGTTGGCTCCATGCAGGACCCGTGGAAGCAGCCCTGAAAAGCAGCATGAGCGTGTCTGTACAGCAACATCTTTTTGGTCTGACCCAACTTCTCTGCCATAGCCCCATCCTCCTCTCACCTGTAGCTGTTCCAGGGTACAGGACCAGCACTGATCTGAAGACTCCACATTTCAAATTCCCTAGGAAAAGCTAAGGTTTCGGCTACTTTACTAAGTTTCATAATCCTGAGAGAGGATAATGTTTATTTTAAAGCCGTAAGGGCAACAAATTTCAAGGCTAAGCTACAAGGGGGACAGAAAGTAGGAAGTCGAAGAATTATAGAATAGTTTGAGTTGGAAGGGACCCACCTCCCTGCAGTGAGCAGGGACACCTTCAACTAGATCAAGTTGCTCAGGGCCCAATCCAGTCTGACCTTGAACACTTCCAGGGATGGGTCATCCACCACCTCTTTGGGAAACCTATTCCAGTCTTTCACCACTCTAATCATAAAAGTTTCTTCCTTATATCTAGTCTCAGTCTACCCTCCTTTACTGTAAAAGCATTATGCTTTGTCCTGTCACTACAAGCCCTACTAAAAAGTTTGTCCCCATCATTCTTATAGGCCTGCTCTAACTGTACAGATAGCACTGCAACTACAGATCACTGGAAGAAAATGTGGAATTACCATCAGTTCAGGTTTTTAAGAACAGTTTAGTTATATTTGACCCTGATTTAAGGCAAATACAGAGAACTGAGTGATGTTTTTTCGTTGTTACCTTTCTGAGCTTCTAGGTTTTATTGGCTATGCTTATTCTCTCCTTTCAAAGTAATGGGTTACAGACTGAATGTTTTAAGACTTAAGTGAAATTAAATTACAGTGTCATGAAATGCTTTTACAGTAAATATGGGAACACAAGTATTCTTAAATAGGAAAATATATGTAACAAAAGTCTCACATACTAGAAGCAAAATACAAAGCAAACATGGGTTAGATAGTTATCTTTGTTACTTTTTCTGATAGTTTATAGATAAGTTTGTCCCCAATTTTTATACTTCATAGCTATCTCTACCCAGTTCTTAGAATGTTACTGTGGGTTTTTTTACAGTTTGTTTTCATTGTTAACCCTAAATTTCCTGATGATAAAAGACATGCTTTTTTCCCACGTTCTTTGGCAGTGCCCAAAGGAGATAACTTTAAAAAAAGTGCATTCTTTGCATCCCTTTCATTACCCCATTTATTTTAATAGAATTTTATGGAGTATTTCTGCTTTTTTTGCTTACTCAGAATAGCCAGACAGATGTCTGTTCTTGTTCTGTCAAGAGCATCAGCAGCTTTGTTTTGATTAAATATGTTGTTTTCCTGCCAGCAGAGAGCCTTTCCACTCGGTCAAGGACGAAATTCCAGCCAACAATTTTTTTTTAATGAATGTGAACAATGACAAAAATCCTGCCAATAAGACTTGCTTTCCTCTTAGTGTGGGAGGTCACAGATTTGTTCTAATTGTTCGGCCATTTCCCCTAGAATTCATAGTGTTGGTTGCAGAGACCTGCTTCACTTTCAAAGACTGGACTAAGGAGGAGAAGCAGACTCCGAAGTTTATCAGGCCATTAGTGCTCTGCTTTCTTGCTATCTGCCTCCCCAAAGCCTGCCATTTTGAAGAACAAAAACTTATTATTCATAGGGCTATTATCTAGACAAAAGAGAACATTCAAATTATGTACTTATTATTTGATATATCTGTACCCTGTTGATTTTTAGAAAGTCACATTTCAGCTCAGCAGCTTGCTTCACTTGGTTCAGCTTGTGCTATATTTTATCTGACAACATCTTCCGTACTGTCAGTCTGTCATGAAGAACACAGACATAGCACTGGCTAAAATTAAAAAGGGACAACATATACTAGTCACATATCACATATTCATTCAAAGCTGTTGGGACTTCCAAGGTGGGGAAAAGTGTCTGATATTTTTATCTAGTCATGAACTTCACAATCTTTCTGAGAAACTCGGGTCAATTGTTGAACAATAGCTAAACATATTTTCAACTGCTTTTCAAATTATTTGTAGACGTGTGTGTTGCAGCCTTGCAGCCCTTGTGCATATAAAACTGCCAGTGACTGATTTGTCTCTTGACTTTTCTGGGGATTTGTTCTCTGTTTGAGGGATTAAAATTATACCTAGTGATAGTACAAGGTTGTGGATTACTCACCGATGAATAACCGTCACTCACTCAGGCAGCTGTGAACCTTAAAACTGACTGGATGCCAAGCAGCTCAGGTGCTGACAAGTGTGGAGAGATTCATTCTTGGTAAGAATAAAGTAGGAGGATTTGGGTTTTCCTTTTAAGGATTTCGGTTTTAATTTGGAGAAATTATTTCTAAAGAGGATTAGGGTGGAGAGGGGGAAATATAACAGAAAGGATGTAATAGTTTTGAGCAAGGGTTGTCATACAAAAGAAACTATATAATTGGGGAGGAAAAAAGCAGTTGACAAACTGAGTATTGCACGTGTGCATCTGTCCATATATATCTACATTTATGTCCACCTTCAGAGCATATAGATACCACTGCCACAGACTGCAGCCCTGTGTGACCTGACTGGTGACTGTGTTTTATCAGTCAACATGTTTATCAAAGCATTATAGAAAGAAAAAGGTCTCCATAAATACTAAGCATTGAGAGAATTACCTTGTTTTGACAGATACAAAGTTTATTACACCAAAGCTTGTTTCCCTCCTTGGCAAAAGAGATTTCATCACCAGTATCCCCAACAGTATTCTCCATTGTCACGATGACATCTACTGGAGGGGATAGGGTTGAACATCTATTTCTCTGTACAAAGTATTCAAGCTTCTAACAGCAGGGTTGGTGTAGTTTCACACACTGAGAACTACTACAGTATTGAAATGTGTGGAAAGCAACATGACAATGTCAGTGTTCCAGATATTTTAAATTGCAGCTCCCTCAAGAGACACAAGATAAAAAAGGATTAGAGGAAATCCTTCAAACCTCATCTAGTATGTGTAAATAAAAATGGCCCTGCCAGATAATTTTAAATTATCATATGAAAAGAGAGAAACCTGTTAAATACCTATTGAAAGATTCAATAAGCATTAACTGTACAATAACACATGTTATTGTGGCACTCCAAAGATATGCTAATCTGAAACACAGGTTTGATAAAACAAAGGAGATATTAGAAATCAGTTATGCAAAACAGTATGAATTAGAAAGAAAATATATGCAACACTTTACATGTGAGGGTTTTAATTTTCTCCACAATAAAAATACTATACGTTGACATGAAAAAATAATGTGTATTCTTGCTACATTTTCACTTCATATTTGCAAATGCAAATAGATTTTCACAATAACTGAGAGCTGAGAATGAACATGTTTTCTGAAACATCACATCTAACTTCTTTTGTTGGAAATGAATTTCTGCAATTTGTTTAAATGAAACTGGAGTCACCAACTATTCAAGATGCTTTCTCAAAATAAAAATTTTCAGGGAAGTATGCTTATTTTTCTTTAAGCCCATTCATCACTGCTAGACCATGGCTGCACCTTGGCAGGCTCCTCCTAGCCTGTGGAGGTCCTCCACCTGGGTGAGGGACAGCATATGCCAAGTTACCCTATTGTCCTCTTGTTCTGTTGCTTTTCAATGGAGAGAAGCAGAGAATAATTACATGGGCAAATTCTGTGTGCTACCAGGTGGCCTTTGCAGGCTCAGTCTGTGTCTGGGATGGAGAGTGTACCTGTGGATTCTGGCTGTTGCTTCTGAGTAAGTTTATAGAGGAATTTCCCAGGAAAGAAGTACGCAGTCCAGTCAGATTTTGCCAGGAAACCAAAGCAAACAAAACCAGTCCTGATCAAATAAACTTGTGCCCTAACACTGCACAAACCCAGACTCAAGGGAAAAAATAAAACAAAAAAACAAAAGGGCTTTAATTAACAAAAGAAGATTTATTTTTTTTTTTTGGTTTTGCCTCCTGAAGTTCCCCTTTTCTTCTTGTGCAGGAAGAGAAACAGTAACAGGTGCCTGCAGATGAGCAGGTGGTCTGAAATGAATGAATTTTTCAGAAAAACAAAAATATACAAAGTCAGGACATTTTTTCGTCATGAAGGAAATTCACTGTAATAATGATGTGAGCTGAGGACAGAAGAATAACATGAAGGAATCATTTCAGTTGGCATCAGTTGTGAGAGAAACGTGATGGAAAGCAAGAGGAGAGGAAATAGAGACTAGAATAGGTATCACATAGGGCTTTGACAGCAAGGCTCTGGATCTTACACTTGGCAACAGACAAAGAGACACCGAAGACTTCAAAGTGCAAAATTAGATCTGGATACTGACAGCAGTGTGAGATAATGCAGGACAAACTGGGAAGAAGCAATATCTGCAGCCAGGGGGCCAACAGGAAGAGAATTGTATATGACACATGCTGAGCAGCTGCTCCGTCTACAAAGGGGTAGGAATCCTGATGTGCTCTTTGTCAAACTTCCAGACCATGCCTGCCCTGGATTTCAAGTTGTCTGGAAACCAGAAGACCACAGGCAAAGTAATTTGGCAGCAGATAACTGCTGCTAAAAGCAACCATCTACTGCCCAAAGTGTTAGGGTTGGCAGGCTGGCAATGTGCTGGCAATGAACGTGCAGAAAGTTACTGGTCACAAGCCGAAAGAAAACCACCACACCCCCAGTAAATAACACACCTCTATTAGAAAAAAAAGAAGATGCTTCAAAAGGATTTTACAAAAGACTTCTTCAAACAACTCCACTTAGCCAGCAGTGAAGATAAGTCAAACTTCTGGGAAACTCTAGTGGCTTTTCTTTGAAGGACGTCACCCACATAGCTGGAGTGATAGTTATAAGAACTACTAGTACATGCATCTATCTAACACCCTCATTCATCAAACACTACTCTTAGGAGGATTATACACATCAAAGGAGGAGACAGAAAAAAAGCAAAATCACAGATCTGGAGTAGGAAAAAGACTTGAAGGGAAGAACACAGTCCTTTTCTCTCTGTGTCTTTTTTTTTTTTTTTTAAAGGGGTAAGTTGCTTATTAGCACTGCTATAAAAATCCTTCTGACCCCAGTCTGAGCATGTTTCTTCCCACATTCCAAGGCTCTAGCTATCATCTTTTTGTGTGCGTGTGATGACATATCATGATGCTTCTGTTTTCTGCTGGGGCCCTGTCTGCGCTTTCCAGACCACTAGTTATGGCTCCCCTAGTCCTTCACGTATAACTGTACTTCTGTTTTCTCTTCTGTTTATGACAGGTGCGAAGAACAGCCATTTTAAATCCTGTTATCTGTTACTTGCATATGAAAAATAAAGGTATCTTTAAACCATGAAACTGTCCACATGTACAACAGTTAGGTTTGCTGCTCTCCTTCACTTCACAAGTGAAGGCTTGTGTTAAGGGAGAAGACACTGCCTGAGCATTCTTACACCATTCAGGGAGTTGCACACACACCACCCAAATCTTTAACTGCCAGGACCAGACTCCTTTGCAGCGGGCAGCTCCAGTGAGCAAATGGATGCTCCTTTCAACTCCTTGCTCACACGCATTCATTCTCAGGTGCATTCCCTCCTCCTTCAGGCTCAACCCTCTGTTTCCCACAGCAGAGTCTCAGGTGTTGGATTTTATAAAAACAAATAATTTAATACAGCATTACAGCAGCAGAGTCAGCTTGAGTCAGCTCCAGAGAGCCACTGCAAAAAAAAGAAATCCCTGGACAATTATATCCTTATGATTTATGCACCCATACCTTACATGCTCTGCATGTACCTTTTTAGTCCAGTGGTGATTTGTGGTCTGGGGTCTTCTAACACCTTATGGGATTGTTTTTTCTTCTCCAGACAGATGGGACATTAACTGTTCTTATCTGGTGGAGTTGCATCTTCTGCTGCCAACTGCCTCTTTATCTTCTTTTTTGTGCTTCTCTTGTGCCTCCTCATCGATGGAACACAGGAAATTTTTTTAAAGTCCTAGACTTAGTCAAAACAATTCAGTAATAACTAAAACATCAGTGTGTTATAAACATTAATCTTGTACTGAATCCAAAACACAGCACTGTACAAGCTACTAGGAGAATTAGTAAGAAAACAAGTTCTATTTGAGCCAAAAGCATAGATGTCATGAATGTCCACAGCTTGTGGCCTAAGGCTCTAGCAAACCCAGTTACTCACCCTAAACAAGTAAAGCTAAGCAAACAGCATGCTAAATCACACAATATTACAGCTCTAAGTGACTCATTCTGTTTAAAATGTACTTATTTAATCTAAACAACTAACACCTCCAAACAGCCAGATATATTTAAATTCTCTTCACAATCTCTCTCTTTCAGTTTGTCTCCAGAGAGAACTTCTGAAAAGTGATATTCTCCTCCTGTGTCTTCTCCAAGGATTTAGAAATCTTTTAACTTCTTTTGATATTCAAGGTCTCAGACTGAAGTTTGTTTCTCCTTGGAGACTGCATGTAATGTCCCTGAATCCTGCTAGTTTCACTCATTATCTTTTCAATGTAGGCTTGTCTGTTCTTGTGTGGGAACAATTACATGTTCTTTGTTTGCTCTTCCCACAGCCTCAGGCTAAGTAAGATGAAGATGGGACACTCAGAATCCATCCTGTACATATTTTCCTTCAGTGATTAGACATCATCCATCACATTGTTTCATCTCAGTGCTAATAATTTTATTATATCCCCTCCTTTTTTTCAGTTACCTGTTGTAAGCATCCCAAACCACTGTCATTCACACTGCTTGGATCAAAGGTCAGCCTAAAGGCGACTCTGAACAAAGAACATCATCAGTAGACCCTGACTGCTGATGTTGTGTTATGCTCATGTCAGCCTCAGAAAGTCCACCTTAGCAATCTGTAAATACTTAATTGTATAACTTTAATGAAGATTAGAACTGTGAATATTTTTACACTAGCAGAATTCCTTACTTAAACAAATGTCCATGCAGAAAATAATTCTGACCAAATTAAAAGAAAACATATTTTTCCCCCTGAAAGCTCCTCTTTACTTATCTTCCCTTTCAAAACAGAGCATGCAAACTCCTGAGACAGATGCAACTTCAGTGGGAAGAACTGGAGTGCAACTCCCATGCGGCTGACCTGATTAGGAAACAGGATCAGCACAATCTAATCTAATGTAGACATAGCCTATTGGACATTTCTTGTACCAAAGGCCAAACAACTTGATCCACCATGATTAAGGCATAGCACTGTTGGTCTGGAACCTGGTGTTGAAGCCACTGGAGATCATCATGCCCTCCCAGCACTTTCTCCATTCCCATGTGGAGTTTCCTTTCTTCCCAGGAAAACAGAAAAAAATAAGTCCTTTCAATCAGCAGTGACTGCTCTTAAACTCAAATTTCTGCAGTACTGCTTCTCTGCTTCACTCTAGATCTATATACCTGGAGGTTAATGGGACTAATGTTTTTAAACACTTTGCAAGATCAAGCCATGGTGGACTGCAACTTGTAAGATTAAGATTATTTTGAGCAGCCCTTGAACTTCATAGTCATGCTTCTTGCTGACCATGCCACCTCTCTCTTATGCTCCATAGCTCCTGCATTGTGGGATATCGTGTTTATTGGGCCCTTGAGTTAAAAGGCTTTATTTTATCTCTTACAATCTCATACATTTCCATAATGTATCTAGTTTATCCAGCCAGACTCTTACCTGCTTCACAGAGAGCTGCAAGAATCACTTACATGACACAAGCAGCTGTTTGACAACACACTTCAGCGCTACACAGGACAGGTTAAAACATATCCATCTTAAGGAAAACTCCAGAGAATTTTAGAAAGATAGAATGTAATTGTTCCACCAAAATTCATCCAAAACATCACCACAAGCTGGACTCTCATTTTGCTAAGTGGTAACAGCTCTGCTGACGTCAGTGGGTTTGCAGCTGTTCACAACAACATGAATTTGGCCTTGCATCTAACAGTCTTATTGTTTGTAGGGAGGAGAGAGAAGGATTGTTTGTTTCAGGCAAAAGTGAGTCAGTGATTGTGTTGTAGCCCTGCTCACTGCCCACTGGAAACCAGTAAAGCCCCTATTATATCCCAGTTGCATGTGTATTACTGGGGAGATATTAACACATTGCCACAACTGAATAGAGGAGGTATCAGAGGTCAGTGTGTATCAGGCACCATCTGACTTTTACATATTCATAAAGACTTTTATATAATCATAAAGACATTTATTAATTTATTTGAATTTCAGATTATTTTCTAAAGGGATGATATGCTACTGAAAGCAGCTATACCATTCCCATCATCCCTGTAACATGTGCTCACTTGGCACCATCTAGGCTTAGATCCAAACAAATTACTGCACCTTGTAATCTCCTATCTAGTGTGTCTTTCAACCCTGTCTTGGTCATCTCCTCTGTCAGACCCCAGGGGTTCAGCTGTTTGTGCCAAGGATCTGATCCAGTGTGGCCTAGCTGAATAACCTTGGCTCCTCTGGGAGAATTGCTAGGTTGTGACCAAAAGCTGTGAGATAATCTGGGCAAAATAAAGGAAGGGAAAATTACAGAAGTAGGGTTGTTGAATAGGAATAGTTAAGAGCACCAAGAGAATTCAGGAGGAAGAACACTAAAAAGAAAGGCATAATATGTTACAGGTAGGGAAATAGGGAGATACCACTGTCACTGGAGGCCTAAGTGAAAGATAGCAATCCATCAATCCTCATGATTGTTCCATAAATCAGTTACAATCGACTGCAGAATAGCTTCTTTTAATTATCACTAGTTGTTTCTTTCAAAACCAGCTTCTTCCTACCCATATAATAAATATGCAAATGAACATGACAAGTACATCAGTGTCATTCTAACGTGATTCCTCAAAGCTAGTTACTCCCAATAGCACGTGCATTACAAACACCAAGGATCACTACTCCTCCAGCTGTCGTTCAGTGTCCAGGCGACTCCCAGGCTCTCAAGGTCTCCCATCAGTGCTATAGAAAACCTCCAAAAAACTCAGCCCTGTGGGGAGAGATGAGTTAGAGGGGCTAGGTATTTAATTTTCTTTAAGTAAATGCCAAAATGACAGGGCTTGTCTGTGTAGTGCCTTTACTTTCCTAACTAACCAGTGTTTTCTGGATTTCCTTCTACAGCCTTTATTATTCATACTGGGGCCTGTCAGATCTCTGGAGAGTGTGTGAAGTTCAGCTTATCATTTACCCTTGTGCTAGCTCCATATGGCACACTCATGCTATCCCAGGAATGATGAGAGCAACATGACCTATTCTAGCAGTAGGATGGAATAACAACAACAGCAAGAAAGCATTACAACTGAAGAGGGGCCTGCTGGCTGCAGGTAGGGATTACGTAGTCACTGAATTCATGCATCAGGTCACATTAAATGCTTTTTCTCCTTACAATGAAAGTGAACTATTTGTTTGTAATTTGGGAGACCCTCTATCCCACACCTGCAATGAGCATGGTATACGCTTATCTCTTCTCAAACATTTCTGTCTTTGCACTAATTCTTCCATACCTCTTGGAATGAGAGAACTAAAAACTAGAGCCAAGGGGTTGAGAAACACATCCAGCATTAAGCCCATATATGACTGTGAATTTGTGGAAATCTGTTCTACAATAATATTTTCATAATACAGAAAGGTACACAGAAAAAAACCAAAAACAACACACAACAATCCACACAAGTTTGTGACTGCTATCTTACTCTACCAATCCACAGTGAGCTGTTCATCTGCCCTCAGCTTCCCACATGAATTAACCCTCAGAAAGTATCTTTTACATTCAGACGTTCAAACAAGTACTTAACAAGGAGTAGAAGTTTTATGAGTCTTAAATGATCACAGGCTCATATTTCTTAACATAATCCAGAATAAACCATCACTGAAATGGCATTTTAATCTTTCTATGATGTTATTCTAACTTTAACATCAACAACTCAACATTAATTCTTACTGTCATAAAAAAACAGATTGCTTCTAAGGCCATTGGGGAATTATGTGAGTAACATAATACTGTTTATAACTGGATATTTCAGATGGATGTAGATGACTTTGTTCCAAAGGAGGTGCCTCAATTGCATGTCTCTTGGGGATGACTCACACAATGTTTCCTTGAAGGCATCCCATTCCAGGCAGCATTGGGAATGGAAAAATATGATTTGTTTAAAAGCACACATCTTCAAATGTGTTGTTGGGGCATGAAGGCTGTGAGTTCCTTTAAATGATCCAACATGACTATGAAGGCAGTTCTGCTGTTTCCTATTGTACTGCTACCAAAAAAATTAAATTTGTGCCCTGCTAAGAGTTTCCCCTATAAGAGGGCAATCCTGCCTTCTTTTTTTTTTTTCTGGTCTTTGATCAAGAAGCAGTTAATTGGCTTTTTCAAGTAGAAGAGTCTAAGGAATACCCCTTGTTCACCCTGAGAAACTTGTAAAAGCTTTGAACTGGAATTGCTGATACCAACTTTTCTGTTTTGCTAGGCTTTCTTTGTAGCTGAGATGGCATAAACTTTGCTCAACTGTTATTGCAATGCTTCTTTTCTGTACCTCAGTTTATCTATGGGTAAAGCTCACAAAGATAAACACAGATAAACTCACTCCCCAGCTTCACTGTTCCTACATTGTCCTATGCGTTCCTGTTAAAAAAAATTTAAAAAATAAAAAAAAAAAATAAGATGCTCAGTTATAAATTCATGTTGAAATTAGCCACACTCAAGGAGTTCAAATACAGACTCTTCTTGGAATGTTTATTGTTTGGCTGAAAACAAATCTCTGAATTGATGGAGCCTTAGTTGTGGAGAGACTCATGGTGTCTGTAACACAAGGCAGCAGTTTTAACCATCGATTTGGACTTTGGCACAAACAGTTCTACTACTCTCTGATCTGGTTTCCAGCTTGGAGGCTAACCTACTGTGAGTTTAAACAAGTTCAGACACTTAAGCACATACTGCCTGAATTCTCTTGTTTAGCAAGAGGATTTATTAGCACTGAGAGCCATCCTTAACAGAAGCTATTTAGATGTAAATAATACTTTTCCTGATAGGTTTCTCACAAGAAAAGACTAGTTCTCAAGAGGAGAGGACAGCTCTGGGCAGGGTCTCTTGTTGTTAGAACACGCAGAAGGGCAAGACAAGGCAATATGTTGTCTCTTAAGGTTATGGTATTTCAAACTAATTAAAAAGAATGCATGTGTAAGTGTTCATCAAATTGATGCCCAATGACTTTAGGCAATAAAATCAAAAAGGGTACATTTTTGATTTTGTTTTTTCAATTCATTCCCCTATTTTTTTTTTTTTTAATCCTGTGCTTATTATGACCTTGCTACAAAAATCTCCCTTGCTAGGGCTGCGTGCTTTTCCCTCTCATGGGCAAGGAAGACTAGGGCTTTTGCAGCATCCAGAAGTTTGTCAGCAGATTCAGGCTCCTCTGGCCCAGCCCCTGGCAAGCTTCCACAGGTCAGTTCCAGAGGGCAGGAGCCTGTGTTACCAGCAGATGGCAAAGCCAACCCCAAATCCTTATGCTTCAGACAGGCTTGCTATGTTCAGCTGCTCCACGTCTATGCTGTTGCAACATCTGCTACAACAGTTACTGAACTGCCTTGAAGACACATCAAATATTATGTTTTCCTTGACAAGAGGGCAGAGAAGTGGATAAGAATCACTGTAGACAGCCAAAATATTTATTTTTCTTCAGAGCAAAGAAGATAAATGAAGGAAAAGATCTGGAATTACTTCCAAACGTTACCAAAGCCCAGGAGATGCATTCAGCCTACAACAGATGTTAATGACTTTGTGCAACACCTCTTGCGGTAGAATTCACTTCATCCCACCTGCTGGCTGGAGTCAGCCAAATAGGGATACAGGGAATCCTCTGCTCTCCGTGTTTTGTTTACTTTATCCGTTCCCAAAAGGAGATTGTTTTAAGAGTATTCATTTCTCACAGTTACCTCCTTTAGCTGGCTCTGGCGATAAATCATTCCACAACAAGCTAAAATGGAAGTTTTGGTATGAGGAAGGACCACTGCTTGACAAAAGGCACGTCCCAGCCCGGCTGCCAGAACAAAGCTGCACTTGCTCCTCAGCCCGTCATGTCCCAAGCCTGACCACTGAAATAGAGAGGAGTTATATTACAACAACAGCGCAATTAAATAGCATGAAGTTCAGCTTGGGTGAATGCAGGAGGTACACTTTCAGTACCAAATATATTAGGTATTGTCTTGCTGGAACAACCTCCCACATCCAAACCATTGGAGCCCTGAGCTCCTGGGCAGGCTGCAATGCCCTGACCACCCTTGCCCAGGACACTTGCTGGCTGCCCAGCAACCAGAGCTCCTTGTCACCTCACCTCCTCTGATGACCATTGGACCATCTGCAGGTCCTGTCAACACCCCAGACCTGTTTGGATGTGGGGGACAGCACCCTTCCCAAGAGAGCACTCACGTGCCAGGCTGGGGTCTCCTTCACAGCCTGCTCCCTCCTGGAGCAACCCCACTCTTCCTGCTCCCTGGCACAATGTGCTGCTTTGAGATAAGCATTACTGCTTGGGTGAACAAGCAGTAAAAATTACACAGTACACACAGTGAAAAAGAATCACTTTGCCAGTTGGGGCTTCAAGTGTAAATTATTTCTTGGTCCAGGTTTTCAAATGAGACCTTAATCTTTAAAGCAAAAAGGAAAAAAAAAACCTTCCTTAAATCATGAATAATCAAATAAAGTATAAATCCATTTTAGTTTCTCTTCCTTTT
The DNA here is from genome assembly GCF_003031625.1 of Empidonax traillii. Classification (NCBI taxonomy): domain Eukaryota; kingdom Metazoa; phylum Chordata; class Aves; order Passeriformes; family Tyrannidae; genus Empidonax; species Empidonax traillii. Next base: position 402,515 of record NW_020955210.1, read on the forward strand.
GCCTTTAAAGATTTAACACAACTGACATATCTATGAGAACAGAAAATTTGGAATGTCATGGGATGTTGTAAGACACAGTTCACAGCATGGTAAGAAAACAAGAGTTTTCCTTTGGTTAGCACTGAGGGTCCAAATCTAAAACTTGAGAGAAAAAAAAAGGAACCATTTCATTAAGAAAAGGGAAATAAAGCCATGAGAAAAGGGTACTTAGACTCTAGCAACAAGTGGTGATGCAATTCAAGTCAGTAAACAACTCTCCAAACAAAGAAATCAGAAGGACCTCTAGTAAACTGTACAGGAGAGAGTATCCTGGAATTACTTCGAACACAAGGAAATTGTTCAGACCAAATTTCCCTTGTGCTCTGGCACAGCTCACTGGGATAAGGTATCCTTGCTCAAGAGGTTCCTAAATTGACCAGCAACAGCTAAAAATGCACTAGTCAAAACCAGAATATTGATTTCAGGAAGTCTCAGTTCTCCCACTGCTTTTGGGAGTACAAGGAAATAAACCTTTGATCTACCTATACAGTAAGGCACCCTGGCTAGTGTAGTGATAAGCCCATTTTCTCCACGACGTTTATGTCTCCTGTGAGTATCAACTTGTCCTGGTGCTCCTTCTGGCATAACACAGTTTAAATTCCTGTATGTAGTTATATGGAGAAAAAAAAAAGGACTGGCGTGGGATAAACGAAGAACAGCCTTGAGGATGTTTTTTAAAAAAAATCTGGGATGGGTTAAGATGAAAAGAATCAGAAACATTACAACTTGGAAAGTGTTTTGCCACTTTGTTAGAAATATACCTGAGACCCCCAGGAAGTTCACTTCAAAAAGTTAAACCTGCTGACAATCCTTGGTTTAATACTGCCCCAACTAAGCATCTATTTTCTTCTTTGATGTACTATTTCCACTGATCCAGTAGTGTCTCATCTGACTGATTGTCATTGATATTTTTTGCTCTCTGCTGAGACAAGTTGGCTTGTATTTCTCTAATCCACTGAACACAGATGGATGACAAACTCAAGAGAACTGGTTTTAAAAGAGAAGTCTGCTAAAAGCATAATTAGGGCCTCATCTGGGAGATCTCATGCCAAATGTACCGGCTCCTCTTCAGTCATCGCACTCTGAATGAAGCCTGTTACTGATCCTTATTCACAGGTTCCTATTTGATTTCATTGCTTCACCTGGGTTGTTGGCTCTGCTCATGACAGCAGCACTGCTTGCACCCATCAGTCCTCCATGCTGGCATGAGTAGAGGGCACTGCACCTGCCACCAAAGCTGACCGAAGGCATTTGAGTCTCTAGGTACAGTACTGCCAGAAATAGGATCATAGTACTGCTAAGTGTCATAATAGAAAGAAATCTTTCAGAGAGGATCACTGTGCTTTTGAAGGGAGGTAGCTTAGCGTGGGAAAGAGGGATTTTTCCTGATCTCTGTTGGAAGAGCGCAGCATTCCCTTGGCAGCCTTCCTCTCAGGGCGAAAGCAGCACTGCAAGTTGGCACAAGATGTTCACTACATCCAGCACAACCCTCCCCTTCTCACTCATGTTCCTACTAGGCCAAATAATTCGTCTCATCTTCTCCATCTTCCCAAACACACATATGTTGCCCACAAAAGGCAGAGGCACTGCGGACAAGATGATGGGAAAGGAAAGAAGGGAGAGGCCTTGAGAGCAGTGTTGCTTCATCTGAATGAAGAAGAGGCATGTGGAGATGGGTTACTAGACACAGGCTCAAGAGAAAAGACATAAAACTGGAATGACAGATGAATCCACAGCGTGGCTTCAGATTCCGTACTAGGTCCGTATCATTGTGACATAATTGATGCCCATGTGTTAGAAAGCTAAATTATTTGTTGGTAGAAGTGCCTTGTTAAAGTTTAGGGCTTGACATGATTCAGTGATTTCAGACCTAGGGGGAGGTTAACAAAGCCTGGGGAGAAGGATGTACCACTGATAGTGTACACAAAGAATGCAGCATTTACAGGCTATAGGGACATTTGGCAGAACTCCCAAGACAAGGAAAAAACTAAAAAGACAACTCAGCAACTGTACTGAAATCAGCTCCAATTGGGTAAAAGGCAATTCTGGCAGGCGGAGATGGTGACCACTGACCCCTGAAACCCACTGACCTAAAAGAAGAGGAAGACTGAGTACACGGAATAATTAGCATGAGAATTGAGAGATCATTTACCAGTAGAAGATAGAATACTAATTAATAAAAGAACCAGGGAACTTGTAGCCAATGAACATTAATGCTATATTGTTTGTTTGCTAAAATGTATAAAAAGTGAAAAGTTTTGGTAGTCATTGTGATGTGGATTCGCCACTCAGCACCATTTTCTGTGCAGAAATGTAAACAAATCCAATACTTCTCCTCTCTGTGTGGATTGGTCTCTTGCACACCAGGTGAAAGAACATATTTTGGGACAACATAATGAGATATCACACACGTTCACATTCAGATCTTCTATATCGTGTGTTACTTTGCAAACTGGAAAAAAAACAAGGCCCAGGTGATCTGTTAGCATTTGTAGACAGCATATAACAAATTATTAATGCCAAAGAAAAGCATTCCTCCTCCCCACAGAAGTATGTGCACCCCTGAGAGAAAAGGATGCTGTAAATATTCTAATTTTCAGTGCCAGGCTAGCATAAAGAGCTGAACAAGTCACCCTGTGTCATTCTGAATCCATACTGTGAAGTCAGGCCTTGCTAATCTTCTATATTTCAGCACAACATGCTTATTACCTCAGCTTCTTGATTGAAAGATCTCTACCACAGTACGGATTAGAGATTATTGGATCAGGCAAACAACATTCACTAAACATTTCAGGATAGCTATCTATCTTGCACCAGTCTGTTTAGTAGCATTAGTTGATGGCTTAAAATGTAATTTGATACATTTCTGAAACCACAATGAATATGATATTGTTTGTGCCAGGCCAATAGTTTTCCTGTCGTGAGCTTTAGAGCATAATCCTTTTCTATTTTTAATTTTAACCTCAGTTTGTGAATTGAGGGATAAAATATCATTAAACTATAAGTGCTTGTAGGGTGCTTTGAGAATAACAATGTGCTTAGAAGAGACATGATACATTATGATGCTTTCATTTGTATTAAATCTGTTTAGCTTCCTATTCATTAAGTTATTTTAATTTAATTTCTCAGATTTCACAAGGAGCTGACTCTTCTTTCCAATCCTTATCTTGAAATTTTGAATAAGAGATTTCTGTCTCTGAGATTACAGTGTTTTCTGCCATCCTTCCAAGATTCTAATTTCTTAGACCTGAAATCTAGGACCTCTGTATGTTTGGCTTTGTTTTTTTTTTT
>NW_020955210.1:405905-414621 GCF_003031625.1 Empidonax traillii
GAACTGGATCACCTCTGCTGTGAAGATAGGCTGAGAAAGCTGGGGCTCTTCAGCTTAGAGAAGAGAAGGTTGTGTGGAGACCTCACAGCAGCCTTCCAGTACCTGAGGGGGGCCTACAACGAATCTTCATCAAGAACTGTAGTGATAGGACAAGGGGGAATAACTTCAACCTGAAAGATGGGAAATAAGGTTAGATATTAGGAAGAAATTCTTTACTGTGAGGGTGGTGAGATACCAGAACATGTTTTCCAGGGAAATTGTGGATGCCCATTCCTGGCAGTGCTCAAGACCAGGTTGGACAGGGCTCTGAGCAAGCCGGTCCAGTGAAAGGTGTCCTGGCCCATGGCAGGCGGTTTGGGACTAGATGATCTTTAAGGTCCCCTCCAAGCCAAGCCATTGTATGATTCTGTGATTCCTTATGTACACATACACAAAATAGCTAGTTTTCATCAAACAGGAATACAGAATCTTACCTCAAAGTGACATTCAATCTTAAAAGCATTTTAATTTAAAGTAAATCTAGACCTCTCTTGCACAGCATGCCAGCTCCTTGTTTGATAAGGCAACTGCTCCCACCTGCTTTGGGATCAAGCTTTGCTCCTGGCTCCAAATCCCTTTCAGAGCATCTGGCTTGATCCCTCACAAGCTGCTCAGCTCATACTGTGGTCTGAAACAGTGAAAACTTAATGAAAGAAACTGGCTTTGTGGTATGTTGCCCCTTAGGGAGTACAGAGGTTCCCTGCATCACAGGTTGCCCTCAGAGTCAAATCCCAGTGCAGCAGCTCACAGAATTCAGGTATGGCTGACCCCTCATTTGAGCCTGGTCTGGATACAGATGTCATGTTAGCTGCCTGCCTGTGTTACAGGCACCTTCCTGGACATCTCTACTGCTGTAACTGATGCTACTATGCTATATGACTAATGCTATACAATAATGCTAATCTTTAGTTCAGGTAACCAGCAGTTAATTTGCTGCTTAAAAGCAGGTCCCCCAGGGAAAGGAGGGACAGAGACTTGCTTTTAGCTTTCCTCACTACTCATCACCGAAGGAGCTAACCTTGGACACAACGAGCTGAACTCCTTAACTCAGCCAACTAAGCTCCCAGAACAGGGGAGTGCACTCAGGGATCCAGCACAGCTATTTCTGTGCATCCCACACACACACAAAAAAGCCATCTTATGATTGCACTCAAGATGAAATTAATACTCTATAGGTAAATTCTTTATACTGTGAAATCTGAAATTGCCCAGATGTACATTCCCAGTTTTCTCAGGCTATTACTTTGGCAAGAAAGGTGTGGATTTCTCTTTTTCATACTGTAATATGATAAAATCTGGTAAGTCAACTGATAGCTGCGTCAGTCTGTTTATTTCAACAAAACAAATGTCAAACACATTAAAGTTCTTACAGTTTCCATGTAGTAAAAAGTGTTAGATAGCAGAACCACAGACTATCAGAGCACAAAGCCTATCTTATTAAGGCTTACCATATTATATGTGATTTCAGGAACAAAGCAGATCATTCATTTTATTAATAAAAGGAGTTTGAGAAAAGTAATAAAATAACCTCATGTTATTTCTGCACGAAACTCCCTCCCTCCAAGTCATGGCATGAAGTTGTTCAACATCTTCTTGTCTGTGGAATTAGAACTGGAAACATCACACAAACGCACAAACAGCAACCTCACACTGAAACACAGCTTTGGCTGTCACAACGCCAGTCACAGAAGGAGAATCAAAGCACCAAATATTTTGGCCACGGCATTATTTCTGGAGGAGGGGTGAGTGCAGCTGTCAAGAGAACGTGGTTTGGGTCACGTTTGTTCCCTTTCCCATCCCACGAGAGCCCGGGACACACACGTTGCCAAGGAGGGACGAGGTCCTTTCAGCGGGAGGGAACAGAAGGAACTCGCCCCTTGCTCACCCCCAAGGGCAGCCAAAGCCCCGCCAGCCCCTTGGGCAAGGCAGCTTCAACCTCCCCCGTGCGCTTGGCATGGCACGATCTCTGCAAGCACGCCCAGAACCGGGAGCCTCGCGGCGCGCTCGTCACAGACAGAGATCGGAATTCCCGGGAAGAAGCCCTATGACATCACGCGTAACGAACCACGGCCACGCCCCCTCGTTGAGTCTGGCCCCGCCCCGAGTGAGCGTGTCCCTGGTATGACCACGCCCCCGTAACCACGGCAAAGACGACCACGCCCCCGGAGCAGCCACGGGCCGGCCCCCCTCTCACTGCGCATGCGCTTCTCTCCGGCTGCCACGTGACTTACCCGAGTCCCGCCCCGCTCTTTGTTTACCCCGCGTGGGGGCTGCGCGCCTGCCGACGGCGTCATCGCGCCTGGCCCCGCCCCTCGGCCGCGTCTGGCGCGGGCACGGTGGCGCTCGGGGCGGTGCGCCTGCCTGGGTCCCGGTCCCGGTCCCGGTCCCTCTCCCTGTCCTGCCTCCGCCTCCCGGCACCGAGCGGCGGGAGCCGCTGTTCGCCGCCCGGCAGCCGGCGGGCGCATGTTGGCGGGCGGGGGCGGCGCGCCGGCGGTGAGCGCGGGCGAGCATGGCCGCACCCGGGTCGGAGAAGAGCAGCAAGAAGAAGACGGAGAAGAAGCTCGCGGCCCGCGAGGAGGCGAAGCTGCTCGCCAGCTTCATGGGCGTCATGAACACCATGCGCAAGCAGGTACGGGGGCCGTTCGCCAGGGTGAGCCCCAGCCCCGCGGGGTCCTCCTGCCCTGCGGGCGCATCCCGATCCAGCTCCCGAGCGTGTGCTTCCGTGGGCTTTCTGTCCCTGGGATGCGCTGAACGACCCACCGCACACGGCACCGCGAGGGTCCAGGGTCTCCGGCAGCCGCACAGCGAGAGCGGCGAGCTCCGATTTCCCTTGCGTGTGCTCAGTGTGGGCGCTGGAGGCAGAAGACGCCGTGGAGCCGCTTTTCCTTATCTGATGATGCCTTTCCTGTGGTAGGGCAGGAGCGAGGCTGCGAGTGATGGCCCATGTCTTCAGCTGGAGCATTCACAGAGCCCCTTTCGAACAGAAGCTTGAGGGTAGTAAAAAGGTGGTGATGTGGAATTTTTAACCAGGAATGCCTCTCTGAACGAACTGGCGACTCGTCAGTTTACCAGTAGACCAAGAGTAGTAACCAAAATTGCAATAATTCAAGTGCATTTCAGTTGAGCTGTTAAAACTAAAAGAAATGTTTGGTTTTAAATTATTCTTTTTTATAAAAAAGCTTAAATTTCTGGTACAAGAGCAGACAGATGATCTATGTAACTCCTTGCATAGAAAGAAACCTTTCATTTCCTTGGAGGAGCTAGCTTGACTGTGGAACTTTGGTTCATTTAAAAACTGATGTGGAGCCAGAATGAAAGCTGCCTCTGAAGGCAGAACATGTGGGGGCTTCATACTTGGCACTGTCATATGCTGTATCTTCTAGGGTTTGGATGCTTGTCCTCCAGTGTAAGTCTTGCCAGAGACTCAGTCCAGCTTTTAATGCTGTATGGGTCCTGGCCTTGGAAGTGATACCAGTGTTGGTTCTGTTTTTCTCCAGTGCTTCAGCCCTGTTCTTCTCTCACTAAAGCACAGTCAATTATGTTGTCTGTATAAACCATTTCATGGAATTAAGCTCCTATGTATGAAAAACAATATTGTTTTCAGTGACTTCAGGTAGCAGAGTAAAGACTTGAAACCTGGGATCTACTTTTTTGGTGTAGGCTTTGTTTCTGATCTAAGCCCGAGGTGTGGCTAAGTTCATAACTTTTTCATCAGTGTTCAGGCCATACCTCTGTCACTGTTTAAAAGGGGATGTCAGATGCTGCTATGATTTTAAAGTAGATGGAAGAAATATTGCCTTCCCTTAGGTATGTGCACAGCCCCCAGCACAGGGAATTCACTGTGCTTTACCATGTCTCTGTTCCGGTATGTGACACCACATTGTCATTCTGTGTAAGTACCTCATCTTTCAGTCCAGTAAAGTGACAACTCTCATGTAGCTACGAGTTACTCTAAACACGGAGTGAGAGCATCAAGATTAAGTGCTGTGAAATCTGTGTGTACTTGTGATGCAGATTTCAGAATCTGTTATGCTCAGGGAGGTACAGCACTGAATTTTTCTTGGAAACTTCTTGTCTGACCTCAGGTGGTGTCTTTGCCTGTCCCATGTAGGATAAAATTAGGAAGTCAGCAGGAACCAGAGGAAAAATATACTGGTTTCAACTGATTAGTTGTGCTAAAGTTAAAGAGGATTTACAGGCATTTCTTTCTTCTTGTGTTTTGGTAAGTCAAGAATTATGCTGTGATTATAAAATTTGATTTTGAGTTAAAAATTTCTCGTGATGGAAATAACAACATGCATGTGGAGCACTAGATACTTATCTGCTGTAGTTTAATGCTGTAGGAAGATGGACTGATGGGAAAGTAGAGCTAATTCTGAAGAGACTGCTTTTTGTGTGAGCTGGAATCAAGAGGCAGCCTCCATGAGTATGGGTGTTTAGAGTAAACCATGGCCATACCTTCACTCAGTACAGGTGAGGTGTTGGGGCCACGTGTGTTTAGTGCAGGAGGACTTGCTTCTGATCTCCAACACGTGATGACCCACGTCTTTGTGGGTTTACAGAGCTATTGGACAGCATGTGCATGAAGCCTTTGTTGCAACTTTGCTGCTGAGTGGAGGTCAGCCAAGAAAGAGTCATTGGAAATGAAGCTGGGATAGAGCTGCAAGGTGTTGCTGAACCTGTTATTTGGAAGCTGAAATACCCTACAGAAGCTCATGTTGGGGTGTGTCCTTTGGTTAACACCAGTCACCGGTTGCATCATGGAGGCAACCCAGTGACAGCAATGGATCCTTCTAGAAAGAACTGCAGAAATCCTTAGAAGAGCATTGGTTGAAATGGAATAGTCACACCCAGAAACATCCCAGGGAAAGAAATGAAAACAATAGTCTGTTTTGGTTGGCAAATGCACTCAGGGAAGCCTTAGAACATCTGAGGTCCTTCTAAAGCTGAGCTAAGGCATTAAATATATCTTACAAATGCAGTTTGGAGTTCAAGCAACAGTTGCAAGTCTTGGCAAAGTTTGGCCAGAGGATTTTATGGTACCTTGTACTGTTAATTTCTGATGCTTGTTTTGAACCAGAAGTGCTAGGAATTTCAGTTTAAAGGATTTCCTCTGAAACTTTTCCAGAATAGTCTCTTTTGTTGTTTCAATCCTATATAATTTAAAGCTACAGATGTACAAAGGAGGCTGTATGTCACCCCTATCTAACTTCGATTTAAATAATATTTTTGAAATGTATTATTTATATTTTGTCCAAGATTTGCTTCTGAATGTCCTTAAAAAAACCGAAAAAGACAGGCCTATTTGAAGAGACTTTACATATGGGTTATCAACCCCTTGACCTGGATCCTGGATAATATCATCTCTATGTGGAAAACATTGTCACAGTTCTAAGCAAGTATATATTTCCCACAGTAGGAACGTTCTTTTTCAGGGTTAGCATTGGGATGACTGTAAGTAGGTGTTTCTGAAGGTAGATCATGAAAAGAATTCCTGTAGTCAGAAAGGAATTCCTGTTTTTTGAGGAAGCAGTGCAGCTTGTTTTTTCTTTCTTAATAGAGAGGATGTTATAATTAACTGCAGTATGGTATGCATTTATTTCAGTCAGTATGTTCTTAGAAAGGATACCATTTCAAAATCTATTCATATTATGTGTCCCTTACTCTCCTCTCACTTCTTCTGAAAACTTCTATAAGTTCTGTCATTTTCCTTTCTCCTTCTAGTGCATGACAGTTCACATGTAGGGGAGAAACTAGCTGCCTACATATAGATAGCAAACAAATGAGAAATAAATTATTTTTTTGTCTGGAAGCTAGTTGCTCAGGTATGACCAGTCAAACCCTTCCACAGAAGTGGTATTTTTCAGATACATTTTCTTTAAAATGTTCCATTGAATGCTTTTAACTCGTTCGTCACTTTCACTCCAGTTGGGCAATATGGTGGCAGCCTTCAGATAGGAGATTTCTGTGAATTTTCTTGAAAATCAGCAGCAGAGTAGAGGAAAGCCACTGAGAGATGTAAAGAGTGCAGCCTCTGCCAGATGCTGCAGAACCTACATTATTGGAGGCTGATGTAAATGCCACAGGAAAAACTTTATTCAGAGCTCGTGTGTTATTTGTGGCCATCCTTATGGTACAAATTCAGGGGTAAACTGATCTTTGATAGTTCTCCTGGTTTACTGAACTTGGACTTTCAGAAAATCTTTTTATTGCATAATGCTCTTGAGTTGTGTGGGTTGCAAAAAGAAATGAATTTCCATAAGCTGTTCTTAAAGAAATATTGCTCAAATATTTTTAAAAAATGCTGATTTCTGTGGGTTTTGTCTGTTTTTTTCCTCTGATTTAGAAAACTCTCTGTGATGTCATTCTTATGGTTCAAGAAAGAAAGATCCCAGCTCACCGTGTTGTGCTTGCTTCAGCCAGTCATTTTTTTAACTTGATGTTTACTAGTAAGTCTTTTGAAATCAATTGATTTTAAACTTTCATGATTGTCCTGCTAGATTTGTGGCTGACAAGTTTTTGTTTTATGGAAGTGATTAAGGCATAAGTATCAATGAAGACTTTGTGTCCTTTCATTCATCTCTGTTCACCCCTCCCCTCATTTTCCCTTGAACACTCTTTTGATCAAGTGTTATTTCATATGTAAGCTCTCTTAATAATTGGGGCCTACAATCTGTATTAGAGTTGATCCCCTTCCCTTTCCCTTAACCTGAAAATTGGGGGGTTTTGCTCCCATGACAGAATTTGTCTGCCCCGTTGCTTCCCACGATTTGGCACTTCTGCATATAAAACAGGCTTTCAGAGGTTAGGGACATGGTTTAATGGTTGGACTCAGTGATCTTAGAGGTCTTTTCCAACCTCAGTGATTCTGTAATACTTGTGTTTATGTGTAATATCTTATCTTTTATATGCCTTACCCATTAATTGTAAAATTACTGTGAAATCTAAGTCGAGTAGAAGTAAAATAACTGTACCTTACAGTGGTTAGCTGGTAACCATCTGTGGGCAAGCTTAGTGCTGTGCCTGTGTGTGTGGAGCTTGGAGCTGTCTCCATTGTGATCACTGTAAGGTAAACATATGCAGGCATTCTTCCCAAGAATGCCAAGGCCGTGGAAGGATTAAAAAAAAAAAGGTTTATTTCAGATGCAAGGACCACTTTTTTATGATATTGCATACATCGGGCCTCCAGGGGCAAAAAAACCTGCCTCCTCCAAGGCCTTTTATATCTTCTCTCTCTCCTCCCCCAGTCTCTCTGGCCCAAGGAGGCCTTGTACATGTCTGCAAACATCTTATCTCTGCATACCACAGAGCAAGGCTGAGAACTTCTCTTGCTATGGGGACCAAGAAGGGGGGGGAAAAAGGTGGTGGTGGGGGGAAGCCTTGAAACTACCTTTGAGAAAGAGTTACCACTTAGGCAGAAAGCCTTCCTAGCGAAATGAGTTCTAACTTTCCATTACAAATTCTTCCGAAAATGTATCTATTCCTAAACTCAGCTTGAATATGGAAATGGCTTTTGATAGTGCAACATGTGCTTCCTTCCATTAGGTAATGCTAACTTGGCAGCCTGTGCTGCAGTCAACGACATCTATGACCTTTTCTATTTAATACAATTATCATAATTTACATAATACAAGCATGTACTCACACCAGTGATCTTGTTTGTTCCGCTACCTCCTTTCTTTCCTGACTTGCATTAGTAACCCTGGGAAAACAGCAATCAACTGTGTGCTGTTTTTAGCAGGTTCTCACTTTGTATAATCACTTTATTTTCTACTGTTTGCAAAACATATAATAACTAGAGTGGCTTTATTGATTAAAAGTTTGTCTTGTCATCTATTTGCAGCAAATATGATTGAATCAAAGTCCTTTGAAGTGGAGCTAAAAGATGCAGAGCCTGACATTATTGAACAGCTTGTGGAGTTTGCTTATACCGCAAGGTAGTTTTGTTATTAAAGCTCACACTTTTTCTAGGAAGCCTGACAATTGTAAATGATAAAATTTTAAGATAATGCTTTTGTGATTCATCTGTTTTGTTACCATTACGATTCCTTACTTTCTTTAAAGCCTGATGTGACTAGACCTTCTATCCTTCCTCCCTTTTCCTTTTTAATGAGTAGGAAGCTCTATAGACCAAAGAGATTTGGTCTGTAGAGGTATTTATTTCCAGAAAGCAATTCAAAGCATTTCAAGCTTTTGACTTCAGTGTTGGAGTCAAATAATATTTCCCACTTTTCCGAAATTCAGGCCCTTATTGTTGTCAGCACAGTCTCTCTGTGTGGCCATGGTAGCTATGGCACGGAACCATTTCCAGGAGTTATACCTTCATCTCAAAACAGACAGGGTGGGTAACTGTTCTGTGAACAGCATTTCCCTCCTATCTCAGGTCATCAGTGTGTTTGGGTTTTTTTGTAGTTTAGTTTGTTTGGGTTTTTTCCCCAAACAGAGCTCCTGCAGATGGTGAGGATTGTAAACAGTACTTAATCAGCTTTAATCAGATCCATGGATGGCAGGCCTTTCATCTTTGTACTAATGGGATTAGCTCTCATTAGGGAGGCTTTCTCTTTTTTTTTTTTTTTTTTTTTTTTTTTTTTTTTTTTTTTTTTTTTTTTTTTTTTTTTTTTTTTTTTTTTTTTTTTTTTTTTTTTTTTTTTTTTTTTTTTTTTTTTTTTTTTTTTTT
>NW_020955210.1:415054-416460 GCF_003031625.1 Empidonax traillii
CCTCTATACTCCATCAGTGGTAAGAGACAGTGTAGGCACCCCAGCCACATGGTTGCCTGCCCTGGTGCCCAAGCCCTAGTCTGTGGGTTCTGTACCTTCTCTTGAAACAGTGCCATACTGGTTCTGCTTATGAACTCTGGGCAAATCAGCCAGGGCAGTCCTGATGGTGAGTTTAGACAGAGTTTGTTGATGTCTGTTTGGGAGTACTAAACTGTCATAAAAAAGTTTTTTTTGGATTTTACTTTTGTGTGTGTGTGTGTGTGTGTTAGTGTCTAATCACACAAGTCAAAGCAATGGTATAGGACTGTGTTACAGGCTTATTCTTCAGATCCCAGGACTGGTTACTCTTTGCCCTGCCTCAGTAAAGCAGGGCAAATGAAAGCAGTTTGGAAAGATCATGAAAAGAGGTTGTGTCTTCAAACTGTGTATGAAAGATTCTTGGGCATATAGCAGGGAAATAATTTTGCCTTTTTTGGTGTTAAGTTTTTTTTTTTTACTGCAGCAAATGAGGTAATTTCAGATGCTAATTTTATACCTTCTCTTTTTCAGAATCTCAGTTAACAGCAATAATGTCCAGTCTTTACTAGATGCAGCAAACCAGTATCAAATTGAACCTGTGAAAAAAATGTGCGTGGATTTCTTAAAAGAACAAGTTGATGCTTCCAATTGTCTTGGTAAGAGAAATAGACTTAAACTTACTCCTTAAGTTTTTTAACTTTGCTATTCGCAAAAAGTAGATAGTATTGTCTAAAAGACAGTAACGTTTGGCTGAATCCAAGTAGATAAAAATAATTTTCCTCTGGATCTGAACTGTTGCCCCTTGCCACAAGGTCCACTGAATGTGCAAGGTCTCATCCAGCTTGATAGGACACTGGTGCTTCTTGTTGGTTAGAGAACCACAGTTGAAAAGGTGGAGCTTTCAATTGCTACTGTACTCACAGACACAATTTGACAGATTTGTAGCTTACAAAACTAGCATATCTTCTACAAGTAGGAATAGAATAAGTTTAGGTTACTTTTGGGTTTATTCACTCTTTATTTTGACTGAAATCTATGAATGTCATCTGGGCAGGTTTAATATAATATAATATATTCTGTAGCTGTAATGTGAAGTTGACATTACAGAAAAGGTAAACAAGTAGAACTAAATACCTTTTCATACTTAAGATTTGGTGCACTTCAATAATCAGAGATTAAAGAGAAACTTGTTTTTAGGGTTTCTCACTGACATTTGTTAGGTAATTCTCCTAGTAACAGCTCAAATCATGTTACAGATTTTTATAATAGAAATGTTTTGCAGGATATCTGAATTGCAATGATTCAACTAACACTTCGATGCAGTACAGCTGTGGCTCTGAAACAACTGCTGGAAGAAAGGCATTATCTACTAAGTAAAATGCCACTTA
>NW_020955210.1:416575-424629 GCF_003031625.1 Empidonax traillii
ACATTTGTTAGGTAATTCTCCTAGTAACAGCTCAAATCATGTTACAGATTTTTATAATAGAAATGTTTTGCAGGATATCTGAATTGCAATGATTCAACTAACACTTCGATGCAGTACAGCTGTGGCTCTGAAACAACTGCTGGAAGAAAGGCATTATCTACTAAGTAAAATGCCACTTAAGCTTGCTTTAAGGCTTATTTCCTCCCTGTGGCTTTTGTGTAGCTGAAAAATTAATTATGCTAACATTTACTTTGTTGCTAATTTATAGCAAAAAGGGAGATAAAGATTAAATAATTTTTTCCTTAAGGCATTGTTTGTAAGTTGAAACATAATCTGTGCAGATTCACAGGTAAGTCCATAGTTCATTAAAAAAGTGGATTTGAAAGAAACCATGGCTTAATTGGAATCTCTTGAAATTTTGTCAAGAAGTCATACACGTGGATTTTATCTTTCTAGTTTGCATTTTACTACTTAGAGCAGCTTGGACTAGTTGTAGCCCATGGGATAGTGAGTTACTCCTTGTACACTTACCATCTCCTCCATAAAAGGAGGAAGGCTGTAGCATGATGAGCAGGAGTTCCTGCTGAAAAGCTCTGTGCTTGTGTGGTTTCCAATGGGAAGGTTGGCAATGGTTTCTATTTATAACTTTGTGCCAACCTTCTGCCCTTCCAGCAACGTGAACCTGACTTTTTTCTGTTGGTCTGCAGCTGACTGTGTTACCTGTATACAAAAGTCACAGTTCACCATGACTCTTGAAGGAAATTGGGCTTGGTTGGTGACTGATGCTGCATGAGCAGGTCAGGGAAGGTCATAAAACCTGGATCCAGTTTCTCAAGATGTTCTGGTTAGACTTTGTTGTGGCATGGCTCAGACTTGGTTAAGGTACTGTTGTCTGCTTCATAATGGGGAAAGAAACATGAGGAAATAGTGCTGAAGAGATACTTAATACAGCAAATGTTGCAAGTCTGACGTTCCAATTAGTTTGGAAGGGATAGGAATCAGCAGCTTGTCCTTGTCTTAGTTTGTCTTGAGTTGCAGATGAGTTATGATAACATGTGTTAAAAAAAAAAAAAAAGGCATGGTAATAAATATTAAACTGGAGTTGCAAGTATCACTGAAATTATGGTAATTGTGTTCTATTTTAATATATTAAAGGTAATTGCAGTTCAAGTTTGGAAGGTTGTTTGTTTTTTTTTACTTTTCCTTCATAGGCATAAGTGTGCTAGCAGAATGCCTAGACTGCCCAGAACTGAAAGCCACTGCAGATGACTTCATCCATCAGCATTTCACGGAAGTTTACAAGACAGATGAGTTTCTTCAGCTGGATGTTAAGCGCGTGACACACCTCCTGAACCAAGATACGTTAACAGTGAGGGCAGAAGACCAGGTGAGACCCCTGTTTCATACCAGCTAAGTGCACTGAAGTTCATCATCTTTTTTTAATCAAGGACTTGTTGCATGCATTCAAGTATCTCACTTCTGATATTCCTAGAGGAAGCACACAATGCTTGCTAAATTGTGGAATAAAACATGCATCCTAGCTAGGTCAAAATCAAATTTTAATAAATATTCACATTTCAAGTGTGGTTTTATGTATGTGTTGTTTTGTCAAACTAGCAAGAAAGAAGTCACAGAGGGAATAAGCAGAACAGCTTCCTTTATCGGCACAGCTGTAGGGCTTCTGATTCCATGGTATATAAGCTGAATTAAGTTAGATGTATTATAGCAGTTACTTCTAGATTGGGATTTATGTGCTTTTGGTGAAAGTGGACTACTTCAGAATGTGAGCAGACTGGGCCTTAATGGCTGCATGTTTCTACTGAGTATGGTCTCAGCCTATTCTAGAGAGGAGTTGCTTCTGATGGAAACATATGCATACACAAGTTAAGCCTGGGGAACTAAGGGACTTGGAAGTAAGATAAGCAAAACACTGAAAGCTAAATGCATTGGCAGTGATGGATTGATGGAAGACCCTTTTTTAGGAAGTGTACTTTAAAAAGTTTAGGTCGCTGAAAGGAACCTGGAGTTTCACTCCATTAAAAGTTGTAACCTGTGGTAGAAACTACATTTGCAGCTGTCCTACTTGGAATGCTTGATTCAGCTTGCAGCACAGCCCTGAATGTTTGCTAGCTTATTCTTCCTACTGCAGGAAAACAGGAGGCATATAGGTGTCTGCACTGCAGCCCAAAGAGATGATTGTAGGGTGGTTGTAGCTGCTGGGTGCTTGTAGCTTCTCAGTCAAATCTGCTGAAAATAAACTGAAATCTACTTTAATTTAGCTTTCTTTGGGTATGGCATCATGAGTTGACTCATACCTTTGAAGTGCAACAGAGAGATTTTGTAGCCAAGGTGGTATGTGTGTCCATTTAGAAGTGGATGTTTTGCTGACTGTAAAGTTTCCATTTATGTTGACCTCCAACAGGCAGAAGAATCAGTTTGGAGCATTAAGGTTTAGTTGTTTGTCTTTAGTTGTGGTGATGTACTATGAAAATAAGAATTACTAGTAGTGGGGGATAATAGCAGGTGACTGAACATAGTTGTAGGCCGGTTACAAGTATAAATGAGTTTTGTCACAGTTCAACATTCCTGTCGAGTGCCGGATGAAAATCAGGTTGCAGGGTAACATTCTCAGAGCTGGAAGTGTTGTTTGGCTTGTAGCCAAAATGACACTTTGGAATTCACGTTCTTGAAGTTCTCTTGGTAAGGTAGGATGGCATGCTTTAGCCTGGCAGCAGTGGTAGAAATGTTGTGTATCATCATTAAAATTCCTTTAGGAAACTAGCAGTGTGCAGTATGAAAGTACAGAAGTTTTCCAGTGGTACTGTAGGAATCTTACTCCTCAGGAGTATTGCTAGAAAATGGACATAGTGCTCTAATGTCTCTGTTAGTGTAAAGCGTATATGCATTTAGCACAAAAAGAAAGGTGGCAATAAGTACTACCTGTCCTATACAATGTTCCCATCTCAGTCATTCTGTTGAATTTCCTTAGCTGATGGAATTGAGCCATAAGTATTTTTTTCTCTACTTTCCTTCATTCCCTGGTAATTTTGCAAAGCTATAGTTGGGGTGGTTTACTAGTCCGTCTAAATAATTCTGCCATTAAGTGTCTTTCCATGTTATGTCTCAGTCACTCACTACTGATTATTGTGACCAATTTCAGCTACAGGCATAGGTGTTGGCTGTGTTTGTAATGAAGTTATCCTGCCACTTCAGAGTCAGTGCTACTAGATAAGCTTGACGTGTCTGAGAGCAGCATGGAAGTATCATAGTTCATATATAATACTGGATTTTTGTTTCATTACTTCCTGACTTGCACTACAGTCATAAATAGAGCAGATTTAATGGTTACTTTCCCTGTTCTGACTTCCCTGCCCCTTAAGGAAACCCATTATCTTTTCGTGTAAAGAGGAGAAAGAGAGAAGGCCCTCTGATAGATTTACAGTAGTCTTCAACTAAAAACTTTGATTTAAATGGTCCCCTGGGACATAACAGTAGCAATATATTTGGATCCCCAACACGATGATTTGGTAACAGAAGCAGTTTGTCAGCTTAGGAAACCCTATCAAATAGAAGCTATTTCAGCATTTCTGGGGAATTATTACTGATGTTATGGCATAGAACTTAAAGACTACTAGACTTAACCTGGTACAGGAGTTACCCACATAAATGTGAATTGCAGATTCATGCTTTCCATTTGGAGGACGAAAAAGTTAAACAGCAGAAGTAGTGGGGTTTTCAAAACCTACTAGTAGATGAGTTTTATTCTGTGATTGTGTATTTGTTTTACTTCCTGTCTGAGCATTGTCTTTTTTGGGGTTTCATTGACTGTTTTGTTGGAGTGGGGGTTGAGATTTTCTTGGAAGATGGCAATGGATCTGCACATACTAAAATGTTAGTATGCATTAACCTCCAGCAGGCATAAGAACCAGTTTAGAGCATTAAGGTTCAGTTATGTGTCTTACTGTGTGGTGATGTACCTTATTCTTTTCTTTGCATGTCTCTTGTTTAAGGTTTATGATGCAGCAGTCAGATGGCTGAAGTATGATGAGCCCAATCGCCAGCCGTACATGGTTGATATTCTTGCTAAAGTCCGATTTCCTCTGATATCAAAGAACTTCTTAAGTAAAACAGTTCAGGCTGAACCACTTATTCAGGATAACCCAGAATGCCTTAAAATGGTGATCAGTAAGTTGACCTCTAGCTGAAATCTTTATAATGTTCAGTATAATTTAAAAAATGTTGTGGAATTTTTGAAGATTGTTTGCTTTAAAATGCTCTGACAACATATCCACATTAAATCCGTCTGACTGTGTTCCCTCTTGTATGTTGCCTTTAGTTGAAGTTGGATTAGGAGATTATTACGTAAATAAAACCTATCTTATGTAACAGTGTGACTTTCATTTGTTTTCTCCTAGCAAATGACATGAACTCCATGAGAAGTAATGGAATGGAGATTTTGTCAATGACTCATTAGGGTAATTGAAAGTCAATCTGCCTTTGGGACACACTAGTAATTTCAATATCGTTCATGCTCATATGTGAATTAATAAAAGAAATACTTTATATCAAAACTTTGAGTATTATAAAATTCCCTAAGCAAATTAGAATGTTAACTGTATGTTGTACTATTTTTATCTCTAATATATACTGACGATTGATCCTAAAATGATTAATCCTACATTTGTATTCTCAAGGTGCAAATAAGATAGGGAACAAACTTCCCTTTTGTTTTTAGATACCATTTGTGAAATTTTGTCACATAAGAAAAAAAAGCCTAGATGTTAATAAATATTCTGGAAATAAATTTTTAATTTCAGTACCAGTTAAATAGTTGGCTTCATTTTAGTGTAGATCTAAAAAACAGTACAGAACTGCTTTCCTTGAGGTTCAATGAGCAAGATTCAAATTAACCTATATGTTGGTAAGTATTTGCTGACCTTGGACATCTCAGTCATGCTTCTTGTCTAACACAGAGTTGGGTGCATTGTTTAAGAAATAAGGATTTTTTTTGTGTTTTAGTGGCTTGTCACTGATATTTTTGCATTCTCTGGAGTGTTTCCTAGGAGAATACTTATTCTCTTCTACGAGTTATAACTAATATTTTGCACTGTCAGCTAAGAACAAAAGTAAGGGATTTTCATGAGTATGCTATGTGCTTATTATCAGTCAGAAACTGTAGTGAGGAGGTGCCGCAGTTGACTCCTCATTGAATTCAGGTCCCTTCTTTTAATGTTAGTATTGTCCTCTTTAGGCTCCTGGTTTTGCTGTTCCTATTCTTTGGGTTTGCCTCCTTTTGCCTGTTTCGATGCAACAAACTTAGTTGCTTGTTAATATTTTATAAGTTAGCTATTGATCACTTGGTGTATAACATGAATCTATATCCATGTCCTTATTGCATGGAGCAGGCAATTGGAAACAGGGTGTAAGTCTGGATGTATGCCCTTATCCTTATGTGCTGCTGTGCATTATTCTTCCCTTTTAAATCAAAGCTATGTAGCTGTAATGTAGAAACTTCGTTTCTCTCTTTTCCTTCTCTCCCCTCTCTCCCCTCTCTCCCCTGTCCCTGCCTCTGAAACATCGCTCTCTATGTATGAGCTACACTAGATCTGCAACAGTCGTTGTCTTCATTCCAGGTGGGATGCGGTACCACCTCCTTTCCCCAGAAGACCGAGAAGAGTTAGTGGAAGGCACACGGCCAAGAAGAAAAAAACATGATTATCGCATTGCTTTGTTTGGAGGCTCACAGCCCCAGTCCTGCAGATATTTTAATCCCAAGGTAATCGTTACCTCAGAATGCATTAAGATTCACTGTTTGTAATCTCACCTGTTTTACTCGCTGATGATATTAACTAAGAGATTATGATCTAGAAAATGGTATTAGGAAGGATGTATTCCCTGCCTCTTGGGTATACAGGCGGAAGGATATGGTTTATTAAGTATTTTTAAGTCTGTGTACCAAGATGTAATACGTCATTTTGAATAGAATGATTTTGTTTGTTTCTTGGCAATATTAGATACGGAGATCTGATCAATCCGTGAGTTGAGAATTGATTGGTATGTGCATCACACAGCTGCAAATAAATAAAAGGTCACCAAAACATCAGGCAATTGGTTAGGAATATAGAAAAGTCTGTATGCATGTGCATGCGCGTATGTGTTTAGAGAGTAACTCAAAACAATTTTTTTTTTAGCACTGTTAAGTTATTAGCTCATATGTTAGTGTAGAATCCAGTTTTAAAGTGCAAGGATTTGGGTTTTTTTTAGTGCATTTATTATAAATATGTAACCACTTCTGAATACTAATGGTTCAGGATTTTGTTTGTTTGTAAGAGTATATAAAGAGTGGGATGGGGAATGGGGAGCAAAGTATTACGTAAGTGGAAAAGAATGAGCTTCTCCAACAAATAACTTAGAGGTGGCCAATTTAGAGCAACCAAGTTCTGCCTGAAATTTGTTCCCATGTTTCCTGAATAAAATTGAGCCACAGGAATGATGTATATTTCAGCTATGCAGACTAAATGGTCTAGAAACATCAACTGCATGCAGAAAGATTACCCATACTCTGTTTTACCAGGCAAGCATTTGCAGTAATACAGAAAAAAACTGCTACATAAACATCAGGGCTCTCTAAGTTATGAGATCACATGCATGTAATATTTTGTGCAGAAATTCTGGTTCTAACTCAGCATATTAAATGCTTGTTATGATTTCAAACAGTTTTGTGTGTTATCTGTGTGAACTTTATAGTCAATGTGAGCCCTGTCAAATCTAATTCAGAATGAATGAGCCTTGGGGATGTGTTTTGAACTTTTCTGTCACATTCCTATGTAAGATGAAATTGAAGCCACCTTCTTTGAGTACCACTTAAGTATGGGGAGAAGGAAAACCTACTACCTTTGCTGACTTAGACTGAGAGACATTTGATATGTATTTCCATTTGGAGTTCAAAATTCCAAACTAATGACCACCTTTTTCCTTCATACACATGCCCAAGATAAGCAACTCCAACTGGGGGTGAGGAGGTGAGGGGTGCAGAGCAGATAATTCTTTCCTTTCCAAGGTCTGAGCTGGGGAAACCTTTGATCAGGGCATTCATAACTTTTTGAACAGTTACATGGTTTTGGCAAAGAAATCTGTTTTGTGGACAAAAAGTATGATCTATGAAAGTCTGCATAAAGCATAGGATAAAATGGCTTTTTCTTTCATAGAGTATTTGTCCAAGCATAACACCAAAAAGTAACTCAGTTTGAAGAAATTTTGCAGAACTGCCTCCTGATCAAGACTTATGGCTTTGCATGTGGATTATTGGGTGGGGGAAGAATGGGGCAGGGAAGGAAAATTTAAAAAGTGGGTTGTTGGGGATGATTTTTCTAACACTCGTGTTTTCCTAGTGCTTGTATCCTTTCTTGGGTGTTCTTAGCTAACCTGTCTTGTCTCATTGAATATCTTTTACCTCATTTCCAATTCTAAGCTATTTAAATGTCCTTTTCTGAATGTTTTGCTTGAGTATCTGAGTTTGATCTTCAAAACTGTGACAGTAGGTTCTTAAATGCAACGGGATCCAGAACCCCTGTTGAATTAGCATTTAATTCACTTTAATTAGTCTCATCAAAAGATGATGAAAGGGTCACGGAGCAGGGAATTAAGCTTATGTACTTTTGCAAGGTTAGGACCTTAGGAAAGAATTGAAATTTTGTTTGTCTGTTAATTGAATAGTGACCTAGTCCTTCACTTGTGATTTAATTGAATTTAGTAATTTAATTAAAATCTCATATGTCACCTAAATTGACAATTGTAATACAAATTTCTATAACTCTGACATGATAAAACTAGTGCAAAAATTTTAATTTCCACCAATGCCTTTGCACACAAGATTAGTCTCTAGTGCTGATCTTCATTTCCTTGTTAAAAGGGTGCTTTAAATAAGACTGGATTGGATACTGTGTGTTACTTGTTGAGACTGTTATCAGTATGAGTTTAAGACTATATTTATTGTTTGTGTTGCACTGTAACTGGCATTTCCATTGATGCATGTACTTCATCAAGAGAGCAAA
>NW_020955210.1:424730-436226 GCF_003031625.1 Empidonax traillii
CCCCCCCCCCCCCCCCCCCCCCCCCCCCCCCCAGTTTGGGAATAACATACTGGTTGTTTTGTTCTATGAGTTCTTTGTAAAAAATTTATACATGACTTTGAGATTTTGTGTCAGCAATATTCTTATTCTTTGAAATTGCTGTCTCTAGTGACAAGAAATGGTTGGAAGTTTTAACTTTTTAGCAGTGTAAAATTCAACAACATCAAGTAAAAAGTAACAGATGTCTGGCAATGCTATTTTTTGATTATTAAGGAAACAGCATACCTTTTATGAGCAGATGGAGGTGTAGTCAATAAGCTGTTAGTGGGGAGGTTGTCCATATTGGCCATGTCTGCTGTTTTCTGTGACAAATTTGGAAGACGAGGTATCAACTGAAAATGAGGGAGAAGCCTTAAACAAGAAATGTGCTTTTTCACATTTTCACCTGTAATTGCACATGCCAGTCTTATCACAGGGTCTTGTGGCTCTTAGGAGTTCAGATAGTTTTAATAAGTGGTTAAGTCATTTGATGAAATCAACGGTTTGTTGAAAACAGAGATCAGCAGGGGAACTGTCACTGTATACCTGTCTTGGTCTGTCTTTCCCTACTCAGGCCTCCAGAAATGAGGCTTGCACTGCCCAGGGCTGTGTGGATCTTGGCTGTGGTGTAAAGCAGCCCTTCTGCATAATTCCTAAATGTATTAAATGCAAAAATTGAATCAATTCTATGTGGTACAGACTAACACTGAAGAGCATTGCAAGAGGATGGCCTAAATTGCCTCTTGCTGAAAGAGGAGGATACTGCTGAGCATGCTCGAGTTATGGCTTTCCATTTGATAAAGGTATGGATGAAATGGATACGTGAGCTGAAGCCATAAAAGTGGGTCAGATCACAGCTCTTTATAACAGTAAAGGAAAACAACAGGATTTTTTGTAAAATTGCCAGAAGTTTAAGCTAGAAAGTGTGTTGATCTTGCACAATGCGCTGAGACATTTTCTTAAGATTTATGCAGCTATTTATTTTGCCATGCTGTAGTATGGCTTTCCTTTCTAGGATGCCCCAGGACCTGTTTCTCACCATAAAGGGCCACATGCACCTGCCAGCTCTTCTTGATATGGGGGATGCTACAAGAAAAGATTGTAAGATGTTTTGGACTATAACATGCTCTGCCTCTCTTTCTTTGAACCCCCATGTAGGAGTCGCTGTTCTTCCTCATTGACCAAGGTGTTTGAAGTATGTCCTTGCTAAGAAAATGTAATGATGTAACGTCTTGTGTGAACCATTGCAGTGAAGGTCATTCAGCAGGTTGAGGTAGACCATCTTGAGGTGGCACAGATAACAGTTAAGGGCCTGTACTTTCCTGTTCACTATAGGATACAAACTATGCTCATGGAATATGTGAGATGCTATTACTCAAGAAGTGTTTCTTGTGCTGTATGCTATCCTGGTCTGCCATCAGTTGCTGAGTTTGGTGTTATTAAGGCTTTGGGCATTTCTGCCTATATTTGATACTTGCTGATTTTGCCAATCTGTGCAAAATCAGTTTCTAGGCAACATGACTGCCAGTATTTGTGATGGAGCATTACTCTATTTCTCATGCGATCAACTGTGGATAGCTAGAGATCATTTGTGTTTTGTAAATTCTGTAAATAAGCTTCTAGTTGTCATGGTAATAAAGTATGTATCAGAGCTTTTTAACTGAGTTGCTTGTCAATTTGGATATTCTCCTTTTTCCATTGTCTTTGTTTGGTACATTCTGTATTTTATTATTTTTTAGAAATAATCTGTTACTATGTGTAAGATGTCTTCTTCCATTGCTATAAAAGAAAATGCAATCCTACTTTATTGATCACATGCATTGTTTCTAACATAATAGCAGCAGGAGATCAATTCTGTTGGAAAAAAACACAACTGTTTTTCAGGGAAGTTGTACCGGGTGCACACAGGGAATGAGGAGATAGAAATTCATAATGTCATGGTTCATTGCAGCTAACTATGTCTGTGTCTAAGAGAATTTTTCAAGAGTACGCCTGAGGAGTATTCTTCAATAAACAATGTTCATGTTTGTTTTGAAAAGGAACTTAAAACTGACCATATCTAAATCTCTATGAAAAGCTCTGTTTGAAAAACACTCGCTGTGCAGGTAAGTGTTATAATCTATTAGACATTACTTGTTCTTTGTAATGCAGGATTACAGCTGGACAGACATCCGATGTCCCTTTGAAAAGCGCAGGGATGCAGCTTGTGTCTTCTGGGACAACGTAGTTTATATTTTGGGTGGTTCCCAGCTCTTCCCTATAAAGCGAATGGACTGCTACAATGTGGTGAAGGATAGCTGGTATTCCAAGCTAGGACCTCCAACACCTCGAGATAGCCTTGCAGCCTGTGCTGCTGAGGGCAAAATTTATACATCTGGTGGTTCAGAAGTGGGTAAGACACTAAAAATCTTTAAAACAAACAAAAAAGCACAAAGAAAGATAGCTGGAAATTTTTCTGGTTTTTGCATGACTGTTGACAAGAAACTGCACTTTGCCATGTTAGCCTAATGAGTTTATTTTCTTGTATTTAGGATTTTATCCCACTTTGCCCAGTCCAACAACCTGTGTTTTTAAAATGGTTTCACTGATTTAAACGAATAATCTTTACATTACCTAGAGCATAAAGTACACTGCATCTCTTAAGAGTTAACTAGGGACAAGGCAGGTTGTATGGGGCTTTGAGCAACCTGGTCTAGTGGAAGGTGTCCTGCCCAAGGCAGGAGGGTTGGAAATAGATGATCTTTAAGGTCCCTTCCAAATCAAATAATTCTGTGATTCCATGAAATATATTTTATGAGTCCCACTTCTTTAAATCTACAAAATTCAGAGTGGTTTAAAGTTTTCTGTGGTGTGTGGCCAGAATAGCTGCATTTTGACAACAGCTTCCTTGTATGCAGCATGTGTTGAGCCTAATGAGATTTTTTTCAAGGGGAAAAAAGAAAGGTAGAAAAGAGATCTTCTAAAACTAATGCTTTTGGTGGTGAAATGATACTTGGTCCCCTGAAGGAATTTGTCCAATTTTTCTTTCAAATGACAGAAGTTATCTTCTTTTATTTTGTTATTCTGTTGGTTTGCTTTAGCAATGGGAGAAATAATACTTTCTTTAGATGTTATTACTCTAAATAGTAAAGAAAAAATAAGACCATTGGGATTTTTTCTCTCTCCAAAAAAACCTATAAGCTGACTTATGCTATTGTGTTATAAGAACATTTTATTTTGTCTGCACCTGGTACATCATCAACAATCCGAAAGTTGTAATGTAGGCATGCTATATCCTTAAAAGTAGAGCTTTAAACAAAGCTATGTTCTGGGGGGAAAAAAAATCCTAGAAGAAAGAAATTTTCTAGTAGATCCTTTTGAGTTCTGCCTTGGTGCAGAGGGAGGTGAACAAAGGAAAGAGGTCATAATCGGTGCTTAACATTGATAAGTCACTTCATGGGAGGTTGTAACATGTAGGCCATGTAATTTGGCCTCAAATATTTTAAGAGGTCTAATTAAGCAGCAGAATAGGCAGTTCCCAGCTGCCACCTCGTGTAGTAAATGTGAAATAGCACCTTTCCCATTACTTGAAATAGACTTAACTGAGGCTACATTGGGAAACCTGGAACACTACAAAATCTCATAAATATTCATAGTTTCCTACATTTCAGTTCATGGGGAATAACGATAGAAACTTTTGATTGTATAGTTTATTTTCTAATATGTGTTAAATAGGTAATACAATTGTAATGGAGATCTTAATTTAGCAGTTTTCTTTGAAAACTGTCCTCACATTGTGCACAGCTTCCCTTTGCTTTCCATGAATATTACTCAGGACAGAACAGTAAAAGCCAAAAATTAATAATGGAGTTTACTTTGCCTGTACTTTTTTCTTTAGAATTCAGTGAACACTGAATGTTTGGAAAAGTCCATCTCTCTTAAATCTAGTATTTTCTAATTTGAAGCAGGCAATTACGTGAAAGCATTAACCTGATAAAATGCTTCAGTGTGTTTAGCAGCAAAGAAATATAAAAAAATTGCATGTTTCTTGCATCAACTGAAGAGATTGGATTACTGTGCCTGTCCACGGCTCATTTCCCCTTCTTGAATTGATGGGACTCCTGTTTTATTTGCAATAACTAGCAGAGTTTAGAAGCTGAATTGTTCCACTCTGTTTTGGTACAGGAGAAATACTTAAAATTATACTGAAAATGGAAGCTTTTTTCTGTTAAAAAAAAAAAAAAGATATTAAAGACAGATCTGCCTTATTTTCCATGGATGGGAATTTCTACAGCTTCAAAACAATAAGGATGTCTGTTTATATCAAAGAAAAAATATATCCCACTCTATACAGTTTTTGGTGAAATTAAGGATTAGAGAGTAGAAGTAAACAAATGCACAGTTTATAGGAGTCTGTTTCTGTATTTTGGGTCTGGAAACATAGCATTGTTTTGAAGGTTCAAACCCTCAACTGGTAGTGAGGTGCTGCTAGTATGACACAATTTTTGGAAGTAGAAATCCAAGGAAGAAGAGGCACAAGGAAAGCCACCTTTTACTGTTCTAGGTGAATATATCTATTGAAAAAAAGGGAAGAAGGACACTGGTTCTTTTTTGAGAAAGTTGTATGCAGCCTTCTCTGCCTTGCCTGTGATTCAGTTACCTCAGCACAAATCTTTAAGCTCCCATCAATCTTCATTAGAAAAATCACTTTTGATTTCAGTAATAGTTTTCTTGGCCTTTGAGGGAGGAGTACGCAGACCCTGCACTTCCCGAAAAATGAGTATCTGCCAATCCTCAGGAAGAAAATAAAGTGGGGAGGAGTAGCTGTTCTGTGGTTGCTAATAATTCAGGAGTATGACATAATCAAGCTATCAAAATTCCAAAGGCAACAAGTATTCTGAGAACTAGGCAAGTCACATTGCATACAGAAAAAACTCATGAACTTGTAAGAAGTTTACAAAGATGGTTACATCTTTACATCTGAAAGTTCAGTATATCTCCAGGTAGTAAGAGTAGCATGAGCTGATGACAGTGGGACCAGTAATCTATATGTGTCTCTGTTCAGCATTTATTCCCCTCAAAAAAACCCCCAACTCTATTTTTTTTCTTTTTGTTTTTAAATAAAAAAAAAATTTTATCAACTTACTTACTGGAACAAAAGAGTGAAAAAAAACTATAAGTAGGTGCTTTTGAATAGTCCCAAATTTCAAGTTGGTTAGTTCTGCTTTTGGAGGCGGGAAAGCATCTTTCCCTTTTCAACTAAGAAAAAAAGCATCAGTTTGATAATTGCTGTTAGACTCTTGTCTTGAAAGACAACTCTAAAAATTAATGCCACTTTGGTGGGTTTCTGTTTTTTTAAGGAAATTCTGCACTGTATTTATTTGAATGCTATGACACAAGAACAGAGAGCTGGCACACGAAGCCCAGCATGCTGACTCAGCGATGCAGCCATGGAATGGTAGAGGCGAATGGTCTCATTTATGTGTGCGGAGGGAGCTTGGGAAACAATGTCTCTGGAAGAGTCCTAAATTCCTGTGAAGTTTATGATCCAGCCACTGAAACGTAAGTATTGTATTAATTCTGGTTATTTTTAGTCATTTGCGTCTTTGCTAGCTCTGTAAATGACTCAAATATAGATGACTAAAGGAAAAACTGTGTGTGGTAAGGAATTTTCCAGAGTCAGCAGTGAGGAATCACTTATTTGTAGCTTTACTTGAAAGGCAGTTTTTCTTTAAGCAGCTTTTGTCCCTATCTCATTTTCTTAATGATAAATTTCTTTTACATATTTTATGCTTATTTTCCATAAACTAGATGGTGACTCTTCCTCTTGTCTTTGGCTTTCTTTTTCCCCAGGTGGACTGAGCTGTGTCCAATGATTGAAGCCAGGAAGAATCACGGGCTGGTGTTTGTAAAGGACAAAATATTTGCTGTGGGTGGACAAAATGGTTTAGGTACTTTAATTCTCTTGATTCTCTAGCTGGTCACACAGCAATGAATTCTGCTCTGGTCTATTTTCCAATGAATTCTGCTCTGTTTAGCTGAAAAACTCTGAGTGACACCATCAAACATCCTATTGTTGCCACATCAGTTCTGCCTTCCTCTTTTCACCTCCCCACTTCACTGTATCTTATTTTTTAAATTCTTGTACTAATGACAGTACTATCAAGTTCAGGTATGCACCCCTACTGTAGCCCAGTTCTGAAGTAGTTAATATGGCTAAACCAGGCATCTAAGAAAAGAGAGTTTTTGGGTTTGTGTTGTTTTGTTTTGTTGGTTTTTTGGGTTTTTTTAATTTAGTTATTTATTATGTGTTTTGAGATATTTTAACATTCTTTTGAGAGACAGGTAAAGGTATAGCCCCTATTTTAGGAACTTCAGTCCAAAGACTTAAAGACAGTCAGATATTATCAAGTGGTGAAAATGTAAGACCTCTTTTGACTGCCCAGCTTTGAAATAAGACTTACTGTCATGGGCAGGTCATTTATGTTCTGCTTGTCTCCTTGTCTTTAAAACTTGAAGAATAATAGTTTATTTACCAGAATAATTGAATTTTAGTTACCGTGGGTTTCTAAAGTGCTTTTCAAAATGGAAAAATCTCATTTTGAGGTTTTAAAATCACTATTTGTGGTAAGTAGAATACTTGATTTCAGATGAATGCTATTTTAGAATATAGCTTGATTTTTAATTGGCTACTAAAACTATTTCATCATGATTGATTCCTAATGCAAAAACAGTAGATGCATTTATTATCAATCCATAAGTGCCAGAGCTGCCATCTTGTACAATGTTAGCTGAATGCTCCTTTTAGAAATGCTAATGATTGTTCTTACTGGAATAGAATGAAGAAGAGTTATGTCTGGGGTGAAAGACTCGTACCTCTTAACATGATAGAAAGGTTTCTTAGTCTCTTAGATCTAAAAATTCAGAACTGGAAGTGAAAACTGACTCAGTTGTTAAATAGGGGTAACAATGTTTGTCGCTATTGTAAGGTGCAATTACTAACATATTTCCTGAAGAAGTGAATCTTAGTCACAAAATCTACTCTTTTCTAATAACTTTTGGTTTCTTTGGCCCTTATCAAAGGGACTGAGGCATTTACACTTCAATGATTTTACTAGCATCATGAATAGAGACATCTTCTCTCAGATGGCCAGTTTTGGTACCTATGAGTCCTCTAGAATAAAATGCCCTAGCTATAGGGAAGTTTCAGATAGATTTCTAAGTTTTAGTCACTAGCCACAAATCCATCACAAATTCAGCATCGTTAGTTCTTCTGTTCATGAAGTAGTAACATGTTGGAATCCCTAAAAAGCATCTAATGTGAATTTGTTACAACACATCTTGCTTTCAATCTCCTTTTTACTTTTCTCTGTATTTATACAAGGGTAAACTGCTAGTTTAGAAACCTGGGGTGTTTTTTCAGGTTTGGTTTTTTTACTGTATGGTTTTTAAAACCTTAAAAGTAAAGACTTCAGTTTCATGGAATATTTGCATGCTCTAGTTCAGTCCATACAGTATAATGTAATAAGCAATAATCTATGTCATTGTTTTGTAGGTGGCCTTGATAATGTAGAATATTACGATATCAAGATGAATGAATGGAAGATGGTGTCTCCAATGCCATGGAAAGGTGTAACAGTGAAGTGTGCTGCTGTGGGATCTGTAGTCTATGTCCTGGCTGGTTTTCAGGGTGTTGGTCGCTTAGGGCACATTCTGGAATATAACACTGAAACAGACAAGTGGATAGCCAACTCCAAAGTCCGCGCTTTCCCAGTGACGAGTTGTTTAATCTGTGTTGTAGACACCTGTGGGGCAAATGAAGAAACATTAGAGATCTGAAGACCTGTAGGAGATGCTGAGACATTCTTCAAGGACTTGGGGAAAGATGGCTATTGGTGCTTTGCTTCCATATTTTACTGAATCTTGTTAAATTTAATAACAGGAGAAAATAAGATGCAGCCTTTCAGTTTGTATATACAGCATATTGTGTAATGTGGATTTTGTCATACCCATTTTCTTGCCTGTTTTAAGAGATGGGGATGTGTTTTGAGAATCCACTTACCTAGGTGACATCTCATGGCATCTTCCTTTAAAAGGACTGTGGGTGTGGCCTTGTCAAACATAGACCAAATTAAAAATACGTAGAACTCTTCTAAAGCATTTGGTGAAGAAAAGATTTCTGGTTAAATGACACTTTACCAAGGTCAGTTGCAGAGATACTTCATTTAGTAATGGTGAGTAGATATAGTTTGGGTCATGAGAAAGATGAGCAAAATTTTTTTCTCATTCATACCTACTGCAGAAATCTTACCAGGATGCAATGAAGATATTTTCTCAGGAAAGACCAAGGACTGCTGTCTAATAAAGATTTCCAATGTTTCTACAGCTCTCTAGATCGTGATAGCTGCCCTCTTCCAGTGAGTTTCTTCCATTATTTGCATGACTGCTTATCAATTTTTGAAAGTTAGAGAGGCCATATATAGAGATTAGAGAAACATTTTGATGGTCTCTTTGGCATTTTGGGGAGCTTTCACAGAAAGACTTGGAATTTTTTTTTTTTTTTAAATTACACTGAGGAAAGGGAAGTCAAAGGGTGAAGTCGACAAGAATTGTGCACTATAATTAACAAGTTGGAAACTTGGAGTGAATTTTCAGTCTATCTTCCCAGGCATCAGCCTGTACATACTGTGGATGCCAAACTTGTAGCAAAGATGGGAAGAGGAATGGGAAAAGCAAATACAATATACAGATATATTGATTTTCTTCTTGAAAGTGACTGTTTTTAAAATGGCATGAACAGAGTCATTAAAGATACTTTACAGAAGTCTTCAGAAGTTGCGCATGGTTTTTCATCTCTGGTCTAGAAGCACAGAGTTCTGTAAATGCTTTCAGCCACCATGATGGTAAATTTCTTCGTCCAGCATAGAAGTCCAGCCTGCAAAGCTCTCAGTGTCATCAACACTGTATGCCTCTTCTCAGTTCTGGAGAACTATACAAATGATGTCTGGATGTCTGTCCTGCTTCTATACTAGTTTATTAATAGCTTCATCGTAATTTTGTCACCTCTCTTCCAACTTGCTCATTTTTCCAGATCTGTTTCTATGAGACTATTGAGTTAACTTCAAAAGTTGGTGCTTGCCTACCTGTACCTTGTACCTCACTGGTGCTGTGGATGTTTAGTCTGTTCTAATTTCGAAGGTCCTCCAAATTCTCCTAAGTAGTCTAAATCCTGGTTTTCAAAGTCAGTGCTTCTTTGTAGGCTTCCTCCTGGTTTTCTCCCTCACCCTGTCAACTCTGCCTGTACAGGCAGGAGTAGATGCGCTCATGGGCTCAATAGCAGTTCCTGCAGCTCCGTTCTTTATTCAGCAGTAAGTGAAGGCTGCGCAGCTTTTTTTTTTCTGTTCCCCCTTCCCTTTCCCTTCTCATAACCACGAAACAAACGTGTCCCTGGTGCCTCCACTCCTTGAGAATCGTGGGGGGAACTCTGCCCTTTTTGGGCTGGACAGGCGTTTTGTCTTGTTTGTATGCGCTTTTAAACTCGCGGAGCCCCGTTGTTCTAAGGGTTGAATATTCCTTGGCCCCCAGCGACGGCGCGGGGCGGCCACGCTCGTCCTTCGGCTCCTGCGGGGCTGCTGCCGCCTCGGCTGCAGCGGCGGGAACGGGGTCCCGCACCTCTGTCCCCGGGTGCCCGAGCGCGGCGGGGCGGGACGGGGGGCTGGAGGCCGCCCCCGGCCCTGTCCCGGTGCCGGTCCCGGGCGCTCCGAGCGGCCGCTGCCGGCGGGAGCTCCGGAGCCGGCCGGGGCTGTCGGCAGCGGCCTCCGGTTCGGCACCCGCGGGGCTGGGCTCCAGCGAAGGGACTGCGGGATGTGCCACAAGACCACGGGAAAAGCGGCTCGGGAAACTTTCCTGCCAGGAGCAGCTAAGTGTCCAGGAGCTGCGTGCTGTGGCTGGTGAAAGTTGTTTCCTTTCCCACTGGCTCTAGGTCTTTGGGAGCTTGGGGAAGGTGAAGGACACGACGGCGAGCCGAGGGCTGTAGTGATGGCACGGCAGGAACACGGCTGCAGCCGCTTCTCTTTATTCCTGTCGAAGGAGGGTGGTGTTTCGCCAGTTCATTTTGGGCGTTCACACCTATGAAGTTTGATAATGAATCCCATGTGTGTCTCCAAAAGACCATGTAATAAAGGCCCATTTATTCGTAAATATGGAGAGCAATTGTAAGTATGAATCTGTTTTCTTGGAGGTTTTGACGACTACTATCCTTGTAGGCTTTTCGGATGTCTTGCCAGAAGAGCTGCGTCTGGAGTATTACAACTGCAGAGCACAGAATATCATTGGGAATTACGTAAGAATTTTAAAAATGCTGACTGTTGTGGACACCATGAGATAGGACTTGTTATTGTTCTTCAGTTTCCTAACTCTTGACTTACTTAGTTCCCAACTCCAGGAGATTATCAGAATGCCATAATATCCTTCAATTCTGGTACAGCAAACAGAATGCTGAAACAGCTGCTGGTCTGTATGCTCTGCCATAACATCCTCTTTCTGCCTGAGATCCCTGGCTCAAATTGTCCTACCTGATCTTACTCTTCATATAAAATCAAAGAAGTTGATTTAGGAGCAATGGGAGGAGCACTTAGAGGAATTCTCTGTTAATTACAAAAATCTTGTTTTCTTGCTTTGAAGTTTCAGGGAAGCCAAAATGCTGTCTTCTTGGCTTAATGAAGTTATTTTTTAATTTTGGATACCTTTCTTAGTTCAGTTGTCAGGTCACTCTTCTTTTGTATTGAAGTCTTCGGTAATAATGATATGCTTTTCTTTTCCCACTTTTTAGATAAATGCTGTTAGTTGTACAATGGAAAAATCGTCTGCTTCAGCTGAAAGCTTTAAATGCATCTACAAAAGCAGCTTTGGTAAGTGTTCAGGAAAGGCAAAATGTTCCTATAGTCACCTCTGAATGAATTAATTTACGCTGATGTTAATTTCAGCTACAAAGACTTCTGAGATATAGCTAATTGTGATGTTCCACCTGGGCATATCCTCCAGAATCCTGAGATCAGTGAATTGCAGGCAGGTATTATAGACCCCTTTAGTTCACTAAGAGAAAAAGCTAGTCTGGATGATTCCATGTTAGCAAGGCAGCAGCTGGATCCCAGCTTTAGAATATTCTCATTACAAACCACATGAAAGGGATCAGAACTTAGCACAGGAAACTGGATGTGCCAAGGAGAGAGAAGAGAGCGAGTGAAAGCAGTGCCCTAGATAGAGTCACAAAGCACAAGATGAAACAGGAAGAGATGAGACCGAGAGCTGCAAGAGGTGATCAAGTCATTGACTGACAGGCAAAAATCTATAAATTGTAACAGATTTGCATTTCTGCAGTGCTTTTCTAGAAAAGAGTGTGTAGAGACTGAAAGCGTTTTGTTCATAACCGCAAGAGCATGTGATCATGATGAAAGTGATCCGTGTCAGACTGGGCAGCTCTATTTTTGCTTCAAGTAT
>NW_020955210.1:436602-442913 GCF_003031625.1 Empidonax traillii
GAGACCGAGAGCTGCAAGAGGTGATCAAGTCATTGACTGACAGGCAAAAATCTATAAATTGTAACAGATTTGCATTTCTGCAGTGCTTTTCTAGAAAAGAGTGTGTAGAGACTGAAAGCGTTTTGTTCATAACCGCAAGAGCATGTGATCATGATGAAAGTGATCCGTGTCAGACTGGGCAGCTCTATTTTTGCTTCAAGTATTTACTGAAAGACAGTTCCCTATTTTGGAATCCAGTGTTCACTTATGTCTTTGGAATTTTTTCAGCTCTCTGCTTTCAAGAACACGAGCTCTCAACCATCTCCTGCCTTTGGACTGGGAGGACAGCAGACATCAAGCTTTGGGCTCTCAAGTAAGTTCCTGGCCGAAGAACCATTAGATACAAATGTTTTCTGGAGTTTCTCCGCTGCTGTGTTCTTTGAAATGCAGCAGTGGTTTAGTGTGACTGGGGTAGCCATTGCAATCTTCTTTATCAATTCTGTACTTGCAGGCTTTCCTGTGAGCAGCAGCAGCAGTACCAGTGCCAGCAGTTTCTCCTTTAAAGCCAGTTCCAGCCTTATCGGTTCCTCATCATCTGCAGCCAGCCCTGCTGCCGAGGTCTCTTCTGCTGCCGGTAGCGCTCCTGCGTTTGGGGTGACGTCCTCTCCCAGCGCGCCCCAACCTGTTGGGTTTGGCAGCCCGGCAGCTCCGTCTGCAGCCTCCTTCTCCTTCAAAACAGCTGCACCAGCTGGTGGCTTTGGGACTTCTGGGTTCTCGGGCTTTGGCGGTGCCGCCGCTGTGAACTCCTCCGGCACCACCGCTCCGCTCCCGGCCTTCGGAGCCTTCAACGCAGCCACGGCCACTTCTGCCTCGCCTTCCAGCGGTGCTTTGCTTGGACAGACTTGCCAGCGCCTCTGGCCGTCCCCGTCACCTCAGCGCCCTGCTGCAGGTCACCATACACCACTCTGAACTCAAGAGAAGTTCGTTCAGAAGTAACGTGTGCTGGAATGCTGTGCTACTGAACGTGTGGTTCTGCCCGTCTATCGGGACATTTTATCGTCTCATTCCCGCCGCCGCCGCCGCCCGGCCCGCCGCCCGCTCTGACGTGACAGGCGCGCGCCCTGCGCGCGCGCCTGTCACGTCAGAGCGGGCGGCGGGCCGGGCGGCGGCGGCGGCGGCGGCGGCGGCCGAAGCGGGGCGGCCATAGCGACCGGGAGCGTCCCCAATGGGCGTGTGCCAGTTCTTCCTGCGGGGCCACTGCCGCTTCGGGGAGCGCTGCTGGAACGAGCACCCCCGCGGCGCCGGCCGCGCAGGGGGACCCGCACCGCCCCCGCAAGGTAACTCCCCTCACCCCTCCCCTCACCCCGAAGGGTCCGTAGAGCAGGTCTCCTCCCTTGTGAGGAGAGGCTGAGGGGAGTTGCGGGGTGGTTTAGCCTGGATAGGAGGAGGAGGAGGACCAGGCGGGACCTTGTATCATCTCTGCGACTACCCGAAAGGGTGTTGTAAAGCTAGGTGTGTGTGTGTGTGTGTGTGCGGGGGGGGTCGGTCTCTTCTCCCAGGCAACCAGCGAGAGGACATAACCAACCTTAAGCTGAGCCGGGGACTGTGTAGGCTGAGCGTCAGGAAGAATTTCTTCACGGAAAGGGTGATTAGGCATTGGAATGGGCTGCCCGGGGAGGTGGTGGAGTCCCTGGAGGTTTTTAAGGAGAGACTGGCGCTTAGTGCCATGGTCTAGTTGGCATGCTTGGTGTTGGTCATAGGTTGGACTCGATGATATCAGAGGTCTTTTCCAATCTACTTGATTCTGTGATTCTGTGACCGTGGGATGTGCCACAGTGCCGTGGGAAAGCAGCTCCGGGAGCTTTCCTGCCAAGAGCAGCACGCAAGTTTCCAGCATTCTTATGTTGTGGCCAGTGAAGGCTGTTTCTGTTCTTATTTATTGGCTCTGTGTGTCTGGGAGCTTTGGAAAGGCGAGTGACATGATGGGGAGTTGAGAGCTGCAGGGATGGCAGGAACACAGCTGCAGTTACTTGTCCTCAGTCCTGCTGAAGGAGGGTCGGAGTTTGTAAAACACATGCACAGACGTGTCTAAGGCCTCAGAACGGAATTCTGGAGCTCTCTGTGCTGCAGCAGAGCAGGAGGCAGGAGCTCCTAATGCAAACACATGGTGAGGTAAATTTTTTTCTGCTGGGGTAGTTTATTCGTGAAATGACCTCAACAAGACTGAAGCAGTCTCTTTCTGGGATGCCACGGGTTGTTGGCACGGTGATCTCATTGAAGGTGCTTGTTGTGGCACAGGGGAGGTCAGACTAGATGATTTTTAAAGGTGCCTTCCAACCCAGACTATTCTGTGATTCCACGTGAGGAGGAGAAGTTCGCATTTACCTCTGACTCATGAACTAGCATGCATAACTCACTAGGTAAAGCTCACTAAATAATGAGGTTAACTCATTAGGAAAAAAACCTACATTTTCATTTTAAACTTCTTATTGCCACCGTAAGATTGGTTATACTCACAGTTGTTGATGATGCTCTTTGTTTTGTATCTTAATGATTAAAAATTTCTGTTGTTTGCTTTTTTGTTTGTTTGTTTGTTTGTTTTTTTATTTGGAAGTTACTAGTGGCAGAGGAGGAGGATGGGGTTCCTCTAACCAGAGGTACAGCAATGTTATCCAGCCATCTACCTTCAAGTCTGATACTTGGGGTGGCAGCAGAGATCATGGAAGAGGATTCTTTGGCTCCTCTGACTTTGGATCATCAGGCGGCAGCAGCAGAAATGCAGACTTCTCACAGAACAGGTTCTCGGCATTAGCGACCAGTCAGAGTGTTGCTGATGGCTCCAAAGATGAAGAGGAGAGACTTCTGTAAGTTATGGTCCTGTCTTACTGAATGCATTTAAAATGAGCAGTTTAAAAGCTTACTGACTTCTTAGAGATAATGCAGGGAACAGGATCATGAGGAGTAAGCTGGGACACGTAGAAAGAACCATAGAGAACACAACTTCATTTGGTTCTCTGGAGTGATGCTGGCATGGGAAGGAAGCGATCTGTGTCTGGGACCTGAGCTGGGCAGCTAGACAGCTGTGATACTAGTAAGATGGCATGGTATTTAAGTTGTGGGCAGAAGGATAAGGAATGAAACAAATATTTCAGTGCTTGAAAATAAAGGGTCAGAGTCCCTTTGGGAAAATGAATTATTTGACTTGGTTTTTCAGACAAGACAACAAATTTTTCTGCCAACAGCAGAACTATTGAAACCTGGTTTGCTGAGAATGACCAGCAGATTCAAGGTGATTATAGGGCAAGTGCTGAGAAGCAGCAAGCAGTGTAATTTCCCAAAGAAAACAGGTTTTGGAACCACTTCCCATTACTTTTTTTAAGATTTTAACTGCTTAAGGTAACATTGTTTTCATGGTAGCAGGTATTTGATTTTGACTTTGGACTCAAACCAGGTAATTGTTTCTGGTGGTTTTGTTTTGACCATGTAATTTCACCTTCATCTGTGGTTTTGCTTTGTTTTGTAGAGAATGTGTAGTGAAAGACATGGAAATTTGGGAATCTTCTGGGCAATGGATATTTTCGTCTTACTCACCAATGAAAGAAAAGATGAATGTCTCAGGTAGGTAACGTTTTTAATGTTGTTGCATATTGCTGCTATGTACGATGTTTCTGTGACTTGCCTACACTGTTATACCTCTGTGGAACCGTTTGCAAGGTCATGATTTGCCTTTTGATACAACAGAAAGGAATATGAGGTTATGGCAAATTCATTTTGGGCGTTGACATCTCTGAAATTCTGTAATGGATCTTTTTTGTGTCTCCGACTGTGACTGACTTAGGACAGACAATGTACCAAGGCTCATTTCTTTGTAGCTGGTGATTGTAAGTATGAATGTGTTTTCTTGGAGGTTTTTAACTATTCCTGTCCTTGCAGGCTTTTCGGATGTCTCACCAGAAGAGCTACGTCTGGAGTATTATGACAGCAGAGCAAAGAATATGATTGGGAATTATGTAAGTATTTAAACAATACTGGTGTGGACACTCTTTGGGACAGGACTTATTCCTATTCTTCAAATGGCAACTCTTTACTCATTTAGCTCCCAACTCTGGGAGATTATCCAGAAGTAGCTGCTGGACACTCCTTAACTTAATCTTGTCCCTGCTCTTGTGTATTATTTGTAGAAGTTACTGGAATGCTGTCTCAAAAATTTAGAATCTCATATGCTATTAATCAGTTTGATTATTGTAGCTGGTTATCTAGTGCTTTAAATAGAAGACTGACAAAGTTTATTTGACCTTGTTCTTTTACATGCCTTTGTTGCAGGGAACTAATGATGAAAATAGCAGATACTTCTTTTTTAGAAGTATAGATATGCCTTTGGAAGTAACACATATGTTTTTACATAAAACATCTCTCAATGTATTTGTATTGTTCCTTCCTCATAGTCCTGTCAATATCAAGGAAGCTAGCAGAGTTTAATGTTGTGCCAAGAAGGAAATTAGGCTGGTGGAAATTAGGCTGGTGGCAAGTATAAACTAATTTAAGCTAAATTTCACTCTTTCTTTTTGTTCTTGGTTCTGTGTATCAGAAGAAATTGCTGTTGTCACCACTCTGGCTTCATATGTTTAGATTTACCAGAATTGCATTTTCAGAGACAAGAGATACATAATTTTTTTAAACTTCAATTAAAATAATAAACCAAAATGATTGAACAATATGCTATGCCTAGCTATTTAAAAAAAAAAAAAATGATGGTCTCACCAAAGTAGTAGATGCAAGTTCACAAAACTCTCAATGTAGAGATGATAACTGTATGATACAGTTCTCTCACAAAATGTTTAAGTACAACATGTCTTTTCCATGTTTCTACTCTTAAACTGAGTCAAAATCTGAATTTTCTGGTCTGTTGTATAAGCAGATACCTACTAACATGATCTTCCAGCATGTGACTAGACACAGGAGAATTATTGATGTTTCTGTTGTAAGACTTTTTTGAAAAATTAAGGAATTTGTCTACAAAAAGATTATTAATTCCATTCATAAAGGCATTTGGGACATTAGATGTTTTACTTGTTTAGGTTTTAAGGAAAAATCAATTAGGCCAGGTGTTGAATTAGATGTGTTGCTAAATTTAAACATCAATTTAGGAAATTCATGTTTAAAATTACTGAAAGGTTATTTTAAGACTTTGCAGTATCTTGTTTAATACTAAATCACAGTTATCAAGACATAGATACTATTTACTGCTGCACTGTTCTGTGCAGTTATCCAATGGAACGCGTTAAAGGAGTGGATTAAAGTTAAGGAAGGTAATGTCGTCAAAACTGAGTATTTCAGGATGATACTGTTAAAAGGTTCTGAATTACAGTGTTTTGAAAGTGGTTTTTTTTTTTTCTGAAGATGTGTAAAAAGCTAAGGCAAATCTTAGGACTTGAGCTTATTGAGTGAGCACGTAACTAGACAGGCCAGAAATCAAACAGCGATTGAAGAGTTTGTTCTCATATATTTAAAACTTTTATGTCTTATGTCATTTGTTACTTTTTTCCCCAGGCATCTAATTAAGAAAGAGATAAAACTTGGATTTAAAAAGCCCTAGAACTTTTTTTTTAATATTATCCCTGTATAAAGTACAAAGGTTGAATTTAAGGGCAATAGTAAGAGAGTTTAAAGGAATTCTCTGCTAAAAGCAAGGGTGTCAACTCCTTACCTTGAAGTTTCAGGAAAGCAAAAATCCTGTCTTCTTGGCTTAATGAAGTTTCTTTTTTAATTCTGGGTATCTTTTTTCAGTTCAGTTGCCAGATCACTTTTCCTTTGTCTTTAAGTCTTCAGTAATAAAAATGTGCTTTTCTTTCCCCCTTTTTAGATAGATGCTGTCCAAGAGTTAGCAGCACAATGGAAAAATCGTCTGCTTCAGTTGAAAGCTTTAAATGCATCGACAAAAGCAGCCTTGGTAAGTGTTAAGGAAAGGCAAAATGTTTCTGTTCTGTGCTAATGTTGACTCTTCCAAGACAGAATCAGAAGATGACACTGGAATTGCCCTCCAGGCCATCTTAGGATAAATAGAGCATTTGGGTAATGCCAGAATGAGGAATTGAGAGATGGGTGGGAGGCAAACCCTTTGGAAAATATTTGAAGATAAAAGAAGTAATTGATCCTGGGAAAGAGACAGACACTTCTCAATCGAGATGTTTTTTCAGAAGCAATTGCTTGAGTTAAAGCTAATAAGCAATAATTGGGAAGACAGAGGAAGTGGCTTTGTTTAAGTGGAGTTTCCATGAAGCGTATTAAAGGTTCAGTAGTATGATCTCAGCCCTTGGTCTGCTCGATGCTGA
>NW_020955210.1:443524-460798 GCF_003031625.1 Empidonax traillii
GCTGCAAGAGGTGATCAAGTCATTGACTGACAGGCAAAAATCTATAAATTGTAACAGATTTGCATTTCTGCAGTGCTTTTCTAGAAAAGAGTGTGTAGAGACTGAAAGCGTTTTGTTCATAACCGCAAGAGCATGTGATCATGATGAAAGTGATCCGTGTCAGACTGGGCAGCTCTATTTTTGCTTCAAGTATTTGCTGAAAGACAGTTCCCTATTTTGGAATCTAGTGTTCACTTATGTCTTTGGAATTTTTTCAGCTCTCTGCTTTCAAGAACACGAGCTCTCAACCATCTCCTGCCTTTGGACTGGGAGGACAGCAGACATCAAGCTTTGGGCTCTCAAGTAAGTTCCTGGCCGAAGAACCATTAGATACAAATGTTTTCTGGAGTTTCTCTGCTGCTGTGTTCTTTGAAATGCAGCAGTGGTTTAGTGTGACTGGGGTAGCCATTGCAATCTTCTTTATCAATTCTGTACTTGCAGGCTTTCCTGTGAGCAGCAGCAGCAGTACCAGTGCCAGCAGTTTCTCCTTTAAAGCCAGTTCCAGCCTTATCGGTTCCTCATCATCTGCAGCCAGCCCTGCTGCCGGGGTCTCTTCTGCTGCCGGTAGCGCTCCTGCGTTTGGGGTGACGTCCTCTCCCAGCGCGCCCCAACCTGTTGGGTTTGGCAGCCCGGCAGCTCCGTCTGCAGCCTCCTTCTCCTTCAAAACAGCTGCACCAGCTGGTGGCTTTGGGACTTCTGGGTTCTCGGGCTTTGGCGGTGCCGCCGCTGTGAACTCCTCCGGCACCACCGCTCCGCTCCCGGCCTTCGGAGCCTTCAACGCAGCCACGGCCACTTCTGCCTCGCCTTCCAGCGGTGCTTTGTTTGGACAGACTGCCGGTGCCTCTGGACATCCCGTCACCTCAGCGTCTGCTGCAGTCACCAACACCACTGCCTCAGAGAAGTTATTCACACCCAAGAATGAACTATCAGCTGAAGAGTGGCAACAGTTTGAAGCCAAGGAGTTCACCATTGGAAAGATTCCTCTTAAGCCACCCCCATTAGAACTTTTAAATGCTTATGACCTTTTAAGTTTATTCAGAAGTAACATGTTTTGAAATGAAATCAAATACTTCCATTTTTTACTTTTTGTTTCTTGAGTCTCTTCTGAAGGAATAAACCCACAATTATAAACATTGGAATATTGTATTTTTTGTCATTTCTTGGTTATTTTGGATGGACTTTTTACATCTAAGATTTTAGCTGTTGAAACTAAGATAGAATGTTCCCTTCTGTATGCTGTCCTGTGAATTTCTGGGCCAAAACTGTATGAAATAGACTGTGTCAAAATAAAGACTGTTTCATTCAGGTATTCACAACCGACTGCTAGAGAGAAACAGATGCAGTGCAAGATGGGTTGTTGTTGGACAGCCTTGTCTTTTGCCTCTTGAAAGGGTCCATGCAGCCTTGGACGGTTGTGTTTGGAGAGAGAGAGGGAGGGCTCCTGTGTGGTCTGTACCATGCCAGATGCTTCTGCCCCCTGGGAGTCATTTCCCTGTGCCAGTTAATGCAATTCAGCTGTCGTGAGCAGTTGTGCCTGAGGTCACCGTGCCTGTATGAATGTCACACAGCTGGGGGAGGACAGCACTGAAAGTGTTCATCTTGAAGAATGAGCTTGTGGGTTGCTATTTTGACACCTGAGATGAAACTTTGCAAGCAGTTGCAAAGGTGCCTTTCTGTGAACCTGTGGAATTTTGTTGTCAGGTTCTCAAAACATGATGGGTACACATATTAGCAGTATCTTTTTTGAAGTCATGATCCTAAGGTATCCATTTTGTTACTAAGACGCTCTAAAAGCAGGAGTCGGGAATCTTCCAGAGGATGTCCTAGACTCAGAGATGGTAAGATCTGGTGTTTTCACAAATGGGCTTCTGAGCATCTGAAAAGATGGTAGAAGTGTGATATGACTTACCTAGCAAAAAACAAGCTATATATTTGGCTGCAGAAGTAGAGATAAGGATAGGAGAGAAAAGAAGGGAATAGTATTGCTCTAGAGGGCTCACCAAACTGCAGAAAATAGGCAACAATTTGTTGGACCAAAGGAATTTGTCCCAATATTTGCACAGTGTTTTTTTTTCCTGTTCATCCTGTTCTGCTTTTTGTATACTTGATTTCAAAGTAGGCTGCAAGTACAAAGGAGGTTAAATAATATCTTCCTTTTGGCTACAATCCTTTCATTTTTTCTTAACTTCTTCTTTTTGCAACTGTTTTTTTGTTTGGTATATGGCTCCTCTCCAGAAAGTCATAATATTGTGGTCTGGCATATAAAAACATATATAGGGTGGCAGCAAACTCACAGATGTCACTTACTGTACCTCGATTTAGAACAGGAAACATGAGGTGACTATCCAAGCAACGATGTGTAACATGTCCTGATTAGCAGAAAATCTTGGTCTGTGAAATAGACTCGAGTATTTAAGCTCCATGTGATATTTTCAAGTATTTCCCTTGCTCTGAAATAACAGGATTTATGAGTCACTGAAATTCCTGGAGTGTGGTACAAACAACTAATTTGAGGAATGATTTGAAGTTTTTGTTTTCAAGAGATCATGGATTAATCCCCAGACAGTGGCACTTCAGACTGGCTGCATACAGGAGAAAAACCCTCCACTGCCCCAGCTGAGGAGGCAACCCAGCATCTAACAAATGCTCTACCCTTTTTCCTTCCGGTGATGCTAGCAGCACTAGCATCTCAAAATGTGAATTAGCAGCTGATCAGGAGAAAAAAAAAAAAGTAAACCTCAGAGAGCATTACAGTTGTGTCTTAGGAGTTAAGCATCACAGTAGCCACGTGCTCTGTAGTTCCACAATGTGCAGTCTCAAGTGGCATGGTAGCTTTACAGTGAATGAAGCAAGATGGACTGCAAATAACCAACTGACTAGATTTAAGCCTCAGAGGATAAGCTAAGGGCATCAGCAACAATAAATTAACCAGTAGGCTGAGGAAAGAATAGCTTTCACAAATATGCCGGGGAGGGAAATGAATATGAAGACCCTATTAATAAGGGAGCACTGAAGGGAGATTGATAACTCTGAAATGGTGGAAATCTGTTTAAAAAATATTTGAAACGAGGGACAGCTGAAAATCAATGAGGATGTAATGCGGTAACTGATAAAAGCAAGTAAGAAAATATTTGTGAAATGTGAGCTTGCTCCAGCACAGTGGAAGTCCAGGCAATTTGCTGTACTGGTCAGTGAGGGAATCAGCTAATGGGCTTGCTACTGTTCTGGTAAGTGATATCACTTACTCAGGTAAGTGATAGAACACGAGGGATGTGACAGCAGATGAGGAAATAACATATGTTAATGACCAGACGTACTTACTTTGTTGACGGTTACAAATAATTTGAGGAGTTTATAAAGACAGATCATCTGGATTTCAGTAAGGCATTTGATACAGGCATTTAGGAGGTGTCAGATGTTTATGTGACAGTGATTAAGGTTAGCAATTAATCAGAAACATCTACAAGTGAGTGAACATTTTTGTTTCTAGTCCACCTCCCATGTCCTAGTGCAGAGTATGGAGAGAAACTGGGCAATAGTGGAGGAAGAAAGCCACAGGTTGTATTTAGACAATTTAAGTAGATATCTAATTATATTTGACCTAATATAAGCCAGCTGCTAAAGGAAAAATCTGGACTACAAGTATTTAGAGAGCAAACTGAAAAGCTGAAAGGTGCTGACAGTGAGATATGAAGCTGTGGTGGTTCAGATCAGTAAAATGTAGTTTGAGCTGTAGGAATATCCTACAGCTGCAGTAATGCTGTGCTTAGTTTTGAGCATGCAATTGCCAGAGACCTGTGAGATGACTAGGAGGAGATTCAGAAAGCAAGCAAAGCCTTTGGAAATGAGAATTTAGGCGGGAACTTAAGAGCTGAATAAGCTCTGCTTGGTGAGAGAAGAGGCTGTGACATGAAATGACTGTCTTATTGAAAGGGTACCCTCTCAGAAAGGAGGAAATGGGACTTTTTAAGGCATTCTAGTAACCACAATACTACGCTACTTCACGGGTGTCTTAGGAAGTTTCCCACCTGGGAAAGTCCTTTTCTACTTCTGTTAAGATCTGGCCAAGCCAGAACCAAAACACTAGAACCAAATCCCTACCTGTCAGGAGTAACAGTTCATGTTCTCAGAGATGCAGCAGTCAGCAGAAGTGGATCTGATCCCTTCCCTTTGAACCAAAATACACCAACACTTTTGCAGAGAGTGACAGAAGTGCAACGCCGAGCATTTGGGACAAGGAACTGTGTGTGCCCCCCACCTCTCCTAGGAATTATTTAGGGGGCTGGCCATAAAGTGGGACCCTCTCTCCACTGAGTTTAAAGAGGCAGATTAGCTCCCTCATACTGGGAGTGAATATGCCTCCTGGTCTTGAAACCCACACTTGAAACTCTCACTTGCAATTGCCTGGTTTTCTTGTTAGGAATAGCTAAGCAAAATAACAAAAACAAAACAAAAAAAAAACCAACAACCCAAAAAACCCAGAGAGTTGCTCATAGCAGCTCAGCCTTAGGCAATATGCTAATTTAATCTGCAGTGCTGTTGCAAATTCTCAATTTGGTCTGCAGAAGAAACCTAGTCACCTTCTTACAGCACAGTATCATGCAATGGGCTCCTTGGTGGGACCTACCCTCCTGTAAAAGAACAAAACAGGTCTTAAAATGGAGGGAAGAGCAAGAACAAACAAGACTTAATGTCAGTAGGCTAATCAGCATTTTTGTTTGCTTTGTCTTTCCTTTACAGCCAGTAGGGTTTGTTCTTACCATGTCACATGAGAGACATAAGAAACAAGTTTTATGCCTTTCCTTTTCTAATAAGCAGATCTGTTATATTGCTAATTGCATATTAGTCATCAGAAAAGTGATCTGGTATTTCAAAATACCTGTTGTACCTGAATTTCCGTTTTGTTATGGCAGTGGGTTCTTGGCAAACTAAACGCTGTTTAGTCAACATCAAGTAAGGCTTCTGCAAGTCTTCCACAGAGCCTTATCTTTGCAAATCACATGAAATATGCCCATTGCATATGCCCTACAAGTAATTAGATTAGTTCTAATTATACAAAATAGATCCACCCTTCTGTGTGAATGGAACAAGTAACATTTACATGTGTACATATAAAACCACGTCACGTCACTTTTAAACTGAGACTAATGAGGTACAGTTTTGATCTCTAATAGCTTTGCTTTTCTGTCTACCCAGTTCTGTTGTTGTTTTTCTCAGTCTCACAAACATCTGTGCAGCTCT
Source organism: Empidonax traillii (assembly GCF_003031625.1). Taxonomy (NCBI): domain Eukaryota; kingdom Metazoa; phylum Chordata; class Aves; order Passeriformes; family Tyrannidae; genus Empidonax; species Empidonax traillii. Next base: position 448,805 of record NW_020955210.1, read on the forward strand.
GGCTTGTAATGCGCTCTGGTATTAAGGCACTCTTTATAGGCACAGGAGATCTTGTTGTTGTAGTTTATCTCTGCAAGTATGGGCTTCTCTTAAAGTATCTGTAACGATGAAATAGAAGTAAAATAAGATAAAGCTGAAGTAGCAGTTTGTAACCATGGGTTGCATTACAAAAAATAAAAAAATAATTAAAAAAAGGAAAAGCCTGGTATCACTTACTGTTTCTATATGATAAATTGACAATAGAGAAGGTGGAGAAGAATCCTCTGTATTCAGTATACATAAACTCTTTGGGCAAAAGAGGGCCTTCAGCATTCTCCCATAGCCTTGTGTGCTTGCTCAGAAGCTTCCAAAGGGCTGGGGACCAACAGGTCCTTGCAAAGTGAAGCACTACTCGAACTTCACTCTAGGAGCTTGGCAGAGTATAAAAGAGAGACCCAGCCTGCAGGCAGATCTGCCTGCCTTGAGATAAGGCTGCCTCAAATTTTACTGCAGATCCTCCTGCCTGGAGTCTGCTTCAGACATCTGTCTCTATCTAACCTACCTTCCTGGAGACCAATTTACTCCCTGCCCTGTGTGCCTCCCACCCCCTACTTTTGCATACAAGGACTCCCTTGGCCTCTCCATACAGGTTTTGCAGATGAAAATGGCCACCAGAAACCCTTCTTCTCCAGAAGTCTGTACCTCTACCTGAAGCCTGCATGGGAATGTAAGGACACAATACTCATGATTTGACACCTCCAAGCCAGCCCACAAGCAGAGCTGTACATCACAGGTGCTGGTAGACCTTCAGCATGACCTGTCTTTCCAGCTGGTGCTGTTTCAAGGTTCTGTCTCATCAGTGCCCTTTACTCACATATTCAAACTCCACATCACACGACGTTTCTAGAAAAATGAATCCCACTTAACCTTTAATCATCCTCTATAACCACTGGTCAATTCCTCCTGCCTGTTCCTCCCAGAAACTGCTTCTGCCTGTGCTTCTGAGGACCACCCCTAGAAACTCAGAGGTACTAAAACTCCCCCTGCCCTCAACAAGAAACTGCCTCTGGTTTTCTAGACACTTGTGTGAAACACGTGAGAAGGTTTCTCCTAAAGAACAGTGATACAGTGATGTACCTTCCTATTTGGCATGTCCTCTGGTCACCCACCCCTTCAGTAGGGAGCTACAGGGATGGTCTCTGTCCTGAACTGTGCACTGGGGGCAGAGGTGGCACCACCATTTTTGCCATTCATCAGGTATACAACCCTGAAGGAGGTTGTACACCTGAGAAAACGCCTCTGGGCCTCCACACAGCAGTGAATGTAGTTCGTTTGCTAACAGGTCCTTAGTTGTCTGTGTCTGCTAATAACAAGATTAACTTTCTCCTATTTTTCCCTTCTGAGCTTTGCTCTACAGACGATGAGGAAAAGATGAGTTAAAAAAAAAAAGGCACAAAATACTCACAAGTTTGCTGAAATACATGACACTGTCAGGGGAAAAAACCTGGACACCCTAACTTTTGCTTATATGATTGAAGCCCATCCTTCTTTTCATAGCAAAACTACAGAGCAATGACTACCAAAGAGTAGTCCTTGGTAAGTTAGTTCTTGCAGAAGGAAATACATCTGGGTGCCAATAATAAGTCCGTACTGAGGTAACCAAGGTATGCTGGACACCTGATGACATATTAGACTGTCCTATCTGTGCTGAAAAAACACAGAGGCATCTCTCTCTGACCCTTTCTTTTGTATTTATCTACTTCCACTTGGAAAAATACTGGGTAACATTACAGAAATTAGTAGAGTGTCTCAATATTAAAGATACTGTTGGAGAACAAACAAATAAATGCACAGAAGAACCTCCATAATCACAGCTGAAATAAACTTGTTCTGGCAGCAAACTTCTACTTAAGTGGTCACTGGACAGATTCAATCCTTACGATGATCTACTTTGAGAAGGTTTATTCTTCCAACAATAACAGAAACAGTCATGAACAGAGAGAGTCCTACAAAACAACTAAAGAGTGCATGAGAACAATATGTGGTGGGTTTTTGTTTTTTTAAAACTGTTGGAGTGTGTGTAGTGTAATTTATAGCTATGCATCCAAAATCATTTACTTAGGAGTTTGTCTATATTGCAGTACTTGGTGTACAGAAAGAGGAAAGAAGTTGCATTTTACAGCATTCCCACCTCTAAGGCTGGGCCTGGTGATTCATGGATCTCTGGAGGTCAGCCAGGGGAATTAAAAACCATGAAGTCCCAGTGCACACTGTGCATCTTACATGCCCTGCTCAGCTCTTACAGACCCTCAGTGTGGACACATCTCTAGAAAAGATGCCCCAGGGCTATGATGCTGGCTGTTAGCCATCTAAAAACTTCCCTATGAAAGCAGGACTCCCAAATACCAATTTAAGCTTCAGATGTATCGCGCAGGAGTTAGAAAACTGCTGAGGTCAAACTCATGGTGTTTTCTGGTTTTTATTCAAATCATTCAATTTTAACAGGTTTCCTAAAAAAACCCCATGGTTTTGATTACACTGCCTGGTCATTTATCTGTGATTCCTTCAGCACCAGTCACCTTTTTTAACCCCATGGCACATTTTCAGGTTTTTAAATCTCAAAGATTATAATCTCACAGCTGTAGTAAGAATTGGCAGCTGGATGAGGAATTAGACTAAAATTAGTGTTCCAACTGATAGAAAAGTAGGCAAAACTCAGATACTATGAATACTGCTAGCAACTGGCTGGCTGATCAGCACATATGCAAATCTCTTATCCAGAGCAGTTTACCAGAGATTTGCCTCTTTGGGGTATTAAAGAGGACAAAGGGCACCAAACTACAGGAAATTAAGATTCATATCCACATTCTGTGGGTCTAAACCAACTTGTTTTAAATAGCAAAGAAAGATTCTTCCATGTTCAAGCATGAAGTTAACCCAGGAACAAGGAACAATACTATGTGAGTTCAAATATAAGAAAGAATCGAGACTCATAACTCCATCCTGGATTACCAACTTGCTGCCAGTTTCATACTTAATAGAAATCAATTAAATTATCCATGATCCAGGAGCTTTGCTGATGTCTCCTCTCTCAGGATTCCTACAATCCTGCCATTGTAGGACCTTCCAGCCTTCCATTTCTGATGAGGAAAACAGAATCATTGCAGAAGATCTTCTACAATGAAATAGAAACTAGGGATGATCTTTCACTTAAACAAAACTGAAAATAATAGTCTGACTAAAATAAAACCATTGTTATTATTTTTTTTTGCCTTCTGAGCAATTTCTAGCCATAATTATTCCCTAACCCATTACTGTATCACTTACCCTTTGTCCTATCATATGACACATATCATATTAATTTGCTTCCTCTTTTATTTGGCAAGAATGTAATTTCTGCCAAAATATGTGAAATTTTTGAAGACATTTCACGTATCCTGATTATTGTGAAGAAACTGCTAGCTATAGATACCAGTTGAGGAAATTTGGATATTCATTCATCTTCTAATCTTAAGTGTAATGAAATTTCCACCATAAGGCTTAATATATAGGAGCGTTTGAATGTGAGTGAATGAATTCAGGCAATTTGAGATGTTTTTCCATCTCATGGCAGACTGAAGAAGCCCAAACAGCCACTGGCTCCCTCTGTTTAAACTGGGAAGAGTTGTCTGTGCATCAGTATATGCAGACTCCTTTATTTTGCATAGATATATATATATCTCCTTTATTTTATATCCTCCCTGAAAGGATCCAAAATATTCAAGGCAATCCAGGTCCAAGTAGGAATATTCAGACTCACCAGTAAACTGAAGCTCGGGCAGACTGCAGAGCATGGCTCTGATGGGCTTTCCACAGGAAACACCAGTGAACCAGTAACTTTGTTCTCTAACTTGACATAACTCCTGCCTGTACATATTCCATCATGTTCAGATGGGGACTTCTTAGTTATCATCCAAGGATTGATAAGACTTTTGAAACAGTCAGGCAAGACTTCTCCCATTCAAATGTAAAACAAGAAAAAGCAAAAAGCAGAAAAACCCCAGATCAAGCCTTTGGCCCAGTTGCATTGCTCCTGGAATACCTGCACTGCCAGGGGACAGAGCCTACTTCTTGCTTGGTTCAGCTGTAGCCCATTACAGCTTGAGAAGGTGAAAGACAGGAAGCAGCATTCAGAAGTCCTTTACAATGATAATGAGAAAAGGATGGCATTAAAAGTTTCCTTGGGTCCCTAGCAGAGAGAGGATTGCATCTCTATCTCTGTGGGCACATAGGTTTCTCTGAAATTTGTGTCCTGGATCACCAAAGTATTACTCCAATCACACACAAAAAAGGTGTAACTATGCCTCTTATTCTCTGCTGCCACACTCCTCCTACCTCCTAACTGTTTTTATCTGTATTGGCCAAATTGGAAGCCACCAGAGATTACCTGCTGGCCCTATGGCTACCACAAGAGCCTGAGCTAATACAAGAGCAACCTTTGCTTACAATTAATGAATTATACAGAAAATAGGCAAATACTAAGTAGGGTTGTGCTTCCCAGGGCACCAGCTACCAGTGCTTCTCTGGCTTGGTAGAAGACAGGCTGAGCCAAGGCCATACTGTAGAATCACGTGAAAACACTCCAGCTATACTGGTGCTTGGCTGCCTGGCTGATCATTATATGGTCATGAAATGCTTAGCACAAAGCAGTGATAGCTGATTATGCCTGCTAAATACTGCTGTGGTTCTATTAGCAAGTCCGTTTTGCCAGTTCTTAATTGCAGTGAAACTTGGGAAGATATAAACATCAAAGGAACCCTTTTAGCTAACCAGATAAGTCTTGTCTTTATTCCAATGACCTTTTAAAATTTCTCACCCTATTCAATTTGAAAAACAGCTGTAGGCTATTAGAATTTAAATTATACATGTTTATTTGGAGGCTGTAAAGGTAAATGAAAGGTTACATATACTGGTACAAAATTGCTTCCTTTCAGTGGTTTGCAGGTACATAAGAAATAGAATTAAACACCCTTCTGGTCTCCCAGATTGTTCATTATAATTGCCCAGGCTAGTAGTTTTTTAACTGAATTTAAAAGCTCTGCTTAAAGATTGTGTTGTATTTTGAAGATGCATCTGCCTTCTCTCAGCACTGTCTCTGTAAATTATTACTAGCAAAAAACTTGTGTCCATCGCTTTCTCCACACAACTTTCTGCAACAGCATTAGAGGACTGACTTCTTAAACAACAAGAGAGTTGGGATTAGGAAAGGGACTTAACCAAAGGTCACTAGTGGGAAACAGACCCTTGGAGACATTCCTATGGCCCTTACAGCCATTTGAATGGCCCTAAAGTGAGGTGTAGCAAAAGAACCCGTCCAACAAGAATACAATGAGTAGGGATGGAGTCTCTTTTAAATTGCCTGCTTTGTCTTAGGCTATATTTGCTCTTATTTAAATAGTAAATAGTTCTCATTTATGTTCTAGCCAGAAATAGCTCTTAAGAACCAAAGCCTTTCTTGTGTATCACAGATGCTTGTTCTAAGGAGAAGCCATCTCAAAGCTCTGGATGACTTGGTTGGTCCCCACCCAACAGGAAATAAACATTCTTCTGTTGTAAATAACTTGAAACTTTTTTTTTTTATTTTCATTTTAAAAATAGCATCTATTACAAATATATTGTGTGAGAGGGTTGTGTGTAATCCAGAAACACATGAAAAGTATTCAAATACTATAGGAATGAAAACTATAAAACACATTGTAGATCAATAAAATACAGATTTTGTAAGTCCCTCTGCTTTCAGTACAAAGTTGTGATGAAGAGTCAGGTTCTGTAATGTGAGTAAAGATTTCCAGGAGCATGTGTTTTCTGGAGCTTTTAACTTCCATCTGCATGAACACACCACACTGAAGCTTGACAACAAGTGTCACCTGAAGTCTAAAGCTTGTGACTATGGAGCAGTGTAAATATCTTTCCTGGGCTTTTCAGGACACTCAAGTGATGTCCTTAAGCCTTGCTGCATTTGACTTCAAAAGTTTCATAATGCAGTTTGTTCCTTACTTTTTTATTTAAATTTGCTGTGGTTCTAAGAGCCTCAAAGACCTGGCAGATGATTCTTAATTAAACACTTTGTGATTTTCCTACAGTGTTCTCTTTCCACTGAATTTAGATAGCCAGAAACATTTTAGCTGCTTAAAAAACGGAGCAGTTGTCAGTGTCATGTCTATCCCAGGGAGAGACTGTATTCACTCCTGGGAAGACCATGCTATGCTATCCAGAGGGAAGGGGAGCTGGTTTATGATGTTTCAGTGGGCTGCTCCACTGAAACAAAATGTCACCTTCAATCACTTTCTTTCAGAATCTTCCAGTTTCATATAAATTAAAGAAATAAATCAAAGTTGCCTTCAAATGTTTTCAGACACTGCAAGCACAGTGGTATTGGAGGTGCTGGGGAGACATATGGGGTCAGAAATATGCTACCATTCCTCAGCGCAGAGCGCTAATGGGGGTTACTGATATCTGCATATACAGCTGCACAACATTTTACATATTGTTATACTTGCAGTGCTCATTTTGCTTAAAGTATTACTAACTCTCCCTTCTCTTAATTTTTCTCCCTTACTAGTAGAAAGCAAAGTAAATTATTTACCCAAAGAGCAGAGTGGCAAAGAAGTCTCCGTCTTCGTATTAATGTGCTTTTCTCGCAGCTGCAGAAGATGTTTGGAACACCTCACCTGTGCTCTCTGTTTGCACAGCTGAGATGGAGAGGATGATGAAGAACCCTGTCTTGCAGACTCTCTGCAAAGCAGCCCCAGACAGTATTTATGTTTTTAACACTTTTTTCTGAAAATTCTCTCTCCCTTTTCTCCTCAGTCACCTGGCCCTGAGCACTTACTATGAAGCTTTCTGCCATGCTCCAGTTGGACAAGGAGATATAGGCATCGTAACTCGCTCCTGTGCTGTTAAGACACAAGCAAAAAATAAAAGCAAATAAATGGATCTCACTATTCTGATACTTCATTTGTGGTTTTATGAGAAAATTTTGAGATGCCTTATCAGGGAAAGACATCTACCAGAACCCAGAGCTGAATTTCTTCTGTGGAATTGGTGAAAACCATATCCATGCAAAATCCTGATCTGAAAAGTGGCTGCTGCTGACAGTGTTCCAGCCTGGTGACACGATGCCTCAGCAATGCTCTCTACTTGTTGAACCATGAAATCAATTAGCTTGGAAAAGACCTTTGAGATCATCAAGCCCGGTGTTTAACCCAGCACTGCCAAGGCCACTTCTCACCCCTCTGCCAAGTAGCAACACCGCCACAGCAAAGGACTTCAATTAGCATTTTCACTGGGGGGCTCATTTTCATTGATCAGTGACCTCCAGCTGAGTTTTGCTACTCAGAAGATTATTCCTGTCTAAAAATGTAAACAACCTTATGCTCAAAGTAAAAGTATTGAGGCACAGAAAGGGAAGAGAACATTAAGTGTGTATCTGGGTGAAATTCAGTAATTCAGCTGTCAAAATAGGTAAACAGTTTCATCATTTGCTCCCAGTTTCAGACTTTTGAATTGCATCCTAGACAAAAAAGCAGCATGGCAAGGTAAAGAAGATCTAACTTCCCGTGGTATTGTAAATGAAACAAATAAAGCTTTTGGGGTATATAATGCATTGCCTTACTTTCATCGATGTCTTGATTAAACTTCTTGATTTGAATAAAATTGAAGTACATGGACATTTAATAGTAATTAATCTGCCCTCAGCACCCATCTATTGTAGTTTTTATTTGTTATCAGAATATCCATGGAAATTCTACTGTTAAGAAAATTGCACACTGAAGAATTTTTTACAGCTTGAGTTTCCTTGGCCTCTGTGTCTTAGCAAACACTGACTTTTCTTATGTTTTTATTTTTCTTTCTACAACACACCATTCGATAACTAGTTTTGTATTCAAAGTTGTTTTGCATTGTGTAAAATCAGAAGAACTAGATTCTCTGAAATGTAGCAGTTGGGAACTAAAAGATAAAATTATATCTATTTTCATTTCATAATTTTGTTCTTATTTCATAAAAACTTATTATTTTACCTTAATCTGAACACCACTCACCACAACTGCAGCATGAAATATCAATGTAAATTTATAGAGCTCTGAAAGTAAAATCTGTTTTTCTTCTCTTCAGTTATACTTCTTATTTCTTTACTTTTTCTTCAGGACCATTTCATTTTTTTTTATATTTTGATGTCAGATACTTACAGTACAGGATTAAATTCAGGCTGTTCAGACTGGATATAATATCTCTTACTGAGAAGAATGTCAACTACCACACGTTGGATCTAAATTTTTTTTAATAGCTGTTCAGCTTCTTTCCATGTGCAGCAGAACTGAACCTTTTGCAGTGAAACCTCTTGTGTTAGGTACGAAAGAGCTTTCTCTTCCTCCCAGGCCACTGGGTACGGTAGAGCTCCAAGCAACCAGCTGCAATTAAGCAGCATGACTGAGGGAAGATTTGTTTAGCTATTTTGCTCTTTTAAGATAGACAGTTTAAATTATAGATCTAAGAAGCAAATATTTCTATTACATGATGCGCACACATTTTCTGTAATGATTCTTGTCACGTTATATAGCATTTCTTGTGCAGAGCTCATAGGTCTGGTGATCAGTGCTAGACACATGCTAGACAGATTTTACCCTCAGTATGTCACTTAAGCCCGGGATTGCAAGTAGGCTGCTGTAGTAAATCAATTTTTTGGTTCTCATACAGTAAAGCCGTGTTGGATTTCCCAGTATTGGCAAAGAAAGCTGAAATAAAAAGACCATATTCCCGTGCATATTTAAAACAGAATCAGTGCAAATTTTACTGCTCCTGTCACATAAATAAAGGATATTGATGTTTAAGATGAATTCAGAAGACTAACTCTTATATATTTAATATATATCCTTGTCCACATGTGATCAGAACTGTTAAAAATTATTATGTAATGCATTTGGGATAAGGACATTAAAAATATACTCTTGTCCTAGTGAAACAGCAGTTCCTGTTGAAGTTTCCACAAGCAGGAGCCCCTGCAGCCATAGGTCAGGGAAGTAAACCTACCCAAATGCTGATTTGGGGGCTGCACAGCTACATTACCAGCCTTAGTGTCCCCTCCTGCCCTGCCAGCACTGTACTGTGACATGAGGGCCTGATCCTGCCACCTGTAACTCTGCAACAGCCAAAGATGAGTCGATGTGGTGATGGATGTGTGGGAATGGGCAAGTTAACAGCACAGCCAGACTGTTCCTACAGTGCTCACTGGTTAACCCACAGCCCCAGCAAGCCATGACCAGTCTGTGCAAGTGGCAACAGGCAAGCTTGGAAAAACCCAACACAAACCAACCCCCATAAGACTTTTTCCTTCTGTTTCCCTCCAGGCCTTCAAATGAATCTTCCTCAATGCTGTCAGCCACAGAAGGTGGATGCAGGTGGATTTAAATCCTAGGGTGACAGCAAAATATCACTAGGAGCACAATAGCTCCACTAGCCTAGAGTTTGCCTTCCTTTTAAGCCATAAATGTTGCTATCTAAATTGGGCTCCTAGACAGAAAGCTGGTTGCTATGTAATACAATAGTCTTTTTTTTTTCCTGTCTCTATTGCCTGTATATTCACTGCTGGGCCCAGCCTCTATGGAAGAGATTACTCTGAATTACTGCCATGAGTCAGTGGGAATACAGTGCAAAAATGCAGTATTTTGCCCACTTTTTTGATGTTAACACATTAAAGAGTATGTCATGCTATGGCTCAGCTGCCAACATTTTCATTAATTCTGTCCTATTTCAGAGAAATGTGGAGGTTATTTCTTAAGCAGTCAAGGCAATTTCACTGGACCATAAAACAATTGAGCTTGTGTGGTGAACTCTTATCCCTACCTCATAATAAGTGAAACACAGCATATACAGGGTAATAGGGTACAACTGAGTACATTCAGTTTACCTTGTTTCTTAGAAAAGTTTTAAAGGAGCTTTGTCTGTGAGACTACTTCTCCTTTGGTGTCCTCTCACCAAAGTAACTACATAGTAAATATTCAAATGTTCTCACCTCTATTCACTTTGATAGGTCACCTTTTTGGGGGGGTTTACTGGTTTTATTGTTTCTGGATTACTTTTTTGGAAGAATTTTTTCTTTTTTTTTTTTTTTTTCCTAGCCAAAATATCGATGAACATCTTTAGAGAAAAAAGAACTTTCCAGCAAAAATTTGATTGTTCTCTCGAGCTAAATGAAACCAAAATCTATCTTTAACACCTCTGGGCAACAGGGAGGCCTAAATTGATTTCATTGTAATATGACGTAAAATATGGGTCTCATGCCACAATAATCATGCACTTTCAGCTCTCCTGGTTGGAAGAGGTCTGTGCCTTGATGAACCATGGTGCCTCTAAACCACATCATTAACAATTCATTATATCAATATGAGGGAAGCAGTAGAGTAAAATCAATGTTCAGACTGTAATTTAACTGTGGCAGCTGCAATAGTGAAAGTGGGTCAGCTGAGTTGCACATAGAGCAAGCCAGAAGCTTACAGAGGCTTTAGAAGACCACAGGCTACCACCACAGAGCACTGGGATTATCGGGATCACTACACCACCTCCTTTACTGGCATCATAGTTAAAAAAAGCCCCAGCCAGCCTACCTAGAGATATTGAATAAACTTGCTTTTTTACACATCTTCAAATTAAAAAAAAAAAAAAAAAAAAGTGTGTGGCGCAATTTGAGGATCAGTATCTGTTGTCATGCTTTGTCTTCAGCTGCTGGTCATTTGCACGAATTAGGACTTCCATGAGCAAGGAAGCCAAGTCCACCTGTGGGGGATGAGTGGACTGGGGCACTCTGTGGGTTTGAATCTCAAGGCTGAGCTCTTGCGGGCATTTGCTGACATCGAAGTGCTGCAGATGATTTCTTGCGTTCCCCTACCTTCCCCACATGAAGCATTTTGGGACACTGCTACACACATGGCTATGACTGAGCTGGGAGTTCAGCATTTGTGGCACGGACCAGTGAGAAACTCCCCTAAAAAAGCAGAGAGCTGGCATGCTCATTCGAGCCTTCCCTTAAGAGGAAGTCAGGCCAAAAATTACTCGTATCAAAAAAAAATCTAAACCTCCCCTGGTGCAACTGAAGCCCATTTCTTCTTATCCAGTTGGTTGTTACCTGGAAGAAGAGACTGATCCTCACCTCTCTACAACCTCCTTTCAAGTAGCTGTAGAGAGTGATAAGGTCACCCCTGGGCCTTCTTTTCTCCAGGCTGAACAACGTCAGCTTCCTCAGACGACCCTCATGCTGTGGTCATTCTGTGTTCCTATGCTGTCATCAAACGCCAAGTTAGGAAAAGACCTTTAGATTGCAAACAATTTTAATTGGATATTAGGAAAAATTTCTACACAGAAATGGTTGTCAAGCATTGGAACAGGCTGCTCTGGGAAGTGATGGAGTCGCCATCCCTGGAGAAATTTAAAAGATAAGTGGCAGTTGGGGACATGGTGGACTTGGAAGTGCTTAGTTAATAGTTGGACTTGATGATTTTACAGATGATTTTAAAGATGATTTTACAGGCCTTTTCCAATCTAAAGAATTCTATGATTCTATGACCAATTCCAACACAGGAATTTGGAGAAATGTACTACTGCAAGGAAATACCTTCCCATAAAAAATGGTAAAATGCACAACTTTAGCTACTACAAAAGCAAAAAATAAAGGTACTAGAATTACTAAAAGCCTTTTTAATCAGTAGCAAGGGTTAATTCATTTTTTCAGTAATAAACTGAGACTGATGACCAGAAACTGATCAGGAGGTTTTTTTCCCTGGTACAACAAGAACTGCAGACTGCTGAGGCAGCTTTGTTTACATGTCGGTTCAGTCAGCTGATGCCTGGACCATTGTCCCATGCGAAGTGAGACCCACATGATTTCTTCCCAGAAAGGGAATTTGTCCAGCCTTAAGCAGAGTTCCCTTGAGAGATCACTGGTAATAGTAGACAGCATTTACCTAAATGTACCTGGTTGCC
>NW_020955210.1:460903-493328 GCF_003031625.1 Empidonax traillii
TTTTAAGTTCTAGTGAGCAGTGATTAACAATTCCTGTATTCATGTTGCATTGATGGCAGTGTGATAGGAGTGTGAGCACGCCAGCTCTGTCAGTCTGGACATGCAGGTACATATGCTGTGTTCACACCCTGTCATCTGACAGGCCTTCAGGTAGCAGAGATGTGTATCTCCTCAATGAGATTTAATAACTGAGGCACTGAAGCTGTGAAATACCAAGCACTTCCTGCCCACGCACTTCTTTGTCAGATGAAGCCCTAAATCTCCCTGAATGTGTGTTTCTTTGCTAAGAGAATGTTTAGGGTATGTTTTAAACCTTTTCTCCTCTATAGCTGCACAATTCAATTCAGCTGTTTAAATTGCAAAGCTGTTTCTCAGAGAACAAGAATAATAATGTAAAAACTATAAGCTTAATTTAAGATCTGGTGATGTTCCATCAGTTTCAACCAACTTTTCAGTGTTTCAGATAGGCTAATTTTCAGACACAGGTAGCTATGGCTGGGACATTTGGAGAAGTCAGCTCAGTTTTTCAAGTGGTCTCTTCAGCCTTCACTTATCATACTGTTCCTTGGTTTTTTATTCTTATTTTCACTTCTTTTACACCTCTGTTCCTCCTAGCTCTTTCTTCCCTTCTTATATGGTTTTCTCCTCTCCTCTTTTTTTATGAATGTTGTTGGATGCAGCCACAGCACAGGCAGACCCAAACATTTTCTATCTCAGCCCTGCAGGAATGTGTAGTCTCAGGCCCAAGAGCCGAGGAGGGAGAACATGAGGGACCGTAGCATCACAGTAAAACCCCCTTTTAGTTATTATCCCAGCCCTGGTGGTTTTGGATTCCTCTAACCACAGGCCTGATCTTCAGTGCCTTTGAAGTCTATTTACAACATGTTTAATAATTTTCACCAGCTGGTCCTAATTGAGATTGTCACTCAAAATTTATGTAACAATTTCATGTATCAAATAACATGGCAAAAAACTCCGTCCTAACCAGCTTCATTGTTTTTAGGCTGATCAATTTTTGTTTTTAATTAACAGGCATTTGTTGTCAGCAGCTTTCCTCTGGAGGTTCTTAAAATCCTCTTGGGAATGAGAGTTCAAACCTCCTTTCTCCCCAGCAGACTTTGGATCAGGCCCCCAGTGCTGAACCACAGTGTTTGAAGGTCACTTTTCACTTCGAGGATTAACAACCTGGAAACAAAGGAGTGCAATTAATGTCCCACGTGGTTTAAAAAATAATTGTGAATGGCTTCGAAACCTGACATTTCAACTGGGATGTAGCTGATTGAATAACAACAAAAATGCAACAATCACATGAGGAAGTTGCAATCATATGATTTTTTTTGCATAGTCAGTCACAGCTTTGACTTTGATTTATGCTCTCTTTCCTTTCTACCAGATAAAGAGGGCTTAGTTTAAACAAGCCTGGTATCCCTAAGGCTATTGCCTTCACCCTTCTCCTTGGTTTGCAGTAAGAAGGAGGGTTAGCTCCAGCCAGGAGGTGCTGAAGCATGGAGCCTACATATGCTGGACATCAGAGCCTGTGTTACTGAGAGAAGTGCTGGCTCTGGTGCTCAGGGTAGTGACAGTAACTTACACAGCTAGTAGAAAACACTAGAAAAATGGAAGAAACTAAGAACAAATCAAAAATAAAAAATAATAAGTAGTCAGAGTTCTAAAATTCCCTTCCACTGAACAATCTTTTCATTCTGTTGACAGTGCCTTGAACTTACGGATTTCCACCTGCCCTGCACAAAATAAAAATGGTTTAGTGTTGCTCAGCTTTCTGGTTTCTGGCTAACCAGTGTCTTGCTTACGAGTGCTATACTTTGGGATCACTGAAACTACTGCTGAATTCTCTCTTGAGGACTTTATTTTTTTCTGTGCTATGTCGTCTTACCAAAGCTGCAAACAACAGCAAGAAACTTCACAAGGCTGCCAGGGCTGCAACAAAATTCAGCTGCTGCACTGCCTGCAGAAGAACACCTGGGCTGGTGAAGCCTGTTGAACCTGAACTTGAACCATCTGGTGCAGTTTGCAATCTGCTCCTCTTGAGCCATTGGTTGGACTTCATTACTAGGTTGGGCAGCAAAATCTACTTTTTCTTTATCTCTACACTCCATGAAGTTTATACAATCAAGTACTTGTCTGTGTGGGGTCATGGCAACTCGCAAGCCAGATATTGACTGGCCATCACCACACAGGGGTTATGATTCTTCTTCTGACCATGGCTGCATGGGACATGCATGTACACACTAAATGTTTAAATAACGTTTTCCTTAACAATCAAGTCTGATCAGGAGCCAGATCAGGGGATGTGTTTGAGTTGGCTGTTCTCCACTTACTGTACAGTTGTTGCCCAGCATTTGGGAGAGCCATGTGATTAAGTAGCGACGGGTTCATCAAAAGCAGTGAGCTGTTGCAGTAACACTTGCAAATCAGGCTGGGGCAAGAATTCATTTGGATTTCTGGAAATAAGTGTTCTTAATTTAAAAACAAATTAAGCACAAAAATTGATCATAGTGCAAAACTAGTATAAAAATGCCCCTGAGGTAAATGGTGTGGCTCTAAACAGGTCTCTCAGAATTCCCAGGGAATGCTGAAAGCAAAGGGAGTGAGTCATAAGCACATGAGCTGAAAGAAGCTGAAGACAAAATCATGCATCTCTGCTTAATTCCATCACATGATGAGTCCCGGGGCCCTTCATTTAATCGGAGGGCAGAGCAGTGGAGAAAATTCATTCTCACTTCGCAGTGGGGACCGGAGGAGTTACCGTACGCAGGCACCGGCCACGCTGCTCCTCTGTGCGCGCTGAGCTGAGCCAGGGTCTCCTCTAGCATGAGCGGTGTTCGCCACCACCTCGGATTGCTGCTCCTGGCCGAAGCAGTGCTATGTGCTGCCGCTACACGTAAGTGCTTCCTTCATCCCGTCATCTCTCCCTCTCTGCCTCTGTGGGCTCGGCGACCCAAGCCAAGTGCAGTGACAGTGGCTGCTCCTTGCACATGAGGTGGTTGCTGGAGCTGTGCCTGGACACCAGTAGGAGAGAGCTAGCTCCACCTCAGGGTTGCCTGACTCTGGGTGGAAATGGTGCCTAAGCTGGGGAAATATGCTGGGAACTGTTCAGTTATCTGTTCCCTGCGCTCTGCAGGTACACAGAGCTGACTGCAGCTAAGCCTTGGCTCTTGACAACAAATTTCTAACAGTATTTCCCAAGCTCAGGCATGGCTAAAAATGCAGATGCAGGGTGAATTTCTCATAGTTTGCTCAGCTTAGCTGTAGCTGGGAGAGGCCAGGCCAGAGACAGTGCTCCACACTGGGACACCCAGTCCACGCTGTGGATCCCCAACCCCAACCTCAGGTAGACCAGTCAAGGAATTAGATTTGCAAGCCACCACAGCCAGGGATTGGGCTGATCTTCTGCTTCTTTCTGGGCTCTCGATTTGACTCAAGTATTAAGATGACTTCCTGAGCTCAGGGCTGGGAATATAGCAATAGGATTTTCTGCTCAAATTCCAGAATCTACAGTATGGAAATTGAAGATCGTAAAAGCTGAGCATCCATCTAACCTCCCATGGGAAATAGCAGTGCAAGTCAGGACACTTTGCCAGCTACTGATGATTTACAGGAGCAGAACTGCCTCAATCAGATGTAGAGTCATTGTATTTAACAGCTTTTACTAAACTTTCTTTCATCCGTTCATACACTTGCATTTTGATTGCAACCCCATATAAATTTTTGGGACACACTACATCCTGCCAGAAAGAAATTTCACACCTTAACTGTGCCTTATATGAAGAAGTATCTTTCATGCACTTAGAACCTGCTGGTTTCATTTGATTCTCCTTTTGTACTTTTAACTTCTTCCTCTGTGCTGTTCATGATCCTGTTTTTATGTTCTCCTCTATCACCTCTTCTCCAGGCTTCAAGACATAGTCTATTTAACTGTTCCTCAGATAGAAACAATTTTTTCCCTTTGTAGCATCCTTACCACCTTTCTCTGTATTTTTTTCAGTTCTCTTATACTCTGCTTGAGCTACAGAGAACAGAACAGCATGTAGTACTCTAGACATGGAATTATACAGTGCTGTAATGCTCATGTTTGTTCTCTATCTAGCCTTTTCCTAGTTTTTCAACTACCAATGAGCACTGCATTCAGAACTGTAAAGCTACAAGATCTCACCTCTGAGTTAGAGTTAGTTTAGAGTCCCTCATTCTCAAAGTAAGGTTAAATTTAACTATGCTGACTTTCATACAGTTTGATTCTTGAGCCCTTGAGTCTCACACAGTCCTCCCCTCTATTACTTTATGCACTGTCTTTAGCAGATTAACGAACTCTACTGTTTACCTGTTTTTCAGATTATGAATATTTTAAATTATTTTAATAATTCAGAAAACTGGGCACTTATTCATAACTTTTGTTTCATATATCCTAACCAATCATTTATTCATGTGAAATCCTTTATTCTTATCCCACAGTAACTTAATTGCTTTACATGCCTTCAGCAAGGGACCTCATCAAATGCTGTCTGGAACTCAAGCAGAGTGTAGCAGGCAGGTCAGCCTTGTTCCCATGCTCTCTGTTTCTCTCAGCAAAACTCAGAATATGTTTGTGAGAAATGCACTCCTTTTACAGCATATCATATTAATGCAGTTTCTGCTAATTCTGTTTTTCACTGCTGTTTTTACCAGCCTCTCCAATTTGAGCCTCAAACGTTTTGTAATCCTCTAAATCTTCCCTGGAAGTGTTCTTAAAAACTGTCAACACACTTGCCAATTTTTTTTTCTCAGTCACTGAAGCAGTGTTAAGCAAGATGCTACATGCTATGGTTAATAGCTCATTTATTTCACTCTTGAATATCTTCCATACTTGGGCCATCCTATCTAGACAAATTTGAAATTTTTCTGATTTGTTCTGTAATTCGTTTTTTTGTGCCACACTTTGTTTTGAGGGAGGTTCTTTGTCATTGTCAAGAAAAACTCTAGCACAGAAACCTCCTATGTTCTTCCTTTGTGAAAATGTAAACCGATGTATATGACTATTCCTTTATCTTCCCTGAATGCTTCTTTTGTATCTACATCATCTTTTGGCCCTAGATTTCCTGGCAAGCTTTCCAACTTCCTTTATATTAAAAAAAAAAAAAAAATTCGTAATTTTTATGTTTTTGCAAGTTGTTCCTCAAATTCTTTTTGCTTTATTATGTTTCTATATAAACTTTCTTTAGAAAGTTTACATTACTGTCTGATGCCATAGCATCAGCCTTTATACTTCTAATACACTTTTATCCTCTATATCTGAGTCATCTTTTTACTGCTGCTGTCCTAACACTGGCTTTTGTTCTCTCTTTCACGACTAATACACTATCACAGGAAATACTGAACTTCTCATCTTTGCTACATTTTTCACCAAAATAAAAACCAGAATGAGAAATAAGGAAGGCAATTGGAGCATAAGATCTTTTCTCCTATGATCACCTCACCAAAACTATTACAGTAATCAGATCCTTGGAGTGTAACATTATTCTATTTCAAACTGAATTGCTCTAATTTTGGTTATGACCAACATCTGTTCTTGAGTGGTTTTCATTGTTGAAGAAGAAATACATTTAAGCTTTTTTTCCTTTAGATTCAGCAACCGAAAATCTTCAGTTCCATGTGTTAGAGAAACCAGTGCAGAAGGTTTTCCTCATCTGAAAAACCTTCTTTGTCTTGTGCTGAAGCTTGTGAAATGTTTTATATTCGACTGAACTAAACAAAGCACATCAGGGAGGCAAAGAAATGCCTAAGGACCTTTTGATTTAGAAGCAGTGACCACAGTTATTACCAAAGCTGGCCCAGAAAATGAATTCTGAATTCAAGGATTGTTACTGAAAATTCAAAATTAAAAGCATTTATAAAATTAAAAGTGATCTAGATCTTCTTGATGAGTTGAGCATTTGGGAAAAAAACAATGATTGAAAAGTTTTGATTTGAGAAAATCAAAACATTTTTACACATTAACTAATTTCTAGATAAAATCAAAGAGACTGGGGAAAAGAAATTACAAAAAATGTGTAGCCATTTAATTCAAATAATATGACATATTAATTTAATGACCTAAAATGCAATTGAACTTGATAAACCTTTGTGAAATGCTTTTATAGTTGCTAATCTGTTTTTTTTTCCTGAGCAAAGTTTCTGAAGGACAACATTACCAAACTCTTCTTCTGACCAAGACTGAAAACAACACATCATGTGATACAGGTCATTAAGTAAATACCAGTCCTGATGTTACACTTTGCTCACATCAAAATATATTAAATCTGCAGGAAATAATCGATTCAAGTGATTTAAGTGAGACTGCAGGGAGTTCCTGTAGGGCAAAAGACTGTGGGAGGTTATGTTTCTGAGTACAAAATCCATTCTTTTCCTCAAACCTTTCAGTCCTCAAGACTGGGGAGAGAGCTACGATCATCAGCTCAGAGTTGAGATGGCACTGGCCAAGGGATGTCCTTCCTGCCCAGCAGAAATCTCACTGGGTAATAAAACATCATGAGAAAGCAGCTCCTGCCTCTTCTTCAGCACAGTTGTTTTGGTTCTCCCTTGCAGTAAAATTAGGAGTCACACACCTCTGAAGACTGTGCTTAAACTGGCTACACCTCCTCCGGGCCTTTTCCAAAGCTTGGAGAAATTCCAACATAGCCAGTTAGGTTACAGCGCACAGGGCCGTTCTCGCCCTTCTTACAGGTCTCTGCATTTCCCTTGAAGTCACCCAGAACTTTGTTGCACTGGGTATAAATTTCAGAAGCGTCCTGCATCAGCTTCCTTTACAAGAAAGCCATGGAAAACAGAAATCCTAACTTTCTTGATGTTGTGACAGAACGGCACACCCAGCAGTTACCTTACCTGACTAACATGAGAGAGTTCTGTAAAGCCTCCAGGCTTTAATGGAGCTCTGCCCATGAACATACATATGAACATATTTTTATGGCATCCTATAGTGGCTGATGTGTTCCTAGAGGTTATTTGGATATTTATTTTGCTTTTCACTATCTGTCCTTTGCAACAGAAAGAGGAATCCAGAAGCCTGGGAAAAGTTTTAGCCCATCATTTGTAGTAATATGAGAAGAAAGAGGTTATTGAAGTTATTTAATATCAGAGCCAGTTTTAAGTAATAGACATGAAGCTTAATATGTTATTGTTGTTATATTGCAAACACATTGAATTTACTATTCAGCTCTAAATTTCCTTTTCTGGAAATACCAGCTTCTGTTATAATTAATTCCACCCCTCCCACCCAAACCATTAGCCAACTCACCAAAGGAGCTTCACTGGGTCAAAATTAATTCCTGGCATAACTTACACTAGAGCAAAACTCAGACACAGAGTGAATTTATCCTGTTAGCCTTTTACTCGTACATTTATGACCAAGCAAACCGTCGGAAATCAAGCAACCTCTATACAGCCAGCCTGACTGTTGCAGGGTTGTGTCAATTCATACAAAAAATTGCTCTGATATGGTCAAAATGTTGTAAACATTTTTATTCTCTCTCTGAAAAGTTTGCAATACTGCATGTTGGAAAAAAAAGGTCAGTCTGACAGTGGTGGAATTGTCTTTATTGTTGACTATAGTTGATGTGTTTATAGCTGAGATGATAAAATTCCCTAACTTTCTACTGGTGAAAAGTTTTCTATCACTACAAGAATATAATTATAATCAAAAGGCCATTCAGCACAGAAGCAATGCCTTTGCAGGGTGTTAGGGAAAATGGCATTACATTACATGTTTGGTTTTCTCTCTAGGGTTTCAAGATGTGCTGAGCTACGAAAGTACTTCTGCCACATCCTACAAGAAGCTTCAAGGCTGGTCTACTGATCAAAATAAATGGAACGAAAAGCTTTATCCTTTCTGGAAAGAAGGAGATCCCAGATGGAAGGATTGCTGGAAAGGTGATGGCACACATGCATTTCAAAGATTCTTAAAAAATTGGCCAGGAAATCCAGCTCATTGCAGGGTGTAGGTGCTTTAGTACATCTTCATAGAGGCAATATCCACTGCTGCAGAGAACAGCAAATTAGAGATGGTTGGCTTTGATACCATTTCCAGTAGGTTGTCTGAGGAAGCAGAACAGTGAGCTACTACATAAAATGTTTTCCCATGACTACTAGTCTCAGACATTAATTCTTATTAAGAAGGGCTCTAGGACAGTCCATTATTCGAAACATGCCCTAGAGGACAGCTAGCTTCATCTGCTTCCTCAGTATCATCTGCTTCCTCAGTAGGGCACATGGGCCTCAGTTTGACAGCTTTGGCAAAGATCCTGTTTATTATCACCTGACATGAGGTCTAATGACTGCATCCCTGGAGAGAAACAAAAATTTTCTCCTTTGGAATATATTGACCCCCATGTGTAGAAAACTATTCTTAGCTCTATGAAGGAAATTTATGGCAGACCATTAAGTGATGTGGGGGGATATGATGATTCCCCCAATTTTTTTCAATTTGTGGTTTTGATAAAAGTGCAAGTGACTTAGAAGCATGAAACCCCTTAGAAGCAGAGTAATCAATAAAGCATTTCTCATGTAAATAGTGCACAGTTGATGGTAGCTTCTGCTCTGATGCATCCTTTACTGCAGTGAAGACCCATTTTCTTTTCTACAGGGGGAAGGGTGACAGCCAAATTGGACAGTGATAGCCCAGCCCTGGTAGGATCCAACGTGACCTTTGTTGTCACTCTCCAGTTTCCTAAGTGCCAGGAGGAAGATAACGATGGCAACATAGTATACAACAGAAACTGTACCCAAGGTAGGTAATGGCAATTTCCCTGCACTGTACACACATCTGCCTGGTGCTGGTGCTGGTGCGAACATGTCACGAAGCTCTGAAAGCATCACAGGTGCACCCTATGAACAACAGCCAAGTTGCTTTTAACTGATAACAATACTTGTGCCTACCTAACCCGTGCCTCTCCAGTTTCTCTCCTAAGAAGATCACTGTGATATTTTTCGTGTTCTGCCCCACTATATATAATGACCAGGTAATTTGAGATTGACCAACGCCATAAAATTGCGTTCCCAAAACAGTTGTGTTATTTGCCTTCCTAACAGAACTGTTAATGCTTTTCAGCTCAGGCACAACATTGCACAGTCACACTGTTTTCTTCAAAACTTACAAAGCTGTAAATTTATAAAACTAGGTGTTTTTTTTCAGTTAGGAGTTGTAGAATTCAGTAACCACACCTGCCTCCTGAAAAACCCTCAAGAATGAGTAAATCTCATACTCCCAAGTTCTAAGAATTAAAAAAAAAAAAAAAAAAAAAAATTTAAAAGTCAAGCAATATTTTCCTCAAAGAACCACCTTCTTTCATCTTATTTACTGTTACATGGAGTAAAAAATCCTATCATAATTCCAATGTTTGAAGCTGCTGGATCTAGAATTAAACATGGTGTTATACCTTTCACGCTCTGAATCCATAAATGTTCAACAAATTTTTTACTGATCAAAGTAATTTTCATTTCAGGAAATATCAGCAATTTTTTTGTCAGCCTAAGTTCTAGTTTTTAACTGTCTATTGCTTTGTTTACAGTTGATATCCATTCTCTGTTTAATATCCACTTTGCTGTTTGGGGGAGGAAACTTTCAGAAAAAAACTGAAATTCATGTTTAAGTTATTAAAAGGTGTAATAGAAAACTTTTCTGACAAAACAAACTAAGTCACTTCCTCCCAGTGCTTCCATGGCCATTATTTCTACTTAAAATTTTAGATTCTCCTTGTCAAATATTTAGGTAACCCCATTAACTTCAGCGAAAGAGTAGCCCCCTGCATACTCTACAGCAAGTTTTTGGGCAAGCAATTTAAATTGTGTCTGGCCCATTAGACAGTAAAATTTTTTTAAACTTTTAGATAAAAAACCACCAAGATGGAACAATTCAGTGTTTATATTAAAACCCAAACAAAGCATAGTCTCAGAAAAAAAAAAAAAAAAGGATGTCAGTCTAAACATACTCTACCTTGTTGTTTAGGTGCAATAACTCCTATAACTGGGGATGCCTGCCTCCTGTTACCTGACTTTCTGCACATTTGTCAGTTGGTCAGAACTCATCCTATTTCTACCCTTAGATCCTCCAGCTTCTGAGGATCAGCAAGTCTATGTCTACAACTGGACTGAATGGATCGACAACTGTGTCTGGGAAAACTGCACAAGCAATCGCAGCCATAATGTATTCCCAGATGGGAGACCTTTCCCTCATCATCCTGGCTGGAGGAGAAGGAACTTTGTCTACGTGTTTCACACATTTGGTTAGTACCACAACGTGTACCTCGGTTTGGGAGCTGCAAACCTTTGTACACTGACTCATTCATCAAGTATGTTTCAATAAAAGTCCTTTAAAAATGATTCCACGCTCTTGAGTGGAGATAATGAATTAATTTCCCACTTTCCAGATATTCGGTCTGAAAATCATGTATTACCAGAAGATTCTCTTTAAATCTACATTCACAGTACTACCATTGAAGAATATTAATTTACTTCTTTCAGCAGTACTCAAAGTCCTTTTCTAGGAAAATGGAGGGTCAGAGCAAGTCAGTCACATGATTTGTTGACTGTTCACTGCCACTGCAGACTCTTAAATTTAAGAGAGAACACAGCGCTGTATATCATCAGTTTAACAGTGTAGCATTTCTTGCCCCTGGGGAGGTGAGAATTGCCACTGACTGTGTGATACTGGTCTGGTCACTGATGCGGATTTTCGGTGTTTCCTGCTCCTGAGAATGTAATGGTTGGGCTATTCCTGCCCTTGGCTACATACTAAATCTTTCTATCCTAAGTTTGCTTGGCTAAATCAGTATTATTGTCAGTATTGTCAGAGCATGAGTAATAATAATGTTCCAAATTTTATGTAGAGGTGATAGTTTTTATCTACCTGAATCAGGTCTGTTAAAAAGACAAATAAACAAATATACACAAATAAACAAATATACACAAATGGTTCTAGGGTATGAAGTAAAAGGTATTGTATCTTCCGGCTACACTGAAAGAAAACACAAGATCTCTTAAAGTGCCTAACACCATCAATCTTAATGACTTAATATAACAATTGCTTTGGAAAGATGTAGATGCTTTGGCAAATTTTTCTTGGATTAGTGAATTTGGGACCTCTTTCTGACACCTTTGAAAAAACACGGAAATAAATAATGGGAGTAAACACATAGTAAAAGTATTCAGTCCTCGAAGAACACCTGCCAGATTACTGGAAGACAATTCTAAACTATTTGTTTTGATTTAGACAATCCAAGATTCTCAGAGATATTGCCTCTCATGAAACAGCTTGTATCTAGGCTGAAGGGGAAAACATTAAGTTCATGTTCTCTTTCAGGTCAGTATTACCAAACAACGGGACGATCTTCAGCAAAGTTTTCGGTCAACACAGCAAATATCACTCTTGGCAAACACGCGATGGCAGTGTCCATTTACAGGAGAGGGCACTCAGGATACGTTCCAGTTGCGAGAGCAAAAGCTGTTTACTCTGTAACAGGTGAGTGTGCTGGAGTAAACTGTAATAAAATACTGGGGGTATTTGTTGCTTAGGTGTTAAAAGAATTCAGCACAAGCAGCATCTGGTATGAAAAGAGGACACTGGCCCAAGAAATACTTTTAATGTGAAAGTGGAATCTCTGGTAAATTGCCTTGAGTAGAGCAAGTTACTTTTGTGTCTAGCTCAGTAGTGACACCTCTACTTTGGAATGAAAAATTATTTATGAAAGGAAATGCAATCTTCCACAGATGTCTCTGATTCCTCATTTGTTTCCATACTTTTCTGGGTAGCTGTTTCCTAATGACATTTAGTCATCAGATCATAAATCAAATTAAAGTAGAAGGCCGTGCTAAAGATACTAATGTCTCATATTCTGATTGTTGCTGCTCAGGGACTTTGGAGCTGTTTGTTGCTGTAGCCAGGCATCTATGCTTTATTTACTCCTTTTTTTTTCTTTTCTCCTCCAGACAAAATTCCAGTACTTGTGAGTATGTTCCAAAAACATGATCGCAATATCTCAGACTCCATTTTTATCAAAGACTCACCAATTACATTTGATGTGAAAATCCATGATCCCAGCTACTATCTTAATAACTCTGCCATCTCCTACAAGTGGAACTTTGGAGATGGAAGTGGCTTATTTGTAGCCAGCAGTTCTACTACCTCTCACACTTACACTCTGCAAGGAAACTTCACTCTGAATTTGACTGTCCAAGCCATTATTCCTGTGCCCTGCAGGCCAGTAACACCCACTGCACCACCACCCACCTCAGCAGGTAAGAATTTAGCAAACAACAGTGGCATTTGAAGCTATGCTAAAACTCTAACTTCTGATATTTTAAATCCATATCTTTAGGAGGTTTACTGTCATCATGAAAGAGCTGCAAGGCTCTGCAAACCCTCCATAACTTGGTTTAGAGACAGAACCAATAAAATAAACTCTTCTATGACTCTACGGTAGGGATCACTTACATATTTAACACAGTACACATCCGGTCCTACCCCCACAGTGACAGCATACAGGTGTCTTCAGGTGGACATACAGTACACGTAAATTTTATTGTATAACACCCATCACACCAGGTCAGGACATTTTAGCCTTTCATATTCAGGGTCATCTTTTGAGGTAAGATGTGAATTCAAAGTGAGAAAGAGGTATTTCAGAACACTCTTGCAAGTTCCTTTCTGGATTGCATTAAATTCTATGCAAAATTGAATGAGATCAGATTGAACTAGAACAACTCAGTCATATTCAAAAATACGGGATTTCCACATGGCTTTAACCCAAAACAGCTTTTCCACTTTAAATTTATTGGCTATCATATTTCAGAACAACTTCCATCATTTTCAGAGTTGGTTTATGACCTCAGAGGGTTTTAAGGCTTGCAGAAGGCCTGCAGTTTCAGCTATAATACTATTATTATGAGATTGTAAATGTGGCTATATTTTTCAAATTTCGTATTTTTAATATGTGCTTTTACCAAAATGTTGAGTGGGAATCAAAAATGAAAGGAAATACATAATTTTCACCACTTCCCTTCTTCATTTTTCCGCTAGCTGTAATGTAGAGCAGTGGGAAAATACCAGCTTTTAAAGAAAGCATTTTAAATCTTTTACTGGCCTTCGGATTTCTTATATAGTTGATTTGGGGATTTCAAAGAAGTGTTTAATTGTATTACATCTTGTAGTCTCCCTTTCATTTCACAGAGATGGGTGACTAGCAAGGTGGCTTTTAGAATGAGGCTACCCATGCCACTCCAGCGTTCTACAGCTGAGCACGCGTGTTTTATTTAGAGATTATTGTCGTGATCCCATCAGATACATACATGACTGCACAGCTGCAAACCAAAGTCACTAATGACCTATGGAATGAAGGCAGTTGGAACATATGGTCATGTTCAGAATACCCCTAAGTGGAGCTTGTTCTAAAGTTGTGTATCTATTCCTTTTCCCTCAAACAGTAACGACTGCAGTATCTTCCAGTTCAGACCCTTCTGCCGTTGTTGAGTCAATGGAGGATAATCCTGATGGAGGTTGCCATATTTACAGAAATGGATACTATGGAAGTGGTATCTCTGTTGTAGGTAAGGACATGGCCAACACCAGAACAAAATTATGGCACTAACAATGTACAAAAACGTATGGTAGGGATAGTATTTATTTAGACAACATTTTATCAAATACATCAGACCCATAATAAGATCCTTCTTACTGACATGGTTGAGAGTTGTAAAGATTAATGAAGAGACATCTAACTGGCTGACTTTGGTTTCTTCATGCACTCCGTCAGGACCTAGTGGCAGAGGTTATGGTCCCTTGGTTTCAGACACAGGAGGCTGGGCTTTGTTCTGGATGCCTGCTGATGGCTGACCCCGTACTACCCCTGGTGTTTCCAGGCACTTGGGCTGGAAAATGGCTGGTAGGGGTGTGCACAGTATCACTCCTCTCTCTATCATCATCTTCTGAACCTGCCACACCAGGAGCATATGGGCTGGGTAGGGGGTTTAAATAAAGTTGAATCAACCTTTGAATGCAGAGAAGTCACATGTAGTGGGAAGTGATCTAGTAAAATAAATAAGTAAATAATAATAATGGGGTAAAGAAGCAGACCAGAAAGGAGCAGCCTCACAGGGAAAGCACTGGAAAAATTTCTCAACTTTCAAACCACTAAGAGGGAGAGGAGGTTATGGAAAACAAGACCTGAACTGAGCATCAGCAAACACTTGAGGTTCAGCACACACAGACTTCAGAGCTTGTCATGTGTCCTACCGCTGACATGTGTTTCCTCTCCCAGAGGGAATCCTTGAGGTAAATATTATTCAGATGACGAGCATCCAGATGACAGAAAGTCAAGCTGAAAACTCCCTGGTTGACTTTGTTGTTACCTGCCAAGGGAGGTAAGTGTGTGAATGAAGTGGTCAGTGTTCCCTCATTAAAAATAATTAGGTGCTGAAATGCTGTCTGCACTTAGAGGCAGCTGCATGAACAAAATTTGGGAACTGCAGTGTTTCTATTTCTTGACTGGAACAAAAGATAATGCAAGTCTCATTTGTAAACTATGGCAACAGAGGTTACTGCCAGGCGCCTAGGATTCAGAGCAAACTTCAAGTCTCAGTAAAAATAACAGAACTAGAATTGTAGGTAGAAACAATTCTTTATTTTCCTGGCAAAAAAAGATTTCAGCACCTATTGTAAAATCAGAATCAGTTTACTGAAATTGTAAAGAAATCTTTCCTTTTTGGACATGAAGTAAATGGGCATGTCCAAGCAATTTCTTGGATAGGAAAACATTGCACTAATAGTCCTAGCTCCTCTAAGATTAGAATTGAGAGGACTAAGAAGTACAAGAATAACCTTGGTAATACAACTGGAAAACAATTAATCTCTCTTAATCTAGCGTTTTCTTTTTTGACACATGATACTACTTGTAAAAATCTGCATTCCTTTCTTTATGATATGTATTAAAGGTAATGGACTTTATAAGTTGATTTGATACTCATAATTTTGTGATCACCATAAAATGTTAAATGATAAGCAGAACAAGGAAATAACTATATAGATTGTATATATGCATTCTGTATAAAATCCACATGTGCATATATAAATGTATAGGTATGTAAAAACTATATATAGTATTAATAAAACACTCCTGAATCACTATAGTGCCACTGATGTCAACAGGCACCAGTATAAAACTGGTGTACCGGTGCAATGTGTCTATGAACCGGGCTAGTAGGACTCCACAGATGCAATATGTTCTCTCTTCTCATCCCAGTCTGCCCACAGATGTCTGCACAGTAGTTTCTGACCCCACTTGCCAGGTGTCCAAGAGTGTGGTATGTGACCCCGTCGACATCAGCGATGAATGTTTACTCACCATCAGGAGATCTTTTGAGGAACCTGGAACGTACTGTATAAACATCACCTTGGGTGATGACTCGAGTCAAGCCCTTGCCAGTGCGCTGATTTCTGTAAATGGAGGTGAGTCCACACAGAGCAAATGTGGGTTGTCTGTGAGTAGCTTCTTCCTGTGGTCATTTCACTGCAGGGGAAAGAGCACAGGAATATATATGGGGTTTTTATTAAGCCTGGAGGTCTCAGCTGAGACTGTGCCAGCTTGTGTGAGAGTCGATGCAAAGACAAGGGGACAATTATTTCCCTACAGGAATTTTAGGTGTTAGACCTTGGTTGATTTATGTTTACGATCCAATGAGTAAGGTAATTATAAAAACTTTTCAGTACTACTGAGTATGAACAGTTCTTAAGCCATAATGTATTTTTCCACCGAAAACTCTGTTGGGCAGAAAAGCAGGTGGGGGACATACCCACATATGGAGAAACAGCAGAAACAGAGAGGAGTTCAGCTCACTTGAGATAGAATTAAAGTCTGCAGCAGAGTTGGCTGCCCTAGGCCCTCTTTGTATCCCATTAACCTTGACCAGGTTTCTATTTTACACGAGGATAAGATAAAGCAGGTTCTGGAATGATCTGTGTAGCATCCATTGACTACAGAGTCTGCCCAGGGTAACTATTTCAGAACAGGAGGTTTACCTTTGTTTGGAAGAGTATCACTGTATCTTGCTCATAGCTATCTAAGCAGTCTTTGACAGAATCGGGTACTAAACTCAGCCTCAGTCAGAAGTCTAAATGATCATGCTGTCTCTCTGCTCCCACTCCACTGCCCTCCTGACTTCCCATTACAATGTTCTAGTGACTCTTCTGAACTCTTTATTTACTATCAGCCAAGAAATTGACCCTTTGTGGTAATTTTTCTCAGTAATTTTGACTGATTTTACTTAATCTAGGTATAAATGTATGTGTACTCCAATCAGTTCATTATGACTAAGGCCCAGTGCCAGAGCTGTAAGTGCCTTCTGGCTCCTAAAGGAGAAAACAAGCATGCGGGATTTTCCAAAACTGTATTCACAGAGGCCTTCAGCCCGACGAGGCTGGTCTACCTAGGTCTCCTCCAGAGGGCAAAGCTAAATTGTACTTTGGGGCTTCCACTATAATCAAAGCAGATTAGCTTCAACTCCTGGGGTGCCAGTAAGACCCTTCATTCCTTTCCATGCTGGAAGGGCAGCCACATGTCTGAGAAGCATGAGAAAACTGGTAAAGCCCAACTCACACTCTGGTGGAATAGAGAATTACAATGAAAGCACCACCTCCTGCCAGTCACCGACTTCCGTTGCTTAATGTATTAGAGCTATTAGGTCTACTTCAGTCCATACAGCAATGAAGTAAAAATGGGATTTTCTTTAGAAAGTCTATCTCACTGTAAAACAGGATAACTTTTAATCATTCTGTTTTCTGAACTCTAGGATCATCATACAGAACAACTGAAGGTGTCTTTATCTTCCTTGGCTTGTTGGCAGTTTTTGCCACCATTGGGGCATTTGTCCTTTACAAGTAAGTTGCTAGTTTCTGTGATTAAAAACAGTTCAAGGAACTGTCAAAACATTAAGTTTAAATCAACAAACCAAGCAACTTAAATTAGCTTTAGCTACGTTTTTGTTTCTTTATCATTGCATTTCATAAACACTTTGGCAAATATTCAAGAAAATGAGATTATTGGCTTAGGCTACGAAACCATTGGAAAATATGCAGATGTTAAGGGTTTTCATAGAAATTATGTTCTGCACCCATAAACTACTAATACTAGCAGTCCTGGGAACTGCATGTAAGCGGAAAGCAAACTCACACTGCATGATGCGATTTATATATGTAGTGAAACTGAAAAAGCAGAAATTTAATTTATCTCTAAAACTCTTAAAAGAAGTGTTTGCAAGTGACTGACAGATTGAGAATTAATCACCAAAATTCTTCATTAAATAACGGACAAATAAACTCTTTGGGAAAAAGGTGCTGGGGATGCAAGACAGTAGTTTACAGAAGCACGTTACTACAATATTAGCTTAGTTGTTTCTCATGAGACTTTAAGACTGCACCAAGGCTCCTGAGCCAAGTGTGTGCTCACCCTTCACAGTCGCTGTTGAGAAACACGCACCTCCACAGAGAACAGTTCTCCACTAAGCCAGGGAACCTTCTCTTTAACCAGGTCCTAGTCACCACTACTGACCAGCCATTAGATGGGATTGGACAGGGAAGGAAGAGAGAGAATGTATGATGAATAAATTATTAATGCTCTTATGCACTGGTGGCATGCTAAATGTGGACTTTCATTTAAATGTCTTTCAGCCACTAACTGTGCACATTCCTTGCAGGAGATACAAGCAATACAAGCCTATTGAGAGAAGCGCAGGACAAACAGAGAAGCAGGAGGGATTCACTGCTTACTTCAGCAGTTTCAAAGCCATTTTCTTCCCTAATACCACTGAGAGAAATCCTCTGTTGAAAAGTAAACCAGGCATTGTTTAAACCTTTGGTGTAACACTACTAGATTAAGTACAGAACTAATATTGAACTATACTTTAATAGGGCTTTCTTGTTATTGAAAAAAAAAAAAAACAAGAGGGAGTAAGGTGAAAGCACATATAGATGGGATAATAACTTTTGGGGCTTGGTGCAATTAGAAACATTAAAGTAGTCCTTTATAGAAAACAAGGAAGTAGTTTTAAGCACTTGCTGTTCTTATTTGTGATCTAGGATATACTCTTCTGAACAACTAACAGCCCCCCCACTCCCACACCCTTATCTGGGTTTTTTTACTTCTAGGTTAACAACCTGCAAAATTACTCATATCCATAATTTGGAAGGGGAGGAGGGGGAGAGGTTAATTTAAAAAAGACAGAAAAACCCCAACAACCAACCAACTTGTAAACACTTAGCTTTTATTGCTGCTTATTGCCTTAGCAGGATTCATGTCTTTGCTTGAAAGAATCATGGGGGGCAGTCACATGTTATGTCTGTGGAATGAAACGTGCCATGGCCTATTCCCAGGCATTGACACTGAACCGCTGCTGCTGTTAAACTGTTTGGGAGCACAGACTTGCCTGGGGCGCTCTAGCTCCCCACCAAGCAAACCCTAGATTCTGGGAACCACCAGAGGGACAGATCGCCACCGGGAGTTTGGCAGCTGCCACCCTGATTTGCAGGGTTCAATAGCATGGGTGCAGCTCATTAAATTCCAGTTGGCCTCAGGGCCAGAAAACAGGGTTGGACACATTTACTTTGCCACTGGACATGGCTACCAGTGCATGAGTCTCACTATAAACTAGACCACAGACACCCGAGCAACAAGATGAGGCCTATTGGCTCAGCTCTCCCTGTCCAAACTTTTACTCTGAGTCCCGTGTAAAATCCTCAGATGCGATTGCTGATGCTGTCTTTGTCTCCTCTGTTTCCACTGCTCTTGAGAGACCGGATTGGCACCACCATTCCCTGGAAGGACAGATGTGTGGATATATGCTCCATATACAAGGGTCAGCAGAAGGAAGGGTCTAGCAGGAAGGGGTAGCATTCAACTCCCTTTTCCCCTTCTCTTTTCATTTCTCTCTCTCCTGTTGTAAAGATACAGTAATTTCTGCTTGCTCCTACATCCCTCTGTCTTTGACCACTTAATCAAAAAATGAAAAGCCCAATATAAATAAAGCAGTATGTTCCAGTTTCTGCTTTTGCATGATGCAGCTTAGAAAATATAAACTTAAGTAAAACCAATGTGCCTTGATCACTCTAGCTGCAACTCTGTGTTAAAAAACCCAAACTCTGAGGCTTTTCCCAAGCAGTCTGGCTTTGTAGCCACACATGCTCACCATTCAGCATTGTGGCATTTCACAGTGTGAGATCAGCAGCAAACTGCTGAAGGCTTGGTCACTGGATGATGACAAAAGGACAGCATCTTATTTTTAGCAGAGAAAAGGTTGCTAAAGAGCTTTACTGAGATGAGCAAGCAGATCAAAAATGCTTTATAGTTCATGTTCCATAAAAGCCCTGCTGTTAATAGTAAGGGTTAAAACCAAAATGGAGGCTGGCAATGACCTAACACAATCCATTTCTAAACACTGAATTCTTTGACGATCTATATTTCAAGATAATTAGCTTAGTTACTGTGTCTTGAAACATGTGTGATACATGCTGTTTTTAGGAGATTTAAGCATAAACGCACTTTCCTACTGTTTTATCAGATCCGTCAAATGCTCACCAGCCTATTTTGTTCTTCCCCCCCCCCCCCAGGTTCCCTCATTATTTTAATTCTTTCATGGCCATTTCAGTTATATTATTAAAAGCAGTGTATTTGCTATTGTTCCATCTTCCTTACAGTTAACATCCCATTGTCTAAACAGAACTGGGCATCTAGGACTATTTTCTGACTTAAACACAAAACATATTTTCTGCAAAAATTACTGCCTGAATGTTACGTCTTCCGTTATCAGTCAGGCAGGACTGTAATTTGTATTTGTTGCTCTAGCTTGAGGCAGGACAGGGGTTCAGTAGAAAGCTTGAGATGACCTGAAATGAAGCATGAAAACATTAAATCTGTCACATCTTAGGATTAGTGAAGATGCAGGCTACCACTGGCCTAGGCTGTATGTAGAAAGCATCTTATTTCTGCAAAACACTGCATGTTAGGAGCTCAGAGATGTCATAAGCTTTTGCACAGAAAATAGCTTTCAGGCATATGTTAAGAACTTTTTTATTCTTTAACTTAAGTATACAGAATATATTGCATTACCTCCCTTTAAGTATCATGTCAGACTATTACACTTTTATAGTATGATTTTGCATTTTCAGCTGTAACTTCTATTTCATACATCTTTACTTTTATACAATGGAATTTAACTGCTGCACTGACAAATAAACCATCTAATGATTTTAAAGACCAGATTTTCTTTGTCTCAGAAAGAAATACTTGGAGATAAGCAACTTGACGAGTTGCCCAATTATTGATCAAAACAGTATCTACCTCCAGAAAACACAAATTTGCTTTACCCTTAGTTCACACCTGGTACTGCCATTGGTTATCCAGCTGATTTTGCAGTCCCCCTTCAAGTGTACTCAGAGCAATGGCACCACAAATCTGAGAAGCAAGGAGACTTTCTCAACAACCAGATGACAGCTAAGGAACCCAATTTCAGAACAGATCAGGATACAAATGAGCTTCATGTCCTTCAAAGGCAAGAACAGCTGACAAACAACACAGTTGTGAATGTCAGCAAATGTTACAAGACAGCTTTCAGGCACCCCCTTTGGAGAAATAACATCAAGAATGACATCAAACATAAATGTACATAATTTTTATAGAAAGAACATCTTTTCAAACACGTCATCAAGAGAAACTGAAACATCAGTTGGGTAACAAGTTTGTTAAAAATTACTTTAAAAACTGAACTATTATTTCAAACCATTTGTTTTGTTTCTCCCCCCTTTTCTTCTGGAACATTTTTTATAGCACACAGTTAAGACATTCATCAGATGTTGCATTTTTTTCTTACAAAAGTATTTTGAAGCTGAAACCAAGGCTAAAAACCACCAGTCTCTGAAGGAATTGTAGAAGAATCAAACAAGAGTTTGCAAGAGACATCTAGCCACTGTGGCTCATTAGTATAATTGATCACCTCCAGCTTCATTCACCACAGTCAAATTTGCTTTAAAGATAAACCTTTTTTCACTACAGGTCTGTATAATTCTCACAGAATCACAGAATTCTTAGGGTTGGAAGGGACCTCTGGAGACTATTTAGTCCAATCCCACTGCCAAGGCAGGGTCACCTACAGCAGGTTGCACAGGAATGTGTCCAGATGGGTTTTGAATGTCTCCAGAGGGGGAGACTCCAAGACCTCCCTAGGCAGCTGCTCTGGTGCTCTGCCACGCTCAACATAAAGACATTCTTCGTAATGTTGAGGAGAAACTTTATGTGTTGTAGTTTATGGTTCCAGCTCCTCATCCTGCTGCTGGACACCACCAAAAAGAGTCTGGAACCAACCACAACTATGCCCTTTAAACCATAATACCATCGTTTTACCACGTGAGAGAGGGAAAAAACATTCTGAATGGTAATTCTTTCATTTTACCATACTTGTAATTGCCAGCATGTCCAGGGGAAGGACGTGCACGGAAACAAGTTTCACCCACATTAAATATAAATGCTCAGACATGCCTGGGTCATAGTTTGTAAGCCCTTGACCACATTCTCCATAGCAAACCAAACACAGTGAGATTACTACCCTGTGCCCATTAACACTGTGTGGGAATTACACAAATGTAAAACACACTTTCCCAAGAAAAATCAAGTTTCAAACCAGCTGCAGCTTTTTAGCCAAAGCCACTGACTTTAAAAGGGGGAACAAGACTTGAGTTGGAATATATGATTTGGGTTTATATGGCAGTGTCCACATTTTGTATCTGCCCTTCTACAGATGCCCAACAACTTTAGCACAGCACAGAGCTGGTTAAAGTGCAGGAATGACCTTTTCTCTCAAATCCAGATACATTAAATCATCCTTGATTGGCTTGCTCACTTGGTCACTTGGTTTATTAGCCTGGAGAAGAGGAGACTGAGGGGAGACCTCATTGCAGCCTTCAACATCTTCAGGAGGGGAAGCAGTGGGGCAGGTAGCAATCTCTTAATTCTCATGACCCATGACAGGACTCGAGGAAATGGCATGAAGATGAGTTGTAAGAGGTTTAGGTTGGATGTGAGGAGAAAGTTTTTCACTCAGAGGGTGGTTGAGCACTGGAACAGGCTCCCCAGGGAAGTGGTCACAGCCTGTCTGAGTTGAAGACGTGCCTGGACAATGCTCTGAGGCACATGATGTGATTCTTGGGGTGTCCCACACAGGGCCACGAGTGGGACTCAAGGATCCTGATGGGTCCCTTCTGACTCAGCATATTCTATGCTTCTGTGATCCCTTAAAATTTATGCTTGCTCAGCTATCCATGTTCCCAAGCCACGGTACCAAACAAACAGCTTCAGGATGTACCCTAAGGCAACCTGCACTTGTTTTCTGGCTCCAGGATCCCATAGGCCAGGTGCAGCTCAAAACCCAACTGATCAGCTGCATGTGGCAGGAAGGACAATGGAGACCAAAAGGTTGAAGAGCAACCAGCAGTGTGTGCTATAAAACATACCCAGCCACAGTTTCTTGCTGCATGATTTGGGGCTTCAAGGAGGCAATGAGCCACAGGATCGTGTCCAAATTCAGGGAGGATAAAAAAGTGGGTGATGAAGATGTTGAGAGGTACGAAAATTTCAAAATCCAAATACGGGTTTCATGTAGTGCAGGAAAACGTACACATACACGCGCACACACACACACACACACACAAGGAAATCTGAAAAAGAAAGGTCCCTTCCCCTTTTACCACCTTGCAGGTGAGACACTCCTCACAGAACACAGACAAGGAGCACAACACAAGGATGGGGAAGGTGAGGATGAGCCACTGTCAGCCCCAGTGTTCCTTGTCTGCACAACCACATTCCCACACTGGGATTCTGGCAGGGAGCCGGGGTGCTTGGCTAGGGTTGGCAGAGACCAAACATAACTGGGCTGCATCACAAGCAGTGTGACCAACGGGGATTCTGCCCCTCTGCTCTGCTCTGCTCTGGAGAGACCCCACATGGAGTGCTGTATCCAGCTCTGGGGTCCTCAAAACAGGAAGGACATCAACCTGTTGGAGTGAATCCAGAGGATGACCACCAAGTTGATCAGAGGGATGTAGCACCTCTCCAATGAGGAAACAATGAGAGAATTGGGATTGTTCAGCCAATGGGACCTAATTTTGGCCTTCCAGTATCTGAAGGGAGCCTATAGGAAAAATGGAGTAAGGCTATTTACAAGAGCATGTAGTGACAGGACAAGAGGGAGTGGGTTCAAATTGAAAAAGAGCAAGTTTAGATTAGATATTAGGAAAAAATTCTTTACTGTGAGGGTGGTGAGGCACTGGAACAGGTTGCCCATGGAAGTTGTGGATGACCCACCCCAGGGGTGTTCAAGGCCAGGTTGGATGGGGCTCGGAGCAATATGGTCTAGTTGGGGGTGTCCCTCCTGTGATAGGTGAAGACACTGGTTTTATTCCAAGCAAATTAAAATAAAAAGGGGGTACTAACAAAAAACTATTTCTGTATATTTACTAACTTCTAGGCGTACCGTGGAGTCTGTAAGGTGAAGGGTCCTGTCTGGACCTAACACCAGGGAATCTTTTGCGGCCGGGAACAGGGAACAAATTATAAATAAAAATACATTTCTCTGTGCCATGTGGATACAGAGAAAGGCCCTCAGTGTGGGGATGATGCAAGACCCCCCCTGTACAAGCCCAGGGGAGATACGTTACAACCAACCAAAATGTAACACCCACCTCCAAAGCAGGGGAATTACCTTTTAAGGCAATAAACGGACAATGGATGAATATTCAACAACTGATATCGAGAGGGTACAAAAAGCCCGGTTTTCAAACAAGGGTTGTGTGTCTCTGGCGGGGCGCTGGCCCTCCCAGACCACCCAGCGCTGTTTGCTTTATTATCGCTTGCTTAATAAATTTATCAACTTTTAATTGGAACTGAGTTGTCTAAATTCTTAAACTAACATATAACACCTCCCTGCCCATGGCAGGGGGGTTGGCAGTAGATGATCTTCAAGGTCCCCTTCCAAACCAAACCACTGTTTGATTCCAAGACGGCCCGAGCGCCCGCTCCTCGGAGAAGGAAGGCTCCGACGAGCGGAGCCGCAGGGTCCCAGGGCCGTCGCCCCGCTGGAGCTCGAGGACACCTGGGCGGAGGTTCGGGGACACCCCGAGGCCGGTTCGGGGACCTCGCTGTTCGCGGACACCGCCGGCACCGCCACCACCTCCAGCAGCCACCGCGCGCGCGACCGCCGCCGCTGCCTGAGCGACGGCCGGCTGGACCAATGAGGCGAGGGGGCGGCCCGGCCGCCGACCAATCGCCGTGCGGAGCGGCGGGAGAGGGCGGGGCGCGGGGCCGGCATGTGGCGGGCGGTGTCGGGGGCGCGGCGGCTGCTGCGGCCGCTCGGGGCCGCGGCCGGGGCCCACCCGCGGGCAGTGCCGCCGCCACCCCGGGCCCCGCCGAGTCCCCGCGGGGGCTGCGCGGCGGCGGGAGCCGGGGCCGGGGTGCTGGAGGTGGCGGCGGAGCGGCGCCAGGCGGCAGGTAGGGCCCAGGCGCGGGGGCCGCGCTGCGGGGGTGACCCTGAGCGAGATGTGACGCCTCGGGACGAGGGGGCTGCTCGGGGCGCGTGGAGTCGCGTCTGCAGCGGCGGGAGGGCCCGTGCGGTGCCCGGTGCGGTGGGATCGGCCTCACCTCGGCTGCGACCGCGCGCCTCGGGGTCACCGCATCGGCGCTGGGCCAGCATCGACTTCCTTGCCCTGCGGGAAAATGAGGATTCGGGGCTGGCGTGGATGGATCCTGTGTGTGGATGCCTACAGGAACTTCTGAGGGGGCGGTGGTGCCGAGCTGGAGGTGTTTTTGGGATGTGCACTGGCAGTCCCCCCGTTACGTAAGAGGTTGGGAAGCAGTAACGGGGGGCTGGTTACGGGACAAGCCTCGTGTGCACAGAGCTGGCGTGTCCCTGCAGCTGTTCTGCAAACCTTCTCCGGCCTGGAGCTGGCCATGCCGATCATTGTGGCAGACCGTGCCCGGGGTTGTTTAAGCCATTCGCTCTCTGAGGAGCCACTGGAGTCTTCACATGTGGCTACCAGGCAAATATTTAACTTTTGTAACCACTTCGTCTGGAGGGGCTGTGGCCATCGCTAATTTTCTGCATGTGTGACCACAGCAAAAAGTTGAAAGAGTGCATGAGTCCCTGAGCTCAAAGGCTTCCATTTACAGAAATCTGATCCAATTTCAAATCCCCCGTTCATGCATGCAATTGTATGTAGCTATTGTTCTTGTGTTTGGCTTTTTTTTCTTTTTATTGGGAAATACGAAGTTTGGCTTTGTGCTGATGCTCGGTCTGCACTAACGTTCACTTTATAGCGGTAGACTTGCACTGCTGACAGATTCTAATTATGCCTTAAATGTGTACACAAATTGCATCTACCTAATTAGGACAAGTTATAAATAAACTGATTTCTCAGTGTGAACTCAAGGTAGTTGCACAGATTTAATGGTTTCTAATCTGGCTTGCTTAAACTGTTGAAGGACTAAAGCATTGTCTACAATATCATAATCCTCTGCAGCAGAGCCAGCTAGGGAAAGACAAAAAAAGTGGCTTTACTCCATGTGGAGATAAAAAATATCTGCATCACGTTAGCTTCATTTTCAATATATTGATTTCACCTGCTTAAGACTCAAGAATAATTTCATCACCGTGTATTGTCACGGGTCTGTTGAAAAGCATTGTTTTGAAATATTTTCAGTTTTGTCTATTGTTTTAATAATGTCTGTTGAGGTACTTAGGTTTCATTCATTTTAATTGACAAGTATCTTGATGATATCATTGACTTTTAAGTGCTACCAACAAGAAATAAGTAAGTTAGCAAACATCGAAGTTTCATTTAGGTAACTCTTATATCTAGTGCTAAAGTATTGTTTACCAGAACGCTGCTTAGTTCTCAGCTTTGATGGTTTTAAAGATGATTTTGAGAAATCTGCAGATCATGTTGCATTGTGAGTATCAAACCAAACTCCATAATGAGTGACTAGCTTAGGCTATAATTCAGTTAATTGCTATTTTATGACTTCTTAAATGGTTGATTTTTGCAATTAAAAAGATAAATTGCCACTATGTTATTTTTCCATCTGCTCCAGATACTGTTCTTCAGAAGTTCAACATTGACTTTGTTGTAGCGCTGCTGAGGCAAGAAAATGCTAAAGACATCTGTGTCATCCATCCACCTCCAGAAATAAAATACTGTGATTATTTTATAATTGTGAGTGGATCTTCAACACGGCATCTCCATGCAATGGCACATTACATGCTGAAAATGGTAAGACAGTTCTTGCTTCTCTCTCTGAGGTTTGGGGAATGGCTTTAAATGTTGTAAAGGGAATTTCCTTAGGTTTGCACGTATAAGGTTGTACCAGGTAAGCTTTTTCCTATTAGCAGCATTACACAAAATATAGGTAATATGTTTTAAAAACAGACCTCTCTGGATGTAGAACAGTGATGACATCAGCGGAGTTTGATGACTAGGACAGGAGTGATGTGAAATGGTGATGACAACCTGTGTCCACTTTTATCTTTGTCCAGCAGGTGTCATAGCTGTTCCCAGTCATTCATAATACTCACTGTGACTGACTCAAACCCTAATCCCTAAAATTTCCAGATCCCTAGGTATATTGTAAGACTGGGAAAAAAGATGGCATCGTAAGAGGCACAGGATCCCCTCCTGGGCTTAGTAAAGCAAACTGCTATTTAATATTCACCCTGCTGTACATGAAGAGGAGCAAAGGAAATGCAGTGGTAGCCATCCTTGCATAGAACTCCTGTGCTGTTTGGCTTTGGTAGAATGTGAGCTTTTCAGTATAGAAATAGAAGTCAGAATAAAAATACAAGTAGAGCTTGGGGATGAGGACCAGACTCAGGGAAGGGGAAACTTTATGGCCAGAAAAGAACCATCTGAGTTTAAAAAGTGCAGTGTGAGGAGTATAACCAGTCCTCATCTCAGTCAGCTGTCTGGACTCAGCCTGGAGTTTGCCTTCTCTTCACCCACTTTCTTTCCCTTCCTGTCCCCATTTTTCCTTTGGCTCTTGGTTTTACATTCTTCCTTCCAGTCCCACTGGTTTCAGCTGTGAGACTTGAGCGGAGGGAGCGAAAGAGGGAAAGACAGTTTTGCTTTTTAGTGTATTTCTGAACAGGTTAGGGGAGTTTCTTATGTTCTTTGCAGGAGTTGATGCATCTTTGCAAACCAAATTTTTGCCTTCAGCTGGAAGTTGCATTAGTGTGATTTGAATGTACTAAATCTAAGTGCTTAGTATATATTCTGTTTGCATCATTTGCAACAACTTAACAGCTTTCCATCTCCCCCAGACCAGGAGATAACAGTGAGTACTACTCTCTCTGCAAAAATGTGGCTGTGCTTCATAGCTGCACCCTCTGGTGGCTGTAAAAGCAGCGATTTTGTAAGGGCAGAGCCTCTGGGGAGACATCGGGTCCCTCCTGGGCCTCCTGAAAAACCGGGAAGCCTGGCCAAGTACATAGGAGTGGCTGAACTTGTCTTACATTGAAAGTTTTCTAGGCAAAAATAAGCTGAAGTTTAAGATGTAAAGCAGAGCAGGTGCTCAGTACTGGCAGGCAGCTGACGAGCTTCACCGTTACCATACCTAAAAGCTTATGTCGGTGCATGATTTAGTCACACTAAAACACAGAAGTGCTCAGGCGTAGCGTGAGATCTTCCTGCTTTGCTTCCAGTAGCTTGTAAATGGTGAAGTCCCACCTACTGCTTACCCATTTCCATCTGGTTTCATGTTAGAGAAAGAAGCTAACACTGGGCTTTGTTATAATCTGTTTACCTTACACATCCTCTAAAGATGGGGCTTGGCAACTTGTAGCAGAGATTAGCCTTCGCAGCCTGATGACAGTGACCACAGGGCTTTTAGTGTTTTAAGCCAACTTTCAGAGAGTCTTTGACAATTACCTGGTTTTGAAGATATCTCACAAGCCATCTTAAAGAAAGGAAGGTAGAACATTTTTGAAAGTAACTCAGAATTAGTACTGGTTGAAAGTTTTCCTGCTGGTTTTCAAATGGGTCATTATCTGGCAGCCAGCCAGTTGTCTGGAACAGCCAGGAACAGTTGTGTTTGGTGATAATTGCATTCCCAGTGAGGGGGCACTCATTTCTTAGCCAGCCATGCCAGTATATGTTATTTTGTGTTTAGCCTTCCATGGCAGAAAGGACTGTTAGAGCCCTTTCTGCTGAGGCTTCTTGTAAAGAAACAAGTAAGTTATGTGCAGATCTGAAAGTGTCCATGCTTAAGCTTCTAGTTGTCAAATGTCCTCATCTCTGGCGGTTGCAAAGGGAACTACCCACTTTCCCTAGCTGAGTGTGTGCTTTGAGCTGCCCCCTCACCTCTCCCTCAGCGCTTCGTAGCTTGGAAACCTGTGTGCCTGTCCTGGTTTTGCCCAGCTTGCAGTGAGTGGTGAGCATGTGCACTTCAGAGACAAGAGGCTTGCTTGAATGCCTTCCTCATGGCACAGGATGAAACTTTTTTACCCCGCTCCCCCTCTGAGAAGAGGATAAGCTTCCATTTCTGCATCCTTAACTAGCCAGTGTAAAACACCAGTGAAAGGTATCGGAAATAAAACTTAGTGGTAGTGACAGTTCTAGGAACCCAGTAACTGAAAGACTACTGTAATGCTGAGCAGTTATATTCAATATTCATCTTGATAAAATACGGATAACCTACAGAATTCGTGGATAACTGTATGGGAATTCAGAGCATTAGGTTCCAGATTTGATACTAAATCCCACTGAGAAATCTGTACTTATCTTCCAGTACTGCAAGTGTATATTCTTTTTTTTGTGCAGACCCCAGAACCAACATGAAATAATCTAACTCATTTAAACTTTAGAACAACTCAGCAAAATCTAGCTTTTCTGTTAAGTTCTAGTGCTTTTAAATAAATGCAAATTCCTAATTTCCTGCCATTACTTTTTTTTTTAGTACAAGCATCTCAGAGAAGAAAGTGCTCCTCATACTCAGATTGAAGGAAAAGAGACAGATGACTGGCTGTGCATTGATTTTGGTAAATATTTGTGAAACTGACAAGTACAAAGTTCTGCATGAGCTCTTTGTTGACAGAAGCATCTCACCATGAACCCTGGTTGCTATGGGGAATTCACAATATTTTCCTATTTTGGAATTCCAGCTGTTGCTTGAGCTCATTGAGATATTAAATGATTGTTCATTAAATATCTTTGGCACTGAGAAAAAATACTCTTTAGTGGCTAAAACACGTTTTAATAAATTGGAGATAACAGTAGTGGGGAAAAAAAAAGCAACTTTTGTCAAATTTCTCAGGTTTCTAGAACCCCTTTTTGGTTAAGTGGGTACTTGCTGTATACTGCCTTAGTAGTGAACTATTAAACAGGCTTTTTCACTGTCCAGATTATACCATGACACGGGGTAAAACATCAGTCCTAAGAAATTGAGTGTTATTCTTTATTCTACAAGTGCAAAACTACTCAAGTTTAAAATACTGCATTCAAAAGGCATTTCTCCTTCACTGCTAACTCTAGAGTATCACCCTCTAACTTGGTGTTTTGACCTGAAAGAGAGGATAGATGAGTGAGGAACAGTGCAGCCAGTGATATTAAGCCTTGGTTACTTAACTGTCATAATACTTGACTGTAATAACTGAAAACCAATTAAAATTTAAGAGCATAAAATTAAAAACCAATTGAAATTTAAGGACATAAAAAAAAGTGCATTAGACAAACACTGGAATAAACATTCTCAACTGTTGTTTGCACAGAATGGAAATATCTAAGAAAAACTTATCAAAGTTTGGACCTATTTCATTATAAAAACCACCTGAAAAGTGTGAGCAACACAACTAAGAAAATTACTTGGCTATAGGTGGATGTTGTTGGTAATAAAAGCAAGCTGAAAATCCATCTGTCTCCTGTGGGAGTCTTTGAAGTAGAATTCCTTTTGACTTATTTTCTTCTGTCCCATAGAAGTCAGAACTTCTTTGGTCTGGAGTCCTGTGATAATGTCTTATTGTGAAGTATTGTGCCTCATTTTTGTGAGTATAGTCTTGGAGTCTTTTGAAGGACTGACCAATTCCCAACACTGTTTAAGAACTGGAAGCAGCAATTTAAGAAGATACCTCTATCAGCTGACCTGTTCTATTGAGCCAGAATGAGGGTGGAAGACTCTTTGCACAGCTGAAGGTGTAGTAGTGCTTTACAGTTCACATTAATTTATTGTGAATTTCTGTTCTGCACAGGTAACATAGTGGTACATTTCATGCTGCCAGAGACACGAGAGGTTTATGAATTGGAGAAGCTGTGGACTCTTGGTTCCTACGATGACCAGTTAGCAGAGATGACTTCACAGTCCCTGCCAGAAGACTTTATATTTGGACTGACTGCTAACAGCAGTGATCAACTTGAGACAAGAACTTAATGCAGCTACTGTGTGGAAAGAGAATGAGTGTGCCTTCACAGATCACAGAAAGGCTTGGGAACTGACTGAGCAGTCAGTACAGTTATCAGTACAAAACAGTGTATTTGTTGAATGTGCCTAAGCAAAGTTCTGAACAAACTGAAAAAGTGATCAGAATCACAGAATCGTCAAGGTTGGAAACGACCTTTAAGATAAAGTCCAACCATAAAATGTCAAAGAGGGAATCCTATCAGAGTTCTGGGGGAGCCACTGCCCCAGTGGAGTTTGCAGTGAGAAGAGTGGGATAAAAACAGCTGTTAAGCTACTTACCCTGAAACTCATGCTCATCCTCTGGAGTAATTGTTTTTTTTAGTGTCTTTGAAAAACTTGCCTGTAGTGGTAGTGCAAAACAGATTTGAGTGCTGCAAGGAAAAACTGTGAAATAGTACAGCTGAGATGACGCTTCTTGTGTTAAGCCATTTGCTTCTGGTCACAATAAAGCAAGTCATGGTCTGAGTTGAAGGGGGACAGAAAACAGACTGGTGTTACTAAGAACATAAAAGCCAAGAGCAGCAGTGACAAATAAATGTGCTCTGAATTAACAGAACAGTAAGTCAGTTTTTCAGCCAAGGCCAATCTGGTTTTAATAATAATAAAAAACCCAAACTGAAGTGCTTCAATTTGTTGTCTTCAGTTAAAAGATTCAGCTCATTCTGCATGTGCAGTTGGCTCCTCCTCTAGCTTTTCTCTCACCTGCTTTCTGAAAAGGGACACTGGCAGTATAAACCTTCAGCTCTTCAAAGTGGGCAAAAATAGCTCCATAGGAAGCCCTTGGTCACTGAGCATTACTTACTGCAAATGGACTGTTGGGCACTCTCAGAAGTTACCACACAGCTTGTGCTTAATCTGACTGCTGCATGCTCTGCTAACCAGTTAAGAAGAGCTTCAGGGTGGTAAACTGGTCTATGTAACACACTCCACTACAGGGCAGAGCTTTCATCACTGGATTAGGATCTCTTCCTTCTGGAGAAATTTGCATTGCTATGCATCA
The DNA here is from genome assembly GCF_003031625.1 of Empidonax traillii. Lineage (NCBI taxonomy): Eukaryota > Metazoa > Chordata > Aves > Passeriformes > Tyrannidae > Empidonax > Empidonax traillii. Next base: position 492,422 of record NW_020955210.1, read on the forward strand.
TGAAGCAGAAATGAGATTCTGAGGGTAATCACCTTTTTCACCCTATAGCACCACTAAGTACTTCAAGCCCTGCACAGCAGCTGCTCAAAGTGAGCCTGGTCATTGTGCCTATTGCTGTGTTGTTCAGGAGGACGTGTGTGTATTTAATTTAAAAAAAAAGCACCCAAAAACTTCTCCCTCTATTTCACATCATGTTTTCTTGCTCTGCCTAGCCTCTCTTCTTTCAGGAATGACTGCACCCAAGTTCACCTGCTCTTTGATACAGGACAGCAGATACTTCTGCAGTTAAGCAAAGGGCATTTATAAAATGTAGTTAAAATATACAGATAAAACATCTTTGCCCACAAAACAAATATATTAGTGTTAAGTCTGAGTGCAGAGAAGGACTTTCAAAATGCTTCATGATAACTTTTCAAAAGTAGTCACATGGGGGAAAGATAACTTTGGCTGTCTTACAACCTGATGGGTTCTAAATCAGGCATTTCCTCCTAGGAGGGATATGTAGGAGTAAGTGAGTCATTCCCTGAAACAATTTGCCTTTTACTGCTGCTGAGGATCAGTAATACTAGATGGATAGAGGCAGGTTTAGGAAACATTAAGCCATTATATGAACCCACATTTAGTAACCAGAACCACATATAGTATCCTATCTACGAGAACACAGTAACAAAAGGAGCACCCAGAAAAGAACACTAAGAGATAGGGAACAGCTTCCATGGGAAAGGTTAGGACTCTTAGAGGTGAAAAGGAGTAACAGTCTGTAAGACAAGACAAAAAAATTAACGGAGGAGGCAAAAAGCCAATAAAATAAAAAGGTATAACTGACTTTACTGCTAGAGCATAATGTGAAAAGGAGTTCTATGGAGCCTCCACTGGTTGCTATTAAAGAACTGCCAGCCCAGGAAAA
>NW_020955210.1:493767-600421 GCF_003031625.1 Empidonax traillii
GGACTCTTAGAGGTGAAAAGGAGTAACAGTCTGTAAGACAAGACAAAAAAATTAACGGAGGAGGCAAAAAGCCAATAAAATAAAAAGGTATAACTGACTTTACTGCTAGAGCATAATGTGAAAAGGAGTTCTATGGAGCCTCCACTGGTTGCTATTAAAGAACTGCCAGCCCAGGAAAACAACTTTGTCCTTACCCATTTAAGAGAAGCACTGACAATCTGTGCTGAGCTACTGCAATGCCTCAGCCAGGTTACTTGCCTGCCTTGGTGAGACTGTGGCCTGATACTGTTAAAAGCTGGGGACTTACAAACTAACCAAGACAGTCAGGATAATCAGTACTGTGCAACATTAAACCCCTTTTGGAAAGAAAACATTTGGGGAATTAGGTCAATGGGTCAGGTGATTTCTGTGTAAAATAAAAATAAATCAAGCAGCTTGTGCAATGAGTCTACAGATTCATCATTCAGTCCTCTTGTACAGAGGTACCTGCAGGTTTGGCTCTGTGCAGGATCCCTTGGTGATGGATGCACAGGAGAAACCATTGGAAGTGGAATTTTTGTTGTCATTTCACCGATTTCCTGCACTGCCTTTGAGTAACTTCATTTTCAGGCACTGTTTGTGTCTGGCAGTTGAGCTAACATCTGTTACAGCCCAGCTTGAGTGCTTTCTCCACAATTTTCCATGTTTGTTTAAAAATCCTACACCCTAATACCATATCAAGCCCAGGCTGCCTTGCACAGCACACATGCTTCATTTAATGGGAAGTATTACAAAGAGCGCATGCCTTGGAAATTGCAGCTTAGGAATAAAAGCTCTGGAAGGTTGGAAGCAAATAAAAATGTCATGATTAAGCAAATGCTTAAAAAAAGTCAGGAGCTGAGCTGTCACAAATGCATCCACAGTACAGAGCAAGGCTTCTTATGTTGCTCAAATGGCAGGATGCTGGTTCTGAGAAGATAGCTTGATACTGGCATGGAAAAAATGAGCTTAGGGTGCCCTATGAAATACAATACACAGTGTCTTCTACAGACATAACTTCTTCAGTTCCCTCTTTCTGCTAGTTGGACCCAGGAAGCGAAGACAAGTAAGAGGCTGCAAGGGTTTGGAAAACAAGTTGGGTTTTCCACTTCTCTTCAGTAAGATACAGAATTGTGTAATTCATGATGTTCCTTCATTCCCCAACTCCTCCATCTCACCTCTGAGACATTCAGTTAGACATTCAGTCTCATTTCTATTCCAAATAATGTAAACAAGGATCTAATATATTGGCGTACCACCTCACAGGCAAGTGGTGTGTGTTTGGGTGGTCATGGCTGGAGTGAGATACAGGTTGCCCAGCAGATTTGCTTGCTAGTGTGACTGGTTCTACCTATCCAACCTTCTAGGGCCACGTTCATTACACAGCTTCATCACACCAAAACCACCACAGTAAAGACTGGGTAAAAAAATGCCCAAAAAAAAAAAAAAAAAAAAATTTTGCATTTCAGATCTCACGTCAAACCTGTTTAGGATTCCTTCACATTTGTCCTGGGACAGGACTGCTGAGTTCACATCTGTTCCACAGCAGATGAGCCTGAGAGAGCTGTGCAAGACAAACCCTGAAGTATAGGTTCTACTACGGACTGTACGGCATTGTTAGATGGGAGGGAGAAGATGAATTATAAGCCACAGAAGTTACTGCTTGTGTTGTGAAGTGCAAACATGGTAACCTAGTTGTCCTAGCAGTTATGGAATACCCATAAGGTGACAATTCACCCTTACCCAGTTGTTATTATGGACAGAAAACCAACTTGATCAAAGCACGGTAAATATTTAGAACAGTCTGTCCCTATGCCTCATTCATTTAAAAAAACACCACACAACTTTATCTGATGATAGGAGTTAAACTCTTTATTCCATTCAGAGGCATCTGGCAAGTAGAGCTGCATTGGGGGGCACATTACAGATGAAAAATGATCCATACTTTGTGGATATTGAAATCATTTACAGTATTTACTTTCTAGCTATTCCCAAATACTCCAAATTACCAAGTCTCAATTGAAAAGAAAAACATGAATTACCATATTAAGTCTAGAAATTTAAGAGAGATGACAGTATTTAAATCAGCAGATGTAAATGCAGCGCCTATCTGTAAAGTAATTTTTTATGGAAAATAACGAAGTCAAATCCTTCTCAAATGTTAAGAAAGGAACGTCAGACTGACTTAAGCCTCAACAAAATTTAAAATGCTATGTACTTTTCATACTTCAGTAATTTTAAATTCATTGTAAGAAAAAAAATTATCCTAAAGGCTAGATGAAGGTCACTGTCAAAAAAGGAAAAGAAACTCATTTTTCTTTGCTAAAACTACAACATAAGTTTGTGGTTTTTAAACCAATTAGTAAAGAAGAGATGCAGGAAAAACACTTCAGACCATTTTCAAAATTATCTAATCTGTACAACAATGATCTTTGGGAAAATTATCTAGTCTATGTAGTAATGCCTCTATCTCAACATGAACCTAAGAGGTAGATAACAAAATGATGAAACAAATGTTTTTTGCTCGCTGTGCCCCTCAAATCAGTGCAGCATGGTGATTCTGATCATCTCATGCACAAAAAAAACATCACAAAAAAGGTTCAGAGGTAATAGCATGGCTCTGTCGACCACACACACACAGGCGTGCACGCGCACACACACACACACAGCAGTCTTTATGCACCATGTGTTGCCACATTTTTTTTTTTTCTTAAACTGAGGTAGACTGAAGTTTATTGTAGAAACTTGAATGTGTCACTATTACCACAATCATCATTCAAATTACATTTGGAAATTAAAAAATTTGGTAACTTTCCTGTTATCCCTGCCTTTTGACATTTTTTTGTTCTTCTCTAATGGTTGGTTGCAGAACGTGCATAAATCCTGCTGCATTTATTATAAGCCAGGCTAGAGAGGTTGTTGTTTTGTTTTTTTTTTTTTTCTTGCAATCATTTTTAATACCTTCAAAGTGGCTTAGTGTGGCCCATAACAGCGGCTGGATATGTAAACTTAGCCTTTCATTATCTTTCAATGATCAAACACTGTTTGACCTTCCCCCATCGTGGTAACTGAAAGCAGTATGATGTGATCTGCAGACAGCAGAGAGCCTCTTGGCCTCAAATATGCTCTAGCAGATCAAGTGTTCTATCAAACTGAAGATGAAGCTTGCTCTTTGAACAAAATGGCAAAGTCCAAATGGGCTGCAAATGGTTAAATGTAGCATTATTAGGTAGTGATGGTCAAAGGCACAAAGGGTTCATGCATTCAATCAAGTAGCACAAAAAAAAAAAAATTCAGCCTCTTGCAGCCTTCTAAATTTTTCCCCCAACCCCAGCCTCTTGCCATCACTTCCTTGTCCTGTTCCCAAAAAAGTACCGTCACAAACTTTTTCATCCCATCTTAAAAGAAAACTAAACGGCATTGCTGCTATCAGAATGTTGGCATCATTCACTATCTTTTGAACATTCACTGAATTTTTTTTTTAAACAAATGATGGTGTTGAAGCCCTCAGGAAATCTGAGGCTGTGTTTTTTTTACCCACCTTACTCCCATCAGCCAGCAGCTAGAAGTGCTCTACTATATTTTTCCCCGATAAGTCTGTAGTACTCCTGGCTGGTGGCTGATCAAATTTTAATTTTTTTTAAAAAAATAAAATGCTCAAGAACTATTAGCTTTATAAAGTATACAAAATACCAAAAAAAAAAAAAGCAAAAAAGGAACAATTTCTCATTGAGGTACTAAATGCCTGAGGTAGTTTAGTAAAATGCATATTTATCTTTTTATGCCCTGGCCAACACCATTCAACACTTCCCTTAGGTTATTCATGGCAGTGTTATGTAAAAATGCAACCAAATTATTTTTAAAAAATGCCACTTGTTTCAACATTGGGACTAACACTTAAACTCTTGTCAGTACCCTTGCTCTAACCCAAGCCCACCCGCAATCCCACCCTCCAAATGTGTTTTTTCTTTTACAACTGGACCTATAAGAGCAATGCCTTTTCTTTTTTTGTTGTTGTTAGTTTTTTCTTTTTTTTTTTTTTTAACCAGTGAACTCAGAAGAGAAAGCTTCATTAAACCAAGTTCTAAAATTGTTGGGGAATAATAAGAACAATAAAAAAGACTAACGAGTTTATGTTAAATTGTGAGAATAGAACAAAAGGGAAGTGAAGGGGTCCTTATTTTAAAGCTGGGTTTCAAAAGTTTGAGAGAGCCTAAAGAATACATTCTCAGAGACAGCGTTCAACGGTTGCCTGGTCCTCGAACAGGTGATTGGCTTGGTGGATCTTCTGCATAACTTCAACAGGTGCTCACCACCCGTCTCTCTGTCGCACAGTCTGTCTTTGGTCTGGCATCTGTCTCTGATGGGCCATTTCCTAAACCTTTATTTTCGTCTTGGCTGAGGCTGTCCGCTTTGCAATGTTTTTTGCTGTTGCTGCTGCCTTCTTACCTGAGCCAGTATTTCCTGAATTTTTCTCTGAGCAAGCTGAAAGACACAAAAGAAAAAACAGCCCATCATGATGCCATGCTGCAGTGACTGCTGTTTACAACCAACAACAGATGCCACTAGGATTAAGAAAATACAGAATGACCAATGATTACTTGTTAGTTATAATCCACTTGGTTTAGTCCTGATGTACAACTTAAAATTTAATTTTTCTTCTTTTTCCACCTACCACAACTACCTGCCATAGCCAATTTCACATCTGTAATATAGAAAGCATGAGCATAGGAAGATGACTACCTATGCTAAGATTATTGAAGTTACAGATTACCTTCATTTTACTCCTCTGGAGATACTAATGTTTTATAAGAACCACTGTTTTAATAGTGTAAAAATTTTTTATACACCAGGGAATCCAGAAGGTCAGACTTAAATGATTTCCCAGCCCCCTCCCATCCCATCTTTCTGAACTACAAGTCATCTGTACCAAAATATCAAAAGGAATTGGTCTGAGTTAAGACTTAAGTGAGCGAATGAATCTTGTGATCCTTTTCTTTATGCTATTAAATCAACAGATGGGGCAATGTAGACAAATTGCATATCTGGGGGCAGTTCTTGCCAAATAGCATGATATCATTTGTGTCTCTATTCCTTCTGAATTTCAGTCCAATCACAACTTGGGTTTTCTTTTGCTTTGAAAGTTTTAGCAGTGTCAAAGCCAACGAATTTAAAGAGACTGTTTTACATATGTAACCATGCAGTATTATTATAAATCTCTCACAAGCATGAGTAAAGTTTATTGCAGCAAGATAAGCAGTGCTTTCTATATCCTGAGTAAAAATCTTGTACCCCTTGGTTCCTGAACATGGTTTTAAAAGAAAGAATATGGAAGCATCAAGCTAATAAAGAAGATCATTCCAGTCCTCCTACCTGGCATGCATAGAAGTGACCAGTTATTTTCACAACCACCTGATCATTTTCATCAGGTGTCTGGTCACGAGGGACTACAACTTCTGCACTTGTCAAGTTTTGAAGCTCATTTACCTACAGAGAGAAGAAGTCAGAAAGCCGTAAACTAACAAATATTCCACAACCATCAAGACACAAAGGTCCTGACCACCAAAACATCTTCCTCTTAAGTTACACTTAAAAAACACCCCTCACTAATAGAAAGCATGCAGCAGTGTGCATTCTGCAAGATGAGCCTCTTGTGTCTCTTAACATAAATTAGCACCAAGTTCCCTGGGTTTGTAGAAGTGTTTTAAAGACTAAATACAACACACAGAAGGTGTTAAATACATGACTTAAAAAAAGCAAATAGATGCCACAGTGTTTACAGTTGAGTTTAAAAGTGTAAGGTCAGAAAACTCATATAATGTCGTGAAGAAAAATGCCAAAGTATTTATATTCTTTGCCTCGAGAAACCTCCACAAGATGGAGAACTTCAAACAGAACAATGAGTAGTTCTATTTGTGCAAAGTATTTTCAGTAGCTTCTTGTCTTCTATAGTGTTAAGTAGAGGTAAGGGTAAAGTCTTTGTCCCATTTACACTAATTTTATTTAGAAATGCACAGCATTATTTTATTAAAAATGTTTTAAATGAACAGCTTCTCAGATGTGTTTGTCCTTAAACCTCTTACCATTGCAAGTAATGGAAGAGGCCACATTGGCCTTCTGACACTGAACTTAGGAGACCTCATTGTACTCACGGATGGACACACAAGACTGAGCCGTTTCTTTGCAAACATCATCTAACTCCTGACTAATAATCATATGAAAATACTAGAGCACCTGCAGCTTTTCAGGATTGAAAAATCTCAGTGACCTTATTTTATACAATAAATTGAGCCTAAGAAATGCCATCAATTAAACTGAAACAAAAATACAGTGTTTTTTGTACAATGAACATGTCTTAATTTCCCAGCACTTCTTTAGAAATTATGTTTTCACTCAGTTTTGGACAGCAAAACCTAGCACACAAGCTAAGGTTCACAAAAGCAGAGTTTGAGTGGAAACATTCATTCTAAATGGAAAAACTAAATTTCTATTAATAAAAGTCCTGCAGATCTGACTGGTCGTTAGACTATTTATTTCCTCCCGTCCTGCTCCCCGCACCCCCCCCTTTTTTTAAGATGAAAGAAATCATTCTGAGATTGGCTTTTTTTGAATTCACACTAGAAGAAAGGAAAGCCTAACAAGTACAGCTAAGGAAATAGCTCCTGCTTTAATGTAACAAAGGATTAGCTATTAGTTAGCTTAAATTTTAAGCCTTATATGTGTGTGTGTACACCAAAGTAAGAAACGTAACTGAGCAACACCAAAAGTTTTATTTCAGCTACTTACTGTTTTGCCTCCTTTACCAATAACTCTACCAGCAGCATAGGATGGCACTTTTATATGAGCCTCAAGTTTCACTTCTTCTTTAGGTCCAAAGAAATTTTCTTCTTTAAGTTTTCCATAGATTCGCCCTTGAGCCTGCAAAAGTGCTTTCAGTTAGAGAATGTGCTCATTGGGATCCAGTTAACTTCAAGAAATTCTACAGAAAGGAGAATTCTCAGTACCCAATCCTGACAAAGTGTTTTCCCCAATAAATACATTATTTCTCTAAAAGAAGTTACTGTACCAAACTAGGAAGCACCACTGTCCAGCTGTAAAGACTGCATGCCAAACCAGGGAATCAAATATCATTTTAACAGGAATCATTATTCTGCTATTCAGTAGAAATATTGCTTTTAAAAGTATCCATTGCATTTCTGTACAGGTAAAGAATGGTGGAAAGAACAACTGTCTGCCTGAAGCTTTTTTATTACACCCAGAAGTACGAAATGCAATTAATTGACTGAGAAACCCATTCTTTTAAGGATGCTAAACAAAAGAAGCCACAACGCCCCCAACAAGTCATGGGATAAAGACTCCAATTAGCACAAACAGCTTGCTTTTACAATCCATTACAACATATTGTTTAAAAATAAAGAAACCTGAACTTGCTCAATTTTCTTAAGTGAAAAATCAAACTGCCTAGATCTAAATAGTACCATGGGAACAGTATTACTCCAACCAGCACACCGTTCCTTTTCCTGGGAAACACAGAAGTGCTAGATAACAAGAAGAATGTCCATCAAGACTAAGCTTGTAAGTCTTGCTGACTTTTAAAAATATTAATTTCTTTATTCCCTGACAGTCATGAGTGAATTCTTGAGAAATGGTAACCAGATCATCTCCTATGCATCTCCAAGATGCTTCAAAAGAACATGCGTTGCTGCTGAATTATAAAGCAAGGTGGGATGTGGACTTTTAAAAGGTTGTAGATGTTCTTCCAATGTCCCAAATCTTTCAGCTCTTGAAAAAGTCTTTAAGGAAAGGAAACAACCTAACTGGGCTGCAGCTGCTTCACAGCAAAATGGTAGCTGAAATACGTTGTCTACACTAGATTCCACTACACTTGCACATCCCCAGTCCAAGGCAATGCACTGACCCCTGAATACTGGTGCAATGGATATGCCTAAACTCTAGGGAGCACTGCACCAGAGGCTGTAAACAGTGGCATATTCTCTTCCCATTCCCTTGCTAATAACTAGCCCTGCATACTGTAACATCCTCAGGTTACTGCAGCTGAGGAAGAAGGGGCACAGCTGCTGTGGCCACCATGGACACGAATCAGACAGCAGAGCACAAGGTACTAAGGAAAGGAAGCCAAACTCAGTCTCCGTGATGACGCTGACTCTCCAAGAGCTGGTTACTCACTTCTTCAGATTACAGAGCATCAGTTACATTCTTGGTGCCCAAAAAACAATAGCCTATCCTCAAAGAGAAAGAACATCCTTCTTAAAAAGAGCTTAAGGAGAGCACTAATGAGGCTTGGCCCTGACCGTAAGGCATGCTTCAGGTTAACAGTGGCAATAAAAGAAAGGACAGCTCTCTCTCTGCCCATCATAGTGAAGGGGGCATTGCTCAAAGAGTAGTCAAAAGACTTACAAGGACTGGAGCTGAAGGAAGCCCCAAGAGATAATCCCTCTCTTTCACAAGACCAGCATACTCAAAAGCATGGACTGTGCTAGTACACTGATCCACATTTGCAAGCAAAAGCCCAAGTGTAGAGAAGTGAAGACTGATTGATGTAATTTTAGTCTATGTATGGGGTACAGAAAAGGGAGACTTTCCTCTTTGCATGATCCAGGTTGGAGAGCAGAGCTGCCAGAAGAACTCCATCTTAGTGAGGAAGCCTGAGGACAAGACTTTGCCTACACAAAAAGTCAAGATAAGGGGTGCTCAAATCTCCTTTAACATGCTACTCCTAGAGGGTAAGTCCTTTGATATCTGATGAAAAGAAAGAGTGGCCAGTATCTGACCTTTTGCTGACCCCAGATCATAAAAGTACCCCATATGTAAAACATGCCATGTGGCTAAGCCCACATGCACACAGAAAACATCACAGAGGCAGAGCTTCAAAGTTACCTGCCCTGATACTTTTCCAGAAATCCTAAAGGCATTACTGAAACTGATTCTAGATACCCCTGAAGTTTATGCGCCTCCGTCTTGCTAGATGCCCTGAAGTAAAATTACAAAGTCAAAAATAAGAAGAGGCAAGAGAACAACGCCTGGACATAAACTCTCATGTGACTTTCTATCTGCTCTGGGCCTTATCTGTGATGAGGCCAGGCTGCTGCACTGAGCTGTCTGCATCACTCCTAGCCTGGTCAACTCCTTTTGGGGTAACTAGATTTATCCCTTGGCATGTAAGGCAGAAGGCCACTCCAGAACTCAATTTAAACACAAATGAGATAATCAAGTTGACTATCAACTTGTAGTTGTTGTGGAAATACAATTAGAAATCTTGTAGTTAGTTATCCGTTGAGCTATCCAAAAAGCATTTTCCATTGGGCACACAACAGTAACCTGGGAAGACTCGATCTCTCATTTTGTCAGCTTTATTATTTCAATTAAGCACATGAAAATGTTGCACATATTAAGACAAACTAGAAAGACTGAACTAAATGGTGCTTGCAGATAAAAGGAAAAAGCAGGAATGTAATATGGTCATATTTTTTGCTAGACTGGATTCCTACTTACATGAAACTCACAGTTTTCAGATGACCAGAATGTGGTTTCTTCTAGCACTGTATTACTCATACTCTTATGAGACACTTTTCAACAAAACAAAAGCAAAACCCCAGTGTTTACTAAAATTCTGAATAAAGCATGTTTGGAACCAAGTGTTTTATTTTCAATATCGTACCTCACGGTCCAAAGGTCACTACAGATTAACAAGTTTTTATATGTTGTACCTTGAACTGAGCTTCTGGAGGTCCAGTGATGATAACCATTCTCAGCTTAGCATCTGGTCCTTCAGCAGGGGCAATCTGGAATGGATAAACATAGCTTTTGGTAGCTGTCTTTTGAAGGAATAGTTTAAAGCCACCTCCTCCCCACTTCAGTCTCACATTCTGTTCAAGAGTGAAAAATTATTCGTTACAGCAGCAGCATCACACTTCAGTCATGACGGGTTTATTCTCTTTAAAGTGCATTAATTAGCCATAATGTCATACAGAGAAACTGGCTAAACCATAAGCAAATTTACTTCTGAAAATTAAAGACACAGCAACTCATCCACATATGGCAGAATCCCACATGCCATTTTCACGTGGCTATGAGCGGTATCAGACATGTAGCCTTCGAAAAGATAAACACAGTTAATAAACTGAGATTCTCATCCCTACCCATTAGCTTGAATGAGTTTTGCTCATTAGCAAAAAGTTGCATTCGTCACCCTGAGAACAGAAGATCACTTTACTGTTGTAACTAATCGGATCCAAAACATTCCTCTATACTGGACAATGAGTTCACAGTTTCCAAGGGGTTTGTATCTACAGACATTTGTGTGACCCAAATAAAAATTAAGCTCCACCAGAGCTGAGACAGAGATGCCTGCAGGGTCTTTAGCAGTTCATGTCACCACAACAGTAAAATTTCTGTGGGTGGTGTTCTCAGACTCCAGCGGCATTAAATAATTCAAACTAGCCTCTGACATTCCAAATGAATCTTTTGTTTATCGCAACTGACATTTCCATTGTTGCATCTAGTATTACATAGCTGCTGTTGAATGAGCAATATATTAAACACTACAGAATTTCATCTCAGCTGTTGGCATAGGGATGTTATTCATATTTTACAGCTGTAGTTTATTTCAGACAAATTACCAGTCACCATGCATCATTTTCAATAAAGAATTTTGCTAAGGAAAGTTTCTAAAACTATTCATATTGTACCCTAAGATACAGAAGGCATTACATCCTAGTTATCTGGTTTGCATATCTGTTTTTCAAGATTTCTGCATTTCAAGTGGATATATCTAAAAATACACTAATTTTACAGCAGTCCACTTTTGTGACATGACGTTGTGGTAAGAGCAAGCACAGACTAAATTCATTCATTCTTTGGAAAACAAGTATTTTAAAGGGCCAGAATTTCAAGGCACATTTAGAGGCAACTGACTGCACAGAGCTCAGCCTGAACTGTCATTCATGAAAATTGGCCGCTGTAGTTTTTTTTCCAGTCACATCATGTTTTTCTTAGTGAGCACCAGCACCTTTATTGAAATGTTAAGAAAAATATTTTCCATCAAGCCTTCATTATATTTTACATGCGTTCAAATGTTCTGGGACATATCTTTCTTTGCTTTTATCTTAGAATGTTCTGTTCTCAGAAGCTGGGGTAAAACATGGCTGAGGGCTGTGAAAGAAATACATATCACTAACATTTCAATTTCTGAAGGGGTAACCTAAGAGTCTTCTGTGTTAATTTTGTCACCTGGTCTTGGAAAAAGTAGTTATATACATACAAATAGTATAGAAGTGGTGAATTTAACTTGGGAAATTAAATAATTTTACAGTCCTAGCCAGAAACAACCAATCTTCCATATGCCAAGCCACAAACTGACAACTTCATACTTCCAAAACATTCCATCATCAGGAAGGGCTACTCTGGAAAGAATTTGTAACCAGGGAGATGACAGTGGGTTCCCAACTGTAGTATAGGATGGGCAGACAACAGCCCAGAAGTCTCTGCCTGGCTCTTTTAGTGAAAAATTGAGTCTGCTGGAGTCCCACACTGAGCCTGCATTGCCAAGCAATGACCACCAGCACAGAGACACAACCTGAGCTCATCAACAGCCACATAAACCTCTGAATTGACAGCCTGAACACTGCAGCCCTGCATAGAACCCCTGCCCACCTGCAGTTTTAGTCTTACTTCGTAGCTAATGAATTTCATCAGATCTACAAAGCTCAGCATGAGCACAAAGAAGATGTATGGGGATGTAAAACATCCTCAGCTGTAACAAGCTACAGCACAACTCAAACCAAGAGTTATGCTCGGAGACATACTTCCTCTGCGGAGTAGGATTACTGCAGCTTGGCAAGTTAAAAGTTACTCACAGGCAGCACTCCCTCCAACTCGTAGCTACAAGCACAGATTCCTTGATTCACAATTTATTATTTTGCTCCAAAGTTTTGACAAAGGGCAGGTGGTCAACACAAGGGAAGTTCAAAAAGCTTTGAATAATTTATCACCTGTCATTTAATACTTTCACACAGAAGCAAGTGTAGTGCTCCATACTGTTCTGCCAGATTACAGATGAAGTTATGCTTTCAACTGATAAGCATACACACAACTTCCCAATTTAGCAAGCACACCTTGTATCTGTATAGTTTTGCTAAGATTTAATCCTATTTTCACAAAAATTTCTTTACTTTATTGCTAGTAAAGGAACAAAAGACCAGAACTTCAAAATACTTTTAACTGAATTTCAATTAATACAGAACTGTTAAATGCATTGGGGTAGAGGGGTGCCAGCCAGTAGAGGAAGCCTGAGGCCACTGTTAGCCAGGTGCATGAGAAACACTGGAAACTCCCTTTCAAGGACCAACTGAAAAACTAGGTTGGATGAGTTCTTGGAGGTCCAGGTTGTTTCACATTTCTCTCTCCACCTAGCAGTACCTTCCATACACTGCCTAATCTTTAGATACAAACTGTGGGAATGGAGAGAGAAAGAGGAAATCCATGTGATATATCACACTTCCATGCAAGACAGATTTGATAAAGAAAAATCAGCACATCTCTCTTTCTTCTATTTCATTTTCTTCCTAAAAATATGATTATTAGTGCTCAACTAACATAAACCATCTGGGTAGTATAACAAACCATTTAATATACTGCTCAAAAAAAGGATGGAACTGGGCAGCACATCAGTTGGTTGACCGATCAGCATTCAGCAAACTGCACACAAGACTCATTCATCAGAACTCCCCAATTACTTCGCTCTGCACACTTAGATGAACACCTGCCAAGCCAAGCCCAGCCTCAGTGGCTTCACCAAGCTCAGCTCAGCATAGCCAGTTCATGCCCCTCTGCCCTGGACTTTTGGCAGTTCCCCACCACAGCACTCACTAAACAGGTCACATCTCCTGATCAAAAACAAAGAGCTGAGAAGAAAATATTTGCTTTACCTGTGTAGGAAAATGTCAATCCAACAGCACATAAAGCTACACACTGTACTTCTAATATTTTTTTTTTTTTTCCAATTTAGACCAAAACATTATCTTTACAGCACAGAATAGCCTAATTAAAAGAAAAAATGTTCAATTTTTAGAGAGGATACATGTGGTCACAATGGCATCAGTAGCAAAAAGCCAAGGCCTTTCTACGACTGCAACTGGTACTAACCCCTAACAACAGCCAAGATGGATTTCACTGAAAGGTCAACCTCTGCAAACCACCTTGTACATGAAATGTCAATACACAAACAGCTGGATGTTAAACCTGGGTAACAAGGTAAACATGATGTTAAAGAACTGACTGACCCCAGGAGCTTGGAGCACAAGGGTGATGCTAAAACGTGAACACTTCAGCATGGAGCCATCTGAGCTTGACAGCCCAGACCAATCCATCTGGAACAGAGCAAGAACAGTCACAGCAGCAGGAAACTTCACCTGTGCTGCTGTTTTTAGAAGGGGAATTTACCTCACCAATTTTCACTGTACTGAAAGCAAGAAGAAAGCCTTTAAGCACTGCATCATTAAGACGCAAGTCTGTTTCTAAGAAATTGAGACCACCAAAGTAGTTTTCTTTGCAGCTTATATTTCACACCTCAGGAGACGTTTGAAAACACGCTTCTAATTATCTTGTCTTAAGGAAGATTAAAAGATGATTTATAAACAAATGTACCATTTATCACATCACATTCTAAGCACGGAGTTGGGGAGGATGTTCACGAAAGCACGGCTTGTGCAAACTTGCTGGAAGTGTCATGTAGAATAGGCAGAAAGTTATAGTCAGTGTAATAATACCTTAATAGATGCGCCTGCAAAACGAGAAAGTTGTTTGATGTGCTGTCCCTGCTTGCCAATAATAGCTCCAACTGCCAAGGCTGGGATGAACAGATGAACAGTCTCAGACTCAGGCTGTTGCTGTGGGGAAGAAGGAAAAATGCAGTGAATGTTTTTGAACATTATGAATCAGACTGACAAGAAAATGGGTACGGAACGGGCATGCATGGAAATGAGGGGGAAATAAGATTTCCCCCTGTGATGTCTGAATATTAAGGGTCTGGCTGTTTCTGAGAATCACAGAATTCACAGAACATGATACATAGTTTGAGCCAAAAGAGGATTCTTTCATCTTGTATAAAATACTCGCAATTTTAATGCTTAGAGTTTTAAAAAAACAATCGAGGTGTTGCTTCTTTGCAAGGTTTTTGCTCTTACCTGTTGCTGTCTGAATTCTCTTCCACATGCAAGACTCTGCAGGTGAGGCTACTACAAGCAGAGGGGCTACAGACTGAGCAGGCAAACTTTCTAGTTCTCCTAGCTACACTTTTAATTTTAGATTGTGCTGAGTGCCACAAAAAGCCTCAGAGTTACATATATGCTACAATTTCCTTTGTGTGGGAGTGATCTGGAATGATAGCCAGTTTGAAATCTGCCAGTGATTCCTACTGTGTAACATTATGCAACAGTTGGAGCCTTGGCAGCAGTCCTCATGCAGGCTAGTAAATTAAACACCACATTAGGAATTCTTAAAAGCAAGAGGACCCTACCACTGCACCCACTGGGTATCAGGCATCACTGCATCTTCCTATTGCTTTCAAGCAGATACCCCAGTTGGAAAGCACAACATAATACTCGAGATCCTCCCTACAGGCTGCACAGCGCTGATCAAACAGCAGGGTTACATATGCCACAGTAAGTCATAACTATTTTAGCAGCCTCAGAAGAGCCTGTCTCAGATTAATGGAGCATCGCAAAGTATGGACTAAGTTACCACTAACCCATCTACTTATGTCAGGGTTGCCTCTCAAAATCATTTCATGCAAACCTTTCTTTGAATTAGGAGGTATTTAAGACATTACACCTCCTCTTTTGAAGCATTTCTTCCTCTGTGTAGCCCTCTTATTTATTTTCCAAATTCATTTTGCTCATTCTCAACAAGACAAAGTCAACAAGCCCATTTTGTGCCAAGGTCTTTTAAAAAAAACACAGACGTTCTCATCCTTGCTTTCTCAATGCCCCAAAGCTGACCAGCACCAAGCACCAGCAAACAATGCACATGGGACCAACCACACTCCTTTAGCTTTGCTCACTTGTATATCCTGGTAGGGATACAGACCCAGGTACAAAAGCTCAAAGCCGCTTTTTCCATGACATTTTTGGGGAAAAAAATCCTGCTATATATTCAACACAAAGCAAAAAGCAGCTACAATCCTAAAAACACTATTTCCCACTTAAAGTTTCAGTAACTTTATTTCAACTGGAAGCAAAGTCTCACTGCATTAACCATAAACTAATCAGAAAAAAATGCTCGTTTCCAAGTTTTACCACTTCATTTTTGGTAAACACAAGTCAACTGTAACCTCAGGGGATACAAATTCCAGGCACAGCTCCATGTACCAGGTGAAGAAACCCCAAAATAGGATATTGAAAATAGAAACACACTCTGGCAGTAGCTTTAGGTGATTGTAACAGTTGCACAATTTACCCTGTGTTTTCACACTTACAAGGTATTAGGATTCATAGTCATTTCATGCTGGTTTAAGCCCCCGGTTTCCCTGAATGCAGCCCTCCACACCCAGCCTCCCCACCGCCCTGTGTGTTTTGTGGACAGCAGGATTGCAGATCCAGCCGATTTTTAAGGCAGGCAGTGTGTTCCTGATCTGAATAACCAGAGAGCCACACAAGCAGCAGTCAGGATCAAGGGAGGAAGCAACAACAATTAGGTCAGGGAATGGGAAAAGGTGGGAGCACCCCTTCTAATCTGCCTACAGATCAGTTGAAAATGATCTCAAAACTACGCCCTAAAACTACATATTTGTAATGAAAGATACCAGTCACTTCAGCATATATGTTAAAAAGACTTCCCAGATTACTCATTTTCTCCTCCTATTACAAACATCCTGAGTGTTGTCACAGTAAGTCCTTTTACGTGTTCACTGAGAATACACCAAGCTTTCCAGTAATTTGGAAATGCTACTGTAGGTACTTGCTCAATCTTACCACTCCAGAAAACTTTCTAAATGGTTACAAGTTCATGAAGCATTCATATTTTTTTTTCCAGTTTTGTTGCAAGGACTCATACTAACTGCACTGAGTGTAGAGGCAACCCCTCATTCCAATCTAGACAGTTTAGCCACCCCATTTGTTCACTCATCTCCTTGTGCCCTACCTTCAATTGTCCACACATGCTTCAGCTCCTGCAGAATTCCACTGCTGAAGTTCTCCCTTCCACATGCAACTCCAGCCACCCTCTTGCAGCTAAACTTTGAGCTAACACACACACACTTTCCAGCTAGTTTGCACAACAGTGCT
Organism: Empidonax traillii; assembly: GCF_003031625.1. Classification (NCBI taxonomy): domain Eukaryota; kingdom Metazoa; phylum Chordata; class Aves; order Passeriformes; family Tyrannidae; genus Empidonax; species Empidonax traillii. The sequence goes on from NW_020955210.1 coordinate 510,087, forward strand.
GCAAATCAACTGTGTAATTTGACTTAATTTTCAAGAATTTAAGCAGCTTCTACCTAAACCCACCTCCAGACACATTTCTGTACCATGGAAACAAGTCAAACTTCATTATTTTTGTTTGCATATATTTCCTGCCTTCCCTCTGTTGCCCATCTGTCTGCAGCACAGTTTTCCCCTCTTCTTCCTGAAGCTTAATTTCAGGGCATGTATTCTTTACTAGATTCAACTTACCACTGAAAATCTTTTCTGCTGTCTCATCCTTAAACATGAAACATGGGCAAAGGCAACAAAAGACAGAAGATGCACGTGTGCCTTTCTAACTGTACAAGTCAGCTCACTGTAGCACTCTTCCCCCATCCCTCCTCATGCTTTTCACTTGTTGATACATTTCAACTTCCCTTTTCCCTAAAGGATTTTGTTATTTTTTTTATGTGGCTGAGGATCTTTAACACTAAACTTGCATTTTGGTGTAATAGTGATATGTGTTTACTAAAGAACAGTAGAGAATCTGTTGATATTGAAATGCTCATACACTCATTTTTCAAATTGTCTGGAGGAGCACACTGGCACATATGCATAATCAAATTCATCTCCAGTATAACATGATACCAAATTTAGAGAAATCGTGTCCATTTCCTTACCCACACTGATTTTTAACCACTAGGAAAAAAACTACTGTATATCTTTCATTTTATTTCTGGCAAAAACCAAGTCTAGCTAAAGCTTTTGAGGGCATCATAACACCAAGTTCAAATTATTTTCTGTCCACCTCCTTACCTATTACAATAATTTTTAAATCCTTTTGTATTTACTGGAAGACTATCCTGCAAAAGAAACACATCCAAATATAATGCAATGACTATACCGCCCATCAATCTTACAGATGCTTCTGGGGATCTTAGAATGGAAGAAAATCAGCTATAATTTAATCTTACCCATGCCATGCCACATAAGTCACAGAGCTTTCCAGGAACTCCTAGCATGAGTTATATCAGAAATAGATTCCTAGATCTTAAACATATGTTAGAAGCACTAAATTTAGGGAACTTATTTCCCACTCTGTGAAATCTGAGCTTCAATGTTCACTGTCTTAACAAAGCCAAGCTTGCTTAAACATATACTTAAAATTTAAAAACTAAAATATACATGTGTATATATTTTTAACAACACTAAGGTCTCCTGTACAATTTTCTCCTCCTCCCCACTCACTTTATTTTCCCCCATACATAAGAAAATATTTTAGTCGAAGCCAGCCCAACCCAGGGAACTGACAGAAATGTGGAAAGAAAAATCTTTAAAAGTAGTAACTTAGGTTCACCAAGACGTATAGTCCATACACCCATCCTAATTTGCAAGTAACCATCTCCAGTATCTGTGATGCACAGATCACCTCTTCTGCCCCAGCAATATTTGCAGTATGGGCCCATGACTAGTCCATCCTAACGAGAACAGTTTGTCTTGTGTAGCTGTGGCACGCAGATGACACTGCGGTGTTCACGTAGATAGGAAATCTAGGTTGTTCTGGGGTGGGTTGGTTTTTTGTGGGTTTGTTTTGGATTTTTTAATTCCAAGAAGAGTTCCAGAAACAGAGACTTTTTTGGATACAAGAAATAGATTTTTCAAGAGCATGGAGACAAGAAACAATTAATTTAGTTCATAAACAGCTAATAACACTTGCTTTGTTTCTACAAAAATCAGTCTGCTTTAGTCACAAAACAGGCTTGATAAGGAAGTTTTGTCTATATCCAGAATATTTAACTAATGAAAACAATTTTAAATGCTGCTTTTGTTCATTAATTGGATTCAAATTTCCATCCAAATTTTGCCTGATGAAAATTAGAAGTTAAAAATTAATCAAGCAAATAAGAAAAGCACCATTCATTTTTTAACAGAAAATGGAAAAAATAACATTAAACAAAGCAAATGGCAATCTGCATATTTGTGTAAATAGAAAGACATATTCAGTCTGTTAGCTAAGAGTAGTTGTGGTAGTACACAATACACACTAAGGTTTTTAGAAAGGTAACTAAAGTACACATGTAAAATTTGATAAGTCAACTTAAATGAGATTTCGTGCTTGCTCATTTAAATCACGATTGAAAACAGTGACCTAATGCAGAGATGTAAGTCAATCTACCCCACTGGGTGACATCAAGCAACTGCTGCTGCACACCATTGGCTCTAATATTTTGCACTAGTCCAACTCTTTTTCCTGGAGCAGCTTGGGTACACCTCCTTCCATACCTCCTGCAAGTCCCTGAGCACCAGCCATCTGTCCCTAGCCTAACAGTCCACGCCAACTATTTTTTTTTATTTTTTCCTTTAAATCCCACCACCTCCATCCAAGATCTAGATTAATCTGTTCCTAAATCCTGTCACCCTTCTCTGCTTTCCCATTACACTGGGCTCACCTGGAGCCCCTGCATTGCAGGCAGCATCATTCCAACCAGACCCTGCAGCCCTACGGAAGATTTTCCCAGGACAATCGCTTCTCTGCTGCCAACTCTACCACACTGTATTTAACTCTTAGCAAACCAGTTTAGCACAGCCATCATTTCTTGGTTTCCAGAACCTCAGCAGGAGTGAGATTCTTCTCCTCCTTGGGATACTGCCACACATTCTTCAGCACAAGAGCTATTGCTCCACACCAGAGCTAGAAGCTGAAGACTGCCAGCCAGGAAAATTCGCAAATTCACTCTTCTTTCTGCGACTCTTGCTTGGAGGGTTAGAAAGATCTGTAGAGACCAACTGCCCCTAAGATAAGGTTATTATAACATTTCTCTGCCAACTCCTGATGCATCAGCCTACAAACTGCCCAAAATCACACAGAAGGAGAGCTTTCCCCCTTACCCGATAGACTGTCAGAAGAAGCAGCATTCCTGCATCTCACACTTGGGTAACAGCCAAAGCATGGCCAGGCAAGGATGAAAACTCAGAAAAAGGAAGCCATGATCCTCCAGGTAGACAGTGGTAGGTAAAAAAGTAGGTCCCAACTACTAGAGCTGGAGTAGGGAACATTCTATTTAGGAAATGGTATTTCAAAAAAAACAACCAAAAAACCTATAAGAAACCACAAGACAGAACAACTAACAATACACAGAAAAATCAATTTGCCTTTTGGGTTCTTCCTTATGATGACCCCTCCTCTTTTGCTTTTGGCCGCTGCTGCTGCTAGGTCAGTCCACAGCTCCCTCAATCAGCATGAGTGTGTGATCCCACCCACTGCAGAGCTCATAAAGGGGTACATTTGTTATTTATGTCCCTAAAGTTCATTTGAGAATTAATCTCAGTCTTTTTCTGCAAGCCTAGCAATAGTACAAATTTTTTTCAGTCATGTGTTTAAGTGTCTCCTTAGACCCCTTGCTCCATCAAATACACGCAGTTGGTAAATCCATGGCAACGTTTGGGATAAGGCTATAAATCTTTAAAAATATTGTACCCACTGAAGTAACTACAATTTTTATGCCAGACATCAATAGGAGTAGAATCAGATCTTTGCTAGTTTTTAAGCCTGTTATGTTTCATGTTGCCAATTAATTACCTTAGGTTGAGACATTTATTTTAAGTCATGAAGTCACGTTAGCCATTTCTAGACAGAATCAGGTTTTTTAAGTTGGGGGAAATAATTTAAAATCATTTTAAGACTGCATAGAGAAATCTCAGACAACATTTGTCTACCATCTAGCCTAGTGGGCCACCGGTGTGTTTTGGGGTTTTTTAATAAACAAATCCACTTTGTAAAGTAAACATATACAGACAGTAGGTGACTGCATTAGAAAGCTCTCTTTTGCCATTCTCCCAACTGCCATGATCACCATCATCAAGACAAGGCAGACTTACAGATAACTTAATCTTCAGAATACTCTGAGTTCTGTCAGGAAGTGAGGTATTTTATTCAAACCCTGCACCAGACACAAAGCCAAAATTTAAACCGTGTTTTTGCAATGCACTGTGAAGAATTATTCTGGCCTACAGATATATTATATGTTCTTATTTAGTAATAAAGACTTGCAGCAAGGGGAAACCAGTATTAAGCCAAGTATCCTTGAAGACATTCTAGTAGGATTCAATGCATTAATAAGAAATAAGCTTTAGATAATGGTGAAAAATCCTACTGTATTCATTTTCCAACACTAATGCTAAAAATTTAAGCTTCTGTTGGAAACAAGAGGCTCATTAAGGACAACCTAAAGTCTTAGTAGACAGGTCTAACATGATTCACAGTTTTATAACATCCTTTCAAATACCTCAGTCACCATCTTGTACATCAGTGATAATCTACACTGGCAGCATCACTTCAAACTGTAGCCTGAGCTCCCCCACCCTCCAAGATTTTGGGTTTATTTGGACCAGATTGAAGTCCATGCTGCAAGTCTAAAGCTTTCTGCCATATTCACTGCCTAAAAGCCAGGACAACAATCCTGAGTTCTTCACTGCTGAATTCAGTCACTCAAGAGGTAGCAAAACACAATTTCAAAGAAGCAATGCATATTTTTAACTTTGATCTGCACACCCTGAAGCATTGCCCATTTTCCCATGCACAAACTGTACAGACACCATCCTTTCAGGGTCTCACCTTCTCATGAACCCCAGGTTAATGCAAGATGCAGGAGCAACAAGAAGGATTTCCAAGTATGGCAAGCAACTCCCCCAAGCCAGCTTCAATGTCACACTTGCAGCAACCTTCTAGTGTGATCAGGAGCTCCACCACCTCCCTCCACTGGGTCTGGGTTCTGGGTTGGGAACCCGCTGTGTTCAGACCAGAGCTGTCTCCCCTTTGTCCTCTAAGTGTTACTGCTGCATTGAGGAAGAAATGTGTCACTGGATGAACCGAGAGCATGACCCTTTCTGAGACACACAGCCCATGGCAAGGCCACACAGCTGTACTGCTCTCCCCAGCAAGCAGTCCCAGACCCCCAAAATTGTGTAGGAGTCCTCTGTCTGTCCAGCTAAGCTGGTCCTCTCCTCTTGGTTGAAAACTTAAGCAATGACCTCTGTCTGCATTTCCAGTTTGGGGACTACTGCATTTAAACATCTGAAATTCAAGGACAGCTGGTCATTACACAATGGTCAAGAGTGAGATGCTTGTAAAAATCATTTCACTTAGTACTACTCACTCTACTTTTTGGCTCTTAAACTTAATACTTTTCATCACCATCGTCTTCTACCTGGCAAGCCATGGGAATCTCCTCAGACTACTCGAAGTAACAGTGGTCACAGGACCACACCTATCAGAAGTGTTTCTAACACTTCTAGAGTCTAGCTAGGAACAAGGGGTAGAAATCACAGAAGCAGAGAAGGAATGTTTTCTGGCAGGCTGGTTATAAGGCATTTCACAAGCAGGAACTGGTCTGACATATTTCTTAACATGGCATGAACTTTTTGTTTTTGCAAAATCTGACTGGCCACAATGCCAAAAAAAGCAATCTGCCACCTTTTATTCTGAATAGACAGCCAAAAGCAGAAACCAACATAAGGAACAGATTGTGAAACTACGTAAGCAGTAATTTTGCTGGTCATTTACAAGCAGCAAATATAGGTATTCAGAGTTGCAGTGTTGTATGACCACCAAAACAAGAAGTGTATGTATAGAAACACTTCCACAAAATCATAGCTGTAACACAGGAGCCACACAGGTGCTCCAAGCTCACAGAAGTTGCACAGGAAATCAGTGGCTTTGGAAGACACAGGTAGTCATCAGCTCTGGTTTACAAAGACACTGCTCTCAGATTCCATGACAGCTGCCAGAGAAACAGGTTGTGTAAACACAGAAAGCTCACTTATTTTTCCATCATGCTTAACTAACAAACAAACAAGAGATGAAGCCAGATACAACAGAACGAGGACTTGACCTACTTTTGTTTCTGGCCCGAAGGAGCTCAGTACACTCCACTAATAAAATATTTGGCCCCTTGTGGAATTAAATTTCCCATTTAGTTTAACATTCAGAAGGTGCTGAGCCTGGTACTTAGAGCTTGAGAGTCTGAGATGCTCCAGGGAACACAGATTAAATCTTCCCACAATGAGAATCTGGGAGCATAAAAACAAATTCTTATTCTCTTGTTCAAAGAAACTATAAATATCTCTACAAGTATTCAAATGCACAGAGGAAGACACTTTTATTTTAAAAAGCACAGATTAGTAGTGAGCAAGTGATGGTATTTGCAGTATGACAACCTCAGAACTGTAAAAAGACCTACCATTGAGTTGCCAGATCTTTGTACATTACATGGTGACATTTTTGCTTCCCTCACAGGTGGGTGGGTCTATCTCCAGAGGCAGAATAGTTTAATTGCTCTGGACACGGGTCTCTGCCAACGCATCACGGCAGGAGCAGGAGAGTTTCAAGACAATGGGAGAACCAACCATTTTTTCCACGGGGCAGAACAATCCTATACTGTTAGGCACCATGGAGTGAACATCTAAGTTGTCAAAAAAATTCATTATTAATTAATTTAAGGAATTAAGCATCGAGAAAGGTGTATTTCAGGGCACTGAGGTTACAGTCTTCAAAAGAAGTCTAATTAGCAGGTATTTTTTTTGTGTCAGACAATGCTGTTGTCCTATAGTGCCCTCCTCAAGATTGTATGTGCTGCACATGTATGGTTTTAATTCCACTGACATAAAACTATTTTATAAGAACACTGGTAAATCCTTCTTCACTCCCCAAAACCAGATCCTCTTTTGGCTGTAGCACAGCTCCTCACAAAATCATCTACTGCTTAACAAGCTAGCCAAATTAGGGCAAAGCCACTTATGACTACACACATTATAGATGCACAGACATTACTACCTTTGGGTAGGTCAGACGTAACAGTTGCAAGAGCTAATCCTATCAAACCCAGACATCCAAAGGAGCCCAACTCCACCGAGTAAGAGTCAAAGTACCTGGAAACACAGGACAGTTTTTCCTCTTCCTTGTCTCTCTCATCTATGCTCAGGGCATCAAATGAAGGCCCTCACTGAAGCAATTTTTCATTTTAAATTACTTTTCTTTCCTGCCAAAAGCACAATACAGTTATTTCTTCTCTTACTTCTATGCATTATAGAAAATGTCTTCTTTACTATTATATGAAAATTACTGGAGAATAAAGAAGGAATCTTTCTCTTGACCACAACATCTTCTAAGGAGAAAGTTTTCCATTGGCATGTTCCTCACCTGCAACAAAAAGCTTCAAGAGACGGCAAAGAGAATAAAGGAAAGCAACCTATCAGCCTAGCTGTACAAGACTTTGTCATTAGAATAAGGTGGTTTCATTTTTTGGTTGTGTTTACTGTAGGAAGCTACCTTTTTTTTTTTCAACTTTCCTTCCCCTCCCCCCTTTCCTAGAAGCCTCTGTGCACATCACATAACCTGAAAATTAACGGTGAGGCTAAAGAAAAGGTTAGAAAGAGTGCTTTTTGAAGGCAGAGCTTCAAAAAGCTACAACAGTTATGCAAAGAGACCAGCAGAGAAAGCAGTCCCACTGCAAGTGGAGGAGTGTCTCTTCACCTTAGCTAACTTTCACAGGGCAGAAATTCACTGTCTCTTCCATGACCTTATAGGTGCAGGAGAGCAGCTGGTGTGAACTTCTCCTGTAGAGAAAAGCTGTCTACCTTTCACCTTGTGATAGAGAATTAATTCTACTGCCCTGTTTCAGGACATTAAAGTGCAGGATGAGGTCTCTGCATATGGTCTTCCCCCATACCCTTGGAATGCCAAATTTCAGACCCAAAGACTACAAAAGAAATGCAGCTGGATGTAAAATTAAACAGGCAAGAGTTCCAGTTGTAAAAGGAAGGGTGGTGCAACTCACTTAAACCCAGTAGTTGGGCCAGGTGTATTTAACTGTACACAGCTGAACTTTTAAGATAAGGATTTCATTTGTTTGGAGCTTTAAAACCTTCAGTGTTGCATGAGAACAAACTTCTATTCTTGAGAGACAAGTATGTGCATATTCTCCCCACAGTTCAGAAGACAGAAGCAACAACTCCATCAAAACAGCTTTGAGCAGTACAACACTACATCTGAAGCAGTTTGGCTGGGATACTTGTTAAAACATTTTTTGTGGCAACGTATCTTCTAAAAAAAAAAAAAAAAACAAGCACAGGGCATAGTCACTTCTACTCTTCCCAATTCTTTGTGCAGGTGCTCAGGCCATGACACTTGTTACGAATGACAGTGGGCAGACTAATGAAACTCTTCGCAATTGTGTCAGAACTGCAATACACACGAGCATTGAAGTGCAGAGCTAAGGAGAAAGATTTAAGGGTAAACAGAAAGTGATGGTTTCTCCAGGCCCAAAAGCAGCTGGACAAGACATCAGCTACAAATAGGCACAGAAAAGCTACTGGTCCTTAGTATGGTCACACAAGGGCATACATCAATCAAAAAACCACCACTAGTTTGATCATATAATCAAGATCATAAGAAGAAAATAATGACCATTTCATGGCAAAAAGAATCTTTAACTCCTAATATTTGTTTATTTATCCTACTTTTTGCTCAAACCTTGAAACATTTCAATGATTCCCAATGTTTTGATTTGTCTTTTAGGAGTCCAGAGTAATATATACAGAACTTGAACTTTTGCAAATATAGAGAGAAAAGTTCAGAAACTGAAACAATATACAGTTCCACTGCATCCCTTTTAAATGATGCACAAAAAAAGTGCTTTAAACAGGGAAACAGAGTTTGGACTCTGCAAATAAATTAAACAATTGCAATATCAAGAACTGTTGCTAGCAATAGGTAAAAATACAAAAAAATGGATGAGTAGCCTGTATTAGATGTGGTGCTCAGACAATGTTAGCAACATGCAATAGACATGTGCACACATGCATGTTTGTATCTGTAAACAGAAAAGTATCCAGGATAACTTGTGCTTTCCTGTGTGGACTCTACTGCCAGGACAGAGTAAAGCAACACCCAGATTCTCTGGGAGACAAAAACTGCATCTCATGAGATTAGATAAGGCTTTGGTGTGTATACACCAGTATGAACCAGCATGGAGATGGACATTAGGGAATAAGATGTCTCAATCACATGGACATCATTCTCCTGAATGTGACACAGTCCAAGGAGCTAAACGCAAACCAGTGTTTGACAACATCTCCATCTCCCAAGTTAGTGACACTGGACTGTACCTGAAGCAGCTGGAGAACAGTGTTCATGCTCTTGTCAAACAAGCCTTATAGGTTTGCATGAAGAGGGATAGGATGAAGCATCACACACATTAGCATAGCTAAACCCACGTTAATACAGCTAAACCCAACTACTCAGTCCCAAACTCCTGAATACTCAGTTTTAGGAATACTTGGTTCCAGCTGTGGATGTTCAGACCTGTCACTAAGCTCTGGCACTTGAACAAAATCCTATATCTGCCTACTATGTAGGGTTTTTTATCTTTCCACCCATATAAAAAACCAGCAGCAGAAATGCAATAGTTTCAATAACTGACACCTCAGCTTCTTTGGTAACAAGTCCTGCAGAGGGTCATAGCAATACTTTGCCACTAGAAAATAGTACATATGAAGGATCAGCTCCATACGGACACTCTGCTGCTAACGCCCAAAATTCAACCACCTACCTCTTCTGACCCAAGGAAGAGCCGCTTGTGAGTCCATTCCCACAAGGTGAAGAAAGGGTCCATACAAAGATATTACAACAGAAGCTTCATAACCTTCAGGCACATCACAGTGGAGTCTCAAGGCTCACTATATGGTTTGTAAGCACACAAACAGACTTCAGTGACATCTGAATGCCAAGAGGCCCCAATGATGGTGCAGTTGAAATTGCCAAGGAACACACCTTTGCTCAGTCAAACAAACAGGAGACAGGGAAGAGCCACCCATGTCCAGCTCTGACAAAGCAGCAAAAATTGCACTACACGAAAATAAGTGAGACAGCAGCAGGATACTCTTCCTTATACCCTGCTGCCAGCACTGTTTTCAGAAAGGACTTTCAGCTTTCTGAAACAGATATCCTCAATGTCAGCTAACCAGTGCTCCCAAGCATAAAAGGACATCCACTCAAAACAAGCTAAAGGGACTTGGGTTGTTCAAACACTTTTGCCATAACAAGGAACTTGTTAGCACATAGCTCATAGGTAAATGGACATAGATCCTCCTTGTGAGTTCTTCATTAATGTTTCTAAGACCTTCTTTCCCTGAAGCCTCTTTTGGTCACAGATTTTATTTTAGTTGAATCCCTCATGTGCTTTCCTAGATGTCCCTCCATGTTTACCTTTAGCCTTTCAAATTGTTTCCACTTCTTCAAAATACAGATAGACTCTTTCTACATCTGCATGCCCTAATAACCTATTTTATCAGTGTCTGAAAAATTATTCTGCTAGAGGAAAAAAAAAAGAGTAAAACTCAATTACAGAAAATTAATTCATGCACAAACAAGGTTTAAAACTCTTCAAAATGGAAGCCTTGTTTTCTGAACAACTACATCTATTAAGAGAATAGACTCATACTTTTCCTTGTTTTCTCTCCACAGAGAAGGACAGGCACTCCAAGGAATCTGAGGGGCTAACTTGCCTGAAGCCCACAGAACTACCTTCTCTTTTCCAAATACGGTCATTTGTAAGTACAAAAAGGTAAGATAGTTTCAATTACTCAGGTTCATAGCTGATCAAGTTGTTAATCTGTTCTAGAAGCCCTTTGTATCAGGTTCAGGGGCTGCACTGGTACCACCCCCAACCTCCACAAAAGCCGTCAGAGTTTATCTACGCAATCTGTGAGTTTGTCCCTTTTTGCATGTTAGCTTGTCACACATCCAGACTGTATGGAATGAAAGCTTTTTCAGAGGACTTAGCATGAACAGAAGCAAGAGAGTTCAGACAGTGTGGTCCTTCCAGCTGCAAAGCTTCTACAGTTTTACACAATGACACTTGTTTCTTGATGCCTTTTTCCAGATGTTGCCACTATCCTATTTCCAGAAACCTGGAAATTGCCAGAGATCTTAGCAGGCCAGAAAAGGTGCATCCAGGGCAGGGCAGGGAAGGGGTAAAGGTGCACTAGCAACAGAGGAACAGACAAGAGTAATCACCAAATTCAGCGTTGTTTAGGTGCATATTTAAAGCAAAAGCAAAAAGAACCACGACAGGGGGGAAAGGTGGGAAAGAAATGAAAACAAAATCAAGTGATGAACAGAACTGTGGGCTTACAGTATGCATCTCAAGAATAGCAAAGTAGTTTGTAAATCTGGAGTAAAAAGAAAGGAAAAGCCACACTTTTAATTACCACTACAGAAAGTTATATACTGTTAACAAACCACATTCTTTCTCTTAAGAACAGAAGAAATAAATTGAGGCAACCCATTACAAGAAATAGCATTTTATACAATACAGTGAAGCAGAAACCTGTAGTTTAGTTTAGTCTGCCAATCTAATTGAAGTGCAGAAGGACTGGGAGAGAATTTATCATAAATAGAGGTTCTACTATTAACAGTAAAATAACTAAGTATAAACATATTTCCATTGCACTTTTCATTGAAGCACTTTTTTTCTATTATACTCAATATAGTTCATAATACCAAAGTTTTTCATTCCCAAAAACAATGCTATGAGTGTGGAATTTTTCCTGTTTCTTGCAGAGACTTTTTCTTGGCTTCTCCCTCTGGGAAAACAATTTAGGCAACAGCTACCCTTTAGTGCAATGTAACCTGAGTTATTTGATAAAGTTCAGTGTGATGTGCTGCATTTTTACTTTTTTAATTCATGAATAGTCTCAGACTTAGCTCTCTAGATGTCACTGCAGGGCAAAGAAGGGGATAAAGTGAGCCACAGCAAAGTTTGTAAAGCTCTCTCATCCACTTGTTAGAGTTGCTTTGAAAATTTATCTTCCATTGAGCTGCTAACAACCATCACCACCAGAAACAGGGAAGAGATGAAAATCACCTCCTCTGTGTAATGAGGTCGTGCTTTGCTATTCAAGAAAAGAATCTCAGTTCCAGAAAGACTCTGGAGCTTTCTAATACAAAAAAATTGTCTTCTGCTCCACAGTAAAAGACCTCATTATCATTACTAATCAGCACTGAATTTGAGTAAGATTCTATTGAACTTTTTCACATACTTGAGAGCAAAGTGGCAAGTAAATCACAGTTTTCTGACAATTAATCCATGTAATTTAAATCCTATATATTTAGCAGTACTGTATTCAACAGGGCTTGTACATTTATAAAATTGCTACATTCAAACACTAGCTACATATAGATTCCCACTTTATGACAAGAGACCATTTCCTTCCATATCAACAGGAAAAAGCTTGCAGAACAAGTATTATTAATTGAAAATTTCATCAATTTTTAAGTTCTGTTTTATGTGAGATTTCATTCTGTAATAATTCAAATTCTCTATAAAATAGGATGTAACACTTTTCTAAGAAACACCATTTTCCAGTTTCGCTGGGCACTGCACTAAACGAGCAGTGAATGCCTGCTCCCAACTGCAGCCACATGAAGTCTTTTCAGTGTGCAAGCAGGAAGATAGACAACATTTAGAACAGAACACAGTACCAAAACACTCTTCCCAGATTTTTCAGGTAATTTGGCAAAAGATGCAGCAATCTGCTTAGTTTGGAAGAGCAGCATTTTACAGATTAGTATCACCATCCACTAACCATCCAAAATCAGAGCTTCCCTTACCCCAAATGGTGGATATGAGGCAGCAGCAGCAGCAGAGGCAACACTCACTGCGGGAGGTGGTATTCCTGAAGAAGAAGGTGGGAACAGACCCAAGGCATTCAGATTTAATCCAGGAATTAAATGTGCTTGAAGCTGCAATGGCAGAAGAGTTATTTAAGATTTACAGTCCTGGTTATTAAGTTAAATAAAATCTGAGTTGACATAGGCTATTAACCTTTTGGGATGTTATTTAAAAAAAATTTCATCTCCATTACTCCAACAACTCTGCTTCAAACCTATTTCCCAGACATATGCACAGACCAATAACATTAAAAACATGTAGAAGGAAAGGCATCTGTGAATCCCTTGCTACAATTTAGTCAGTGAAACATATTTCAAACTTTATGGCAAGACACCCAGATAATAGTACAATTTACTTTCAGAGTGAACAAAACTATCAGAAAAATAATAATTTTGGCCTTATACTAAAAAGACAGTCCCGCAGAAACAGAGAAAGATCATGCACAAACCCTGACTTTTTGTACTCGGGGGGCATAGATACATGACACTATAACCCCATCCTCCTTCCCCTATCCTTTCCCTCTCACTCCTTGCAAAAGATGAAGTGAGATACCTCCAGCATTTGCTGGGAAAGGACCAGCTGTAAAGTTTCATGTCTCTTGCTTGACCACACCTGCGAATAGTGGCAGCATTGCGGTAAGGAAGAATTTGCTGTGAGTGATACAAAACTTTTCAGTACCCTATTCCAGATTATTGCCCAGTAATATGAATATGCTTTAGAGATACCTCAGACAGACACCATCTAATGCCGTTAAGATAGGTCACCAAAAAAATCCCAAAACTTCACCAACTCTAAGATTATCCTAATCACTACAAACTAAACCTACAAGCCATATAGTAACAGAGGTAGTTCTTGGCTTTCCACATGTTTGCCAAACAGCAACACAGTCTCTAGCTCACTCCATGTTCCTGCTTGCACCACAATAAATTACTTCATGTCCTCATGTGTAGTTTATGTCCTGCAATTTGCTTAGCATGGGAGGCAAGGGGGGGAATGTGGAAAGAATATTCTCTCTTGTCAGTAGGAAAACCGTGAAGAACAGACATTTCTAGAAAATCAGGACTACTGCAAACTGAAAAATATTTCCAGTCTAATTCTAGACTGTGTGATTTGGATACACCCACAAAAAGCTCTTCATAACTTATCAGAGGTCTCAATCATTTCTCAATATGCATTACTAATACTTTGGCAAACTAATGAGATATGTTGTTTTCATTACATAAGCTCCAATCATCTTCAAATAGCTAAATACCTTTATGATCTATAGCAAGAAAAAACTTTAACAAAGTCTTCTTAAATTAAATAATTGAAAACAGGAGAGATCCTTCTTCCATACATACGAAGAAACTGTGAATCACTACTTTATAAAACATGCAAGGTAGAGCACACAAACCACAACAACACAAACACACCTTCCTTTACATTTTTGAAACAAGAAAAAAGTGAAATGCTCATTAATTTCCTAAATCTGAACCAAGGTTATCAGTTCCCTCACTCAAAACCAACCAGAAAAGGCCTTCATTAAAATAACGTATAAGCATAAATAAATAAATAAACATGTGCCCGCACCTCCACAAATTAATAAAAGAAGCAACAGAGGCTGCAACAGAAAAATTCACCGTGAGAATAGTGAGACAGGGCACAGATTGCCCAGAGACACTGTGGGCTTTCTATCCATGGAGATATTCAAGAGGAGACAAACCCCTACACAACCTCGTTTAACTTTGAAGTAGGGCCTATCTTGAATATACCCTGGGCTGGGCCAAGTGACCTCCAGGAGTGACTCATACCTAAATCTTTCCATGGTTTTAGTTTCAGAAAGAGCCCACACCATAAGAAAACTCACATTCATAGCAGCAATGTCATTTTCATAGGACTCCCTGATTTTCTTCATAATTTCTTCCTCAGCCTTGGCACAAGTTTCAATACTGCCTTTAACTGTAATGGTCCTTTCCGGATTATAGAGTGTCAAGTCCTGCAATCTGCAAAGGAAACAGAAGCACAATTAATTAGCAAACAGAAGAGGGTAATCCACGTTTATCATTCGAGAGAAATGACATCCAAGTGTGTCAAGTTTGCTCTCCAAAGAACCATAGAATCAGTTCTTAACAGGGCTCAAACACAGAGAATCTAGGGAAACTCTGTCCTCCAGGGAAACACAACATAAAACTACCACAGTGAGGCTTGGCATGAGATGGTTGAGACATGCTTAGGTGCTATGCAAACTGAAAACAATCACGCTGTGTAGGAACGCAAGCAACGTTCTGCTTCACACTCCACACCAGCCCTACCAACAGAGAGGGTTTTGGACACTTGAGACACCCCATGAATACCGACCATATGAAACTTTCTTTCTGTGAGAACTACAATGTATTCCTTAAGGATGGAGAGTGGAAAAGCCCAACCCTCAGTGAAACTGCAGGAGAGCCTCCAGATACTCAAAATGGGAAAAAGGAAAGCTGTGTGAAAGTCAACATTTCCTGCAAAACACTAATAACTCCTCTGGGAAAACAAAAGGGTGACAACATTAAGTGAGCACTTTATTTGGTAACAAATGCTAACCTACTATGGTAAAATGGAACAAACTAACGGGGAAGCCATGGCATATCCATGTACTGAGAAATGGTGGAAAAGGGGTGAAGACAAAAACTTCAGAGCAAGATGCAGGAGTGAGGAAGCCCATGGCAGAAAGCAGAGAGGAAAGCAAAGCAAGGCTTTGCTTTCTTGCAGCGTAGCAACCTGCACATCTCAGTTGAACGGTGGTGAGCACAAAATGCATCCACAAAACAGTCTTTAAGTTTCCAGTGCACAAGCACAAAGTTACTGCCTTAGGAAGAAAAGTGATGGAAAGCACCCCAAAGAAGAAAGGAAACACTTTCCCAAACATCTGCCTTACTTTAAATTTATGGACAAGCTTACAAAATAGCCTAAATGAAGAGATCAGGAGAAAGACTAATCAGATAGAGCAAAATCAGTGGGCAAATATGCTCTCTTACGTATTGATTATACCAGGCAACTTCATGGGGCTATTTCAGGCATAGCATGACAAATGCAATCTTGAGGCCAAGATTTTACTGCAAATAAACCATTAACTTACTAAATTAAAAACTACTCCGTGAGTGTTTACAGACAATATGTTATTTGTGTCACCATCAATAAAGACAAGTTGATTTCATAGAATGAAGACCGTTATCCCATTTACCCTGTACACATTTTTTTTTTCCTTTAAGCAATAGCATTGACATCTGAGTACTATTTGCAAACAGAATATTTAAGCCAGCACATTTAAAAGAGCATGCTGGCCTTACATAATCTATTATTGAAGCACACATTTCATTTGTTGCTCTTCCTTACACTAATTCCATAAACATACACCTTTTAAGGAGGGCCTCAGGTTCTTTCACCCAAATTTGATTTCGTCTTTTTGAGGAGCCACATTCACTCCAGACTTCCTTGTCCTCATTTGAGCTATTTTCTGCTGTACTTTTTTGGTCTCCTGCATGTATTCACACCTCTTCAGACATCTTCATGTGTCTTCCAAAGTTTTTCCCTTTCCTACAGCCTAAAAGCCTTATTCTCACCCTTTCTGGATAAAGGCAAACCCAAGTTGCCCTCAAATGCTTGGAAGTTCATGCCAGAGTATTCGTTATTCAGAACAGGAGGTTCTCTGAAGATATTACTCCAGGGTAAAACTCCTATTGACTGCCAAGCTTCTACAGAGATGTTAATCTAAACAGTGATTTGCAGATTTCCAGTGAAGGTGAAAACTCTTGTTTAATCTCAGCTAGATTTGACCAGGTCTCACAGTTACCTTCACAAACTCATCAACCAAAAAGCTATTACTTTGAAGCAGGCTAGCCAAAGAACCACAGTTTGGCTGCTAGTGGTCAAGAGGAACAGAACTGCTACTAAAAATACTCCTAGTATTCATTTGCTTTATTTCCTTTCCTCTAGTCCAAAAATTTAATACATAGCAGTAACTAAAACATCACGAATTTCACTCATTTTTGCAGATAGCTCAGAACCGATCCAGACTTACAGTTTCAAACACCCATCATTACATATGGTATAATATGTTAAAAACAACCGACACTTAAAATACAGTCTGACACAGGCTCCACATAGCCTATGTTATTTTTAGGTTTGCTCTTGACTGAGTTTACAATGAAGACTCACTGTTTACATAAAATTTAACTGAGCTTAAGTAACAGTTTAATCCACATGATGCAAAGGTCTCTGAAGGGCTGTTATCTCAAGTCTCCAACATACAATATTTTTGTAAGAACTTTGTACCTGAATATACTGCAGCAGCATTGCTGCTATTTGAGACATCTCACCAAAACCTTAGGTCACCAAAAACTTACGGAGATATCGTGATTTTAGTATCTGTGTCCTGTTCAATTTTCTTCAGGTTTCTTCCCTCTTTGCCAATAAGTCGGCCAACAAAGTTATTGTGTGCCAATATCTTCAGGGGAATTTCTTCTGTGCTGTAATGGAAATTATAACCAGTGAGAATTTTGGAGACCAGAGCACAAGTTTTTATGTGTGTTACGGATAAATTTTATTTTTATAGAGGTATCCACAACTCCCATCCACTAACACACATTTACACGAGATGTAGAACAAGTCCAGGTGCAATGGACTTTTCAGAACTATCTCCTAGAGCTTCGTTGTAACATACCTTGAGCTAAAGGCACTGAGCTAAAGCTCAGATTGAGGTAGCAAGAGCTATTGGAAAGGAGGTATATCTTAAAGCTTTTAGCAAGGGCTCACAACTTGTTATGCTCTCTCTGACTAAAAGCTATCAGTTGCTCAAGAAACTTCTGTATTTGTTCCAATTCACCTCAAAATCACAGCCAGACAACACTAGACAAACAGTAGATGTGTGCTGGGGCTAATTAAGCAACAAGACTGTCTTCAAAGGTAAAATGTCTTAGTTCCTTTACCTGCTTAGAAATGGATACCGGCAATGAAGATTCACTTGTTAACAGTTTTAAAAGACTACATCTTTAAATAGAGTCAATGAGAATTCAGAATTTTTAATGCTTCCACAATAAAATGTCTTTTACTCACAATTTAGTATCTTGAGCTTCCTTTTGCATGATCTCCATAATAATTTTACAAGCCGTTGAGCAGCCTTCAGGAGTTGAGTGGATGGTAATTGGTTTCTCAGCAGCACCTGCATTCTCTTTACGATGAATATCAATTCTTGAGAGAAAGAAAAAACACTAACTGTAACCATGTACTCTATGGTAAGCCTTGTGTATTTTCAACTCTCATAAAACTATTTTATTTTGAGCTAACAGTGACTACATTTAAGTGGTTTAATACTGAAACATTTATAACTACTTAAACATATCCTAAATGCTAATTTTTGTGTGTTATAAAGAGCCTCTCCTACCCTGATTTTACCAGTTAAACCCTCTCTTTGTAGACACTGGGATCTCCTTTCCTCAGTAGACTCCCATCAAGATATGCAGGGGAGTTATTAGACAGATATTCTGTGGTAAACCACTGAAGACATCTCATCAAGGTTTCACAGCATTCCACCACCAGCCCCATTGCTCCACTAAGAATGCCTGTGCAGCTACAGGACAGTCAGGCTTTGTCCCATCTTGTCTTTAATTAGCTCAGCAGCAGAGTTTCCCAGCACTCCTCTGCTAGCAAGTAGCATCACAGTACTTGCATCCATCCTCAAGATTAGTTTCTTATACTTTTTCATGCTGGATTTTGCCCTGACATTACCTTTCCTCTAGCTCCAGCCTCTACTACCCTAAAACCACTAGTCTTGGTCTACACCATGGTTTATGTACCTCTAGGAATTTAACAAAAATTAATTTTGACCTGCATAAAGAATGCCTAGGATATTACTGGTCCTCTGCCAGTAACTGCAGGTCACATACTCTTTCCATCTCTGCTTTTTCCTTTTGCCCCTCTTCCCTAAATCATAGCTGTTTCCAAACTGAAACAACAATGCTGCTTTTCAATAGGCCCTTCATTTTCGCAGTTCTGTCCAGTACTGAAAATTCATTTAGTTTCACAATGAAGCATTTTCCAAGAAGCCCATGGCAATCCTTGGTAGAAGTGGAAGTAGATGAAATTTCTTTTTTTATCCCCAAATCAATGAAAACCTCTTTCTTGAAGTTGCATATCTGTAAAGTTAACAACCTGCAATTATTTCTGCTCTATCCACCCTTCTTTTAAGATATAAAAGCTTTCCTTATGCCAATTTTCCAGGATTTTTATAGCTGGAGAATTAGATGTTTTAGATATCACCCGAAAAACTGGTTACCCACAGGCAATCTACAGCCGAGTCTTGTCAGGACACCACAAATCTCTTAAACCTGTGCCGTTAAACATACTAAATAGTCTCCTGGGTTACAAAATGCTAATGAGAATTTGGAAGGAGCATCATGATAATCCTGGGTTTGGAGGGTGGGGGAAAGCCTGTTGGTTGGGGGTTGGAGGGTAATTAGAGAGGACTCCCTTATCCTCATTAACTGCTCTCAAAACTGACGCCGCCACCCCCTCTCATACCCCTCACACACAGCTTATTTTCACATCCTGCCTGCTGCAGCTACAGAGCTGGGGGCTCCTAGCAGTGTACTGCTGAAGGTAGTATCTTAACTCTGCTTTTAGGGGTACCCTGGAAAAAAAAAAATCTTGGAATAGGAACCCCACCTCCCTCTTCATCTGCGCTGAGCTCTTCCTTGTGGGTAGGGATTTAACACGCACTGGAAACAATCTCCTCCAGCGTCTCTAGACCCCAGTGCTTTAAGCTTCTTAAGTCACTTAGCAGCTTGCTTTTTGCCTCCCATGCATTTCCTTAATCTGTGTTTTGGTGTGGTCTGCAACTTGATAGCAACAAATGTGTTCTCCAGAAATACAGGGGGGTGAGGTGTAACGAGTCGTGAGGATAGGATAGGAAGGGGTTTCATTCGTTTTTATTTCCCCCCCACACCTCTTCAATTATCAACATTTACAAATCCTAAGAATGTCATAAATCAAACTAAAGCTAGAATAAGCACCTGAAGACTTGGATATGTCAGCACACTGACTGTATGTCCCACAGACCAACATATAACAGCTCTTTCAGTTTCACTTTTTGTGCCAGAACCGTAATAGTACATCTGTAAGCAAAACTTTCCAACAGACTACTATCCTGCTAGCACTGCCTAGCTTCCCTCTTCTAAGAAGGGAGAAACAAGTCAGTATTTGAACATATCTCAAGGACAGAATCTAGTCCCTAAATAAATCCTGCAAAAGATTTCCTGTTCACCGTTACCTTCATTTACTCTCTGACCACACAGATTAGTTGTGGAATTTTACAAATTCCCCTTTACATGAGCAATGAGAACACAACATTAAAAAAAGCTATTAATTACAGTTTTGTAAAAGAACTTACTTGGACTGTGTCTGCTTTGTAATGTTTCTGATTGTCGCTCCTTCTTTGCCGATAATGGCTCCTACAAACTGCGTGGGAACCAGCATCCGTAGAGGAACGTCCGACTGTGGTTTCTGCCTTGTGGTTGCGCCAGGTGACCCTTGCCTAGGAGGACCCCTCTGTCCAAATCCACGTCTTCCCTGGGGATGTTGTTGCGGAGGTTGCTGGGCTGCCATTTCATCAGGGATGTATGCGACTTTCAAGGAATAGTTTTCAAGCTGAAACCCATTCAGTTTTTCTATTGCTCTGTTTATTTGCAAAGGGGAGGAGAGAGGAGATTAAGAAAAAAAACCCACAATCACATGCAGGGCCTTATGAAAAGACAAGTCATTCAGATACCGACTTCTGTTCTTTGTAAACTGCATGGTAAAGCTAAAAACTGGTTTTAAGACCAAAAAGTTACATTTTAAATTCTTCAGCCAAGATTTTGATTACACAAAGTCACAATATTAAGAACTACAAGTTAGTTCTTGCTTGCTCTGGGCTTCTGTGCACTTTAAAGGTTTTGCTGGTCCAACCCTATCAGCAAAACCTCACAGGAGACAGAGCTTATACACTCAAAAGCATTCTTTTGCCTGATTTTATTTAAATCAATTTCCCAAACAGAATTAAAGGTGAACCAGAGGGAAAACTTTTTAGCTGCTATCACAGCACCATCATTAGGGTTTTTGCCAGCACAGCTATTTGGCTGTAGTTTTTGCAATAAATGATACAGCTGTGACGGGAAAGAAAAAAAGTATAAAAGAAGACAGCACCTAGTTCATTCTTAGAAGGAAAGTAAGCAAATTCAGATGCTTCTCAATGGCATCTGAAACACCACTTAGTGGATCACAAATGCAAAGCGCAACTTATCAACTAGTCATGTTTTAAGTAGTGAAGTTTAAAAACTAACTAGGAAATTAAAGCCCACACATGTTAAACTCTCCAGAGATGCAAAGCTGTTAGAAAACATTTAAAGAGTGTTTCAACTTCTCTTTTAATTACATTACAGAGGGATACTGCCCAAATATGCACAGCCCCCTCCCACCATGGTGGTCCATCACACTGAATAATCTTTTGGTTGCTCAGCACTCCCCCTCTGCTCAGTCCCTCTTTCTAACCAAGGTGGGGGCACACCTGCAAGCCAGCCTGACCTGCTGGTGGTCTCCTTCTCCCAGGAGGAACAGAAGTCAACTTAAAAACTTATTCTGTACAACTAAAGATCCAGCCAACAGTAGGAATAACTAAGCTACGCACAACACCCTGGTAAACTAGCGGTATAAAACCAACACACTTGCACAAGAAAGACATTTCAAATTTTGCTACGAAAGGCTTACTGCCAGTTTACCAAACACTCAGCCTTAGCAACACTTTTACTCCTGCCTTTACCACAGAGATGAGGGATGGTGCCAGCCAATCACCTGCATTTTAAGTAGCCAGTGAAAAATACTACTAGTTTCCTGTCCCATTTGATAGCCTGGGTCTCTAGCAGTTATTGAAGCCAAGCAGCAGCTTCAGAGATAAGTGGTATGGGTACTGAGGATAACAATGTGCCCCTCATCTTCCTGGAGTTGAACCAGCATCCTCAAAATACTCCAGGCAAGAGCTTACGTGAAAACAAGTAATTTGTGTCTTTGGAACGGTGTTTAATAAGGGCTGGTAATAAATAAGGCCCAAGGCAATGCCAATGAACAAAGAAAGCAAAATATTGAATAACTGATCACTGCTCATTAAATACTTCTGCTAACCGAATGAAACACAGGTCCTCTGGGAATTGGGCAGGAGAGTAATTACTCCCATAACAGAAGAATCCCTTACAGCATATGGCAAATGAGTTGGATTCAAATTTGGTGAGGCTATTTCAGAGCTGACGATTCTTAACTTTTACTCCATGGACTTTGAAGAACATTTTATTACACGATAAAATATGTTTACAAAACAGTAAGGGCAGTGAGCAGACTAGTGAAACTTGTGTTTCTCTGGATTTCTCTCTCAACTTTTTAGTTTCTGGATAGATTTCCCATGCCTCAAAGGCATTTCACTGAAATCCCTCTCTATGGACATCCTATCTGGGAAAGGGGTCTGGAACTTTTCCTTTTCATGCAAAAAAGAACATACTAAGTTTTTGTTGTTTGCAAATATCTGAGGCTTCTGTTTCTGGGTTGAGTTTTACTGAAATCCACTAAAAAGCTGGATTGCTACCAGGGAGGGAAAAAGCACTGCCAGACGATGCAGTTGCACAAGCCCTGTTTCTTTTGGAGTCAAACCTCAAGATGTTGGAGAGATGAACACCAACAATTTTGCAAATGTGCTGGTAGGCTCCAGATTGATGTTCATCCCAGCTCACCGTCTTCCATGCTTTTATTTGACAAGTTCAGACACTGCTTCTTTCCCAAAATGCATCAGTCTTCTCCGGTTTTAAAACATCTTTGACCAGAATCCCAGCATTAATACAAAACCTTACATTAAATCAGTGCACAAGACTTCTCAATGTTCCTCAGAAGTGGTATAAAAACAAAAGACTAGATTTTCTGTTTGCAACCAAGCTACATACCTATCATGTTTTCACAATAAACACTTTATAGCAACAACTAGTGCATATATGTGTATGTATATCTACATGTACATACCATCCTTTTCCTGGAAAGAAGGTTGGAATTTTTCTACTTAATAACAATTTATAAATTGCTAAATGGTTCCATATGACTATAAGTACCTTCAATTCAATGCAAACTGAGAAAAGTTCATTTGCCACTGTGGAAAATGAATTATGTCAGCAGTGAACAATCCCTGGCCACCAAAGTCATATAATGATACGGAAAAATAACACACTAATTCACCCTGTGAGTCACAGAGTTCTCCATATTTTATAGGCTGACTTGTCTTATAATTTTACTTGCTCAAGTGATGAGAAGTCAGAAGAGTCAGTAATTAAATCATTTCCTGGGTTGGTGGTCCCATATTCTGCAGTGATTTGGGCACGCACAGTGGAATGACAAGGTAACTGATTTTCAGCGGATGCACCACATACATAGTTTCGGCACATTTCTTACACAAGACACAACCCCATCTTTTGAAAGGTCCCTTTGGGCTGTTGAGCCTGGCCTTTGCATTCCAGAATTTAACAATCTGCACTAGGTTTTTAAAATATTGTCACACATCTTTCTTTAGCTGTTCTGAATTCATGTTTATCAATTTTGTGGCACAAACTTAGGGCTGGAATCGGGCAACGTGATGACTCAGCAGCCCTTCAGCACCGTAATAAACTCAATTTTAGAGGCATCTAGGCACTGCTTCAGGGGTTGAGGGGAAAGATGTGCAAGAAAAATCATGAAAGAGACACAAGTGACTAAGAACTGTCTTCTAGATGGATGCAGAATTCCTGTGAAACAGCATCTAGGACAGCGCTTGCTATCAGGAGAGTCATCCCTGCTCGTGGGAAAGTCTGAGCCTCAGATAAAAGCAAGCGGCTGGCTCTTCACAGCACTAGAGCCATTTGTTTCAGCCAAAGCTATCAGCACACTGCAGTCCACCAAACACACTTTAAATCAAGCTCCTCGTGTGAGCACACACTCTCATTGACTGACCACCTCAGAAACTCAGATCCAAGCCACAGCAACACCACCTCTGAATTCCCACAAAGACTCTGCTCTCCCAAACAGGTTAGGAGGGAAGGGGGGAATCTCCTTCCATGACCGCAAGTTAATAAAGGCCAAGTAGATTATCTCTGTCAGAGAGCACTGCTGGTACCTACTGAAACAAACCACAAACCATCTTTTACACAAAGGTTAAAAAGCCTTAGAGTCACTTAATGAGGACAAAGAGAAAAATTCAGTAAACTGCCTCATTAAGAAGTGTCCTCCTCCCCCAAATCATCTTTAAAAATTTATATTTAGTAGAAATGGAAAATGTTTCCACTTCATATACCAGCAAGACCCAGTACACAGAAATCTCTTAGTGTAGTTCAGAATCTTTTAATAAAACAAATTCATTAAAAGACTGCAACGACTACTGCCTATGCACTGATAAGATGTACAGCAGCCTGGCTTTTGTTCATGTAACACCTGCTCAGAAGCAAGAGAATTCCCACATAAAAATGAAACCTTTAAACAAATATTTTGTAAATTCATCACCTCAGTTTTTCCCATCAAAGTGACATCTCACTGCTGTCCTCTCGTGAGCTCCCTAAGAGAATGTCTGCCCAGCCTTCTCCTTGTGAAGCTAGTGAAGGTAAACATCCTAGAAAATGATTACAGTGAATGTACCGAGTCTTTTGCTGGAAATCATTCTTCCACTGATAGCATGATGACACTAAGCACTAGATGGAGAACATATTTCACTCCCACATGCAGCTTGTACATACACCACCTCTCTTTTTTCTTCCCTGAACAGACACATTTGCATACGCTAAGATGGATATACACGGCAAATTTTCTTTGACACAATTTTTTTACATTACATAAAAATACAGTTTTCATTAGTACTTCTGAAAACAAAAACAAAGAAAAAATAAATCCAGCTTATAATCATACATCACTGAATTTTTAGTATTATCCTTCCTATGGCAACATTAGCCGTGACCTGCAATGGCACATGGAAGTATTAGTTATGTGAACTCTCATTCATTCATCAAGGATACATGTGTGCACACACATGCACACAGACAGACTTGTCCTTCACTGAAAAGGGTAAAAAAAAATAAATTCTTTCACAAGTATTTTAATTAAGGGGTGACCACTAGTGGACTTTCAAAATCCCAGGTAGAGCATGTGTATTAGACACCTACACTGGAACATTTTGGGGAGCAAAAGAGAAGGTGGTGTAACTTTTGAAGGTAACAGCCATAATTTAGGTGGCAGCATGTCACAAAGACACAGTCAGCGTGTCCTGCTGGTTGCAGCCAGGGATTGATACTGGGAGAAGGAGGGGTGTCTTTTGGCAAGGACATCCCAAGCTGCCACAGCACCTGCATACAGCCTGTTAGGTTGTTCAGAAGGAATCACAGGCTACAGGTTCTGTCACTCATCCTCTCTTCTCTTCCAAATATTCCACAACCCACCACAATGCTCACAATTGCATTGTCACAGCAGCGTGCACACGCTGTGTAAGGCCCTCTCTGGTTTCTGACAAGGACAGTACCAGGGGCAGTTTCTGAGATGGAACAAATCCCTCCTCCTCCCAAGTGGTTGCAAGCGAGGAGGGAAAGGATGTGGTCAGAGATGCCCTGGTATCTTCTTGCTACCCACAGTCCTGGAGAGCAAAGGGTGGTTTTCCAAAGCCCATGCATGGCTCTGAGCTTGCTGTGCACCCCTCCACAATGCTACCAGGCTCTCCAAAAGTACCTGATTTGTCATGATACTGGCTCCCCTGCTCTGGCCACATAGTTGAGGAACAGTTGAATCCTGATTTTTCTGACAAGACAGCCTCATGCCCCTCCATGAGGCTGTCACTACAACATGAGCTGTCACTACAACAGGTCAAAGACACAGACTTCTCTCCCAACTGGAAGTTGGTAACTGTGCACATCTCAGATTTAGGGTGCTGGGTGCTCTAAGACTTCTTTCTCAGAAAGACTGCAGCATTCTTTGATAATTTCAGCTCCCAAGTTAATTATGAATAAGCCCTGTATAGAACATGCTGCAACTGCAGTACCAGCCTAGAGGAAAAAAACCTCTGTCACAACAACTTAGACTGCAAGACAGAAGAATTCTTAGTTTCCTAGCTGGGTGGAACCAAAGGTTTTGTTCCAAAGTACCATCCTCTAAGCAATGCATACCACACTTGTTTAGAACTGCTTATCAAAAGTATCTCTAGGTTGTGTTACAGCACCTTCATCGCACAGTATTGCCGGTACACACCGGCAGGCATGGCAGTGCCATACAGCTATCCAGAGGGGGTGTAGCCAACTTTGCACATTTTGTCAGCCAACACTACTGTGAGGTTAGTATGTGCATTGCAAAAAGTTCAGAAAAGGTGCATTTAGAACTAGGGATCCACTCTATGTGTCTGCATAGAAATCTTCAAGTCATGGTGTTTGATCCAAAACACATGGCAAAGAGCATCATTTTCCCCAATCAGTTAAATTTCAAACTACAAAGCTTGCTAGCAGCTGCTGACTCCTGACAACTCTAAATAGCTTTTGGTAAAGTCAGTTCCTGTTACTACATGTGCTTCGTAGGATGACCAGCACCGCCTTTATCAGCTATCAGCACTTGGACACTGCTCCCTCTCCAGTGCCACTGCCATCTACCACAGTCAGTTCACATCTGGGAAAACCATTTAACTGAAACAGCATCACAGTCACTACGGAAAAGCCACGCACATACAAGTCCTGTAATGACCCTTCATTTTAAGTCCTCACAGTTTTTTCCATACCTCAATCTAGCCACTTGTCCTAGGGATTTCTAAATGGTTGCAAGGTCACCTCCTGAACTCAGACAATCTGAGCTAACATTTTTTTGAACAGAATATGGACTCATCCACTTAGAAACCCCTGTGTCCCTATGAAACCACTCACAAATGCAAATCAAGGTTCCTCCACTTGCCCCACCTGTTCAAGGGAACCAAACTGGGTCAACATTCAAGCTGTATCGCTTCAGGTCCCCCGCAACTTTCACACTGAATACCAATTCACCTGCTTCAAACTCAAGATGTTTCCAGTTATTGTCACGTGATTTCTCATGCAAACTAAAATTTTATCTTGAACATTTCCATCATAGTCTTTGCTTATCCCAGCATTTCCTCAGGATTGACTTCAAAATTTAGCAAGTATAGTTTGAAAGGGGAGAAACTGCACATTGTTTTGTCAGCTTCAGAAAGGAGTGCACAAGCCCAGGAACTCACACCACATACAACAGACAGCTCAAAAAAAAAGTCATGCTTCTTTCCAGGGTATTTTTGGTACTTCCTTCTTGCATTTGCAGAGGAGGAACTGGCACATTTAATATTAATCTGTAACATTCCACGGTAAGTTTCTTCAGAACCAGAAATTCGGCCTTTTTGTTAATTACTGGGCAACAGAATCAAAAGCAACAGAGGAACCTGAAGAACTTGTTGAACAATTCAGGTTTTGAGAAAAGTTAAACAGTGACTTCAAGGAAAACATTGTTTCCTTCAGCTCCAGTGTACACAGGAGATACCATTGACACAAGTTTCCCATCACATTTGTTTATAATGTAATAACAAGTAACCTAACACTTTGGAAGATTAAATACATGTGTTGCATTCAAGTTATGCGCAGATCATAATTACTTAATTATATGTACAAATATTATTTCATTTGTAATTCTGAATTAATGCATACCATAAGCACGCTCTGCATTTTAACTGCTGGTTTTAGTTAGCCACAAGGTGGCAGAAATTTCAAAGTTAAAATAAAAAGATCATTGTGGGCTATTCCATGGGTTCGGTTTCGTTTGACCTACTATGACTAGGAAGGGGGAAGTATGCCACCAGATTAAAACCTTAAGAAAACCCAAATCCTTTTTCTATATGTGGGTAGAAAAGCAAAATTAAACCTATAGCATAATGCGTAATATAAATTTTAAAGGAAAAATATCTACAACCACTGATTAAGTAAGTAAAACATTATATTTTAAAGTTTATAGATTAAAATAAATTAAAATAGATTAAAAGTTATCTTGCTTATTGAAGATATAAGCAAGCATAAAATATGTGGCTTAAATTTCAAAAATACTAAATAAGTTATTTTAGGTATTTAGATGGTACTTTTTGCATGTTTGAAAGCAGCATTTAATTTTCTAATCTAAAAAAACACCTTTTTTCTGGTTAGCAGCTGCATTTTTCTATTTTTTTTCCCCTGTTATTTTGCTATGATTGTCCATTAAGAAACAGATACAAAAGAATGCACACTGTAAAAGGGTATTGCTAAAACATGGCTAAAAATCATTAAACAGTAACTGCCCTCCCCATTCAAATAAGTTTGCTCAATTTTTCCATTTCGTGAAGTTTTAAATTTATTCTTTTTCAAAGAGCAAGAAAAGTTGATGATAAAAATAGTTAATTGTGGTAAAGCACATAGTGCGGGGGAAAACAGACTTTCTTAAAAGTCAATGCTTAACTTATTGTTAAAGTGAGGATTAGAAGCAAAGCTGCATATGAATTCCAAAGTGCAAGTTAGATGACAATAACTAAATAAGATACTTACTGTCTAGCCTGGTCCTTATTGCCATATGTTACATTTACAACTGCAGTCTCCGTGTCAGTGTTCACTGGAAAGGAAAATGCAATAGAAAGAGGTTAAGTTCAGTGTGCACTCACTTCCCACTACAAATTTGAAAGCAACTTTAGAGTAGAGCTGTACCTTGCTCACAGTTCTCCACTGTTCCATACTGAGCTAACAAACTATCCAGCACCTGTAGGAGGCAAAAGAAATGACAGATTTAAATTTCAAAGCAGATTAACAAAACCAAAAACTCTGTAAAAACACCAAAATTGTAAAATAGCTGTATGAGAACACAGATCATTCAAGACAGTCACTCCAATAAGAAAGAAATGCTAACTATTCTGGGAAAAACAAGCATACATTGCTTGTATGCTGTTTCTCGTAACACAAAATATGCATTTGAAACCTCATTAATGTGAAAATACAGAACATAACTCCAAGAGATCGCACTTCACTGTATGTCCCAAACTTTGAAAATAAATCTCCAAGTCACCTGTTCTCAAAGTGGACTAAAGCATAAATAGAAAGAATTAAGAGAAGAGCAAATCTGGAGTGAAACTTTCTCCATGTATTCCAAGAACACAGATCTTTGTCGCTGTTTGGAGCTTTTGGGTTCTTTCCTCACAGCACACTTAGATCATACATAAAGATGTTATTTTCTTCCTTAGTGGGGTACTGCCTACAGAGAGAAGGTAACCAGAATAACCAGCACAACAAGAGCTGTTTCACAATTATTTTGACAGTTTTCCCATAGATTCATTCCAGAGGAACCACTCATAGCAGTATCTTCATCATTATTTTAAAGTAACAACTAATTTTTCTTACAGTAGAAAGCTAGGGAGAAATGGGTAAATGTGTATGACAAGGAACAAAAGAAAACTGCATGAAGTACTTTTATCTTGTATAATTTCCTTTATTCTAGTCAAATGAAGGATGAAGGGGGAAGAACACAGACCTTTGGGGGAAAATCAAGGTTTCGGAGTATTCCAGTAAAAGTATTAAAACACCCACGGTTGTACTGCTTCTAAAATTCATATGGTATATGTTTTTTCTTCCTGGTAAGAAATAATGTCACAGAAAACAGAGACTGTGGCAGTAACTAGCACAGGACACAAATACATCATTGTGGTGTTTTGAGTCCTAATGATTTGTATCAGAAACTAAACTGATTCTGGAGAAATTCATCATTTACACCAAGAAGTGAAAAAGTAAACTTGCAATCTCTTCTGTGACCAACCAAAGTGTCATTCTCCAGTTAGTCTCTAAAGCCAAAATGCCAGTAGGAAAGGGAGGAAACCCCTTCAGGAAAAGGAGGAAACAAGGACAGAAAGAAAGCAGTAGACATAAAAAAGCTTCTGTGCACTACACTTCCCTTCTCTATAACTAGCAACTGAGAGTGCACGAAACCTTAAAAATTTAAAATTTAGTCTATGCCCTCGTGAGATTAAAAATCCCAGTTTATAATCTATCAATGCATCATATACTTTGTATACATTTTACATATATACATTTTTAAGATAAGTTTGGGCATATAAACTGCAATTTAAAGATAATTTCCACTCTTTACCACCTACTAAAATTTAAACTGCACATAGACATTTCAAAGGTAATATTTCAGAACAGATATTTAAAAGGCAATGTGGTGCTCGCCAAGTTTAAGCAATGCATTACTGCTATTAACTGCAGAATTTCCCCATCCTTCTTGTAGAGACTCTAGTAAGTTTTCTTGGCAACTGTTTTGTTTTCATAGACAAGTTGTTAATTGTCCTCTCCTTCTACAAGTAGAGATTAGCCTAGTCTGAGAGTTTGCCTTTTCAGTTCCCTGAAAAATAATTTTTCTGCCACTCCTCAGATCTGACAATTGGAAACTAAGTGAACGTTTGCTCTGAAATTCACTAAATATTACTGCAGCAGAGATGCTCCAGGGGATTAAAATAAATTAAAAGTCTGTGGAAGATCCTTTTAAGACAATTAAAATGTTGGCACAGACGAGTGGGAGAGTTGTGAGGTCTTGCAGGTCTGCAGTTGTACCTCCACGCAAGCCAGGAGAGCCACCACATGCAATTAGAGGAAAGCCTTCTTCCACAGGCAGCTTAAATGATCCCTTGAAATCAGTGGGTGAACAGAATCTCAGGTGGGGTCAGGGGTTTAAAACAAGAAAAGTAGAGCAAGTCCCTGGCTTAGAGATCCATTCTGAGAAGTTTAGTTAAAACAGGATACCAAAGAGTTCCTTAGTCTGATAAAGCAATTCCTTTGTCCCTACAATATTCCAACAGCCATGCCGTATTACACAGCGAGTGTCCTACAATGTGAGCTAACATCTTTAGGTATTACTGCATTTGAACTGTGCTAACCACCAGTTAGCTCTTACCCACTCTGCCCCAAAGCTGCATCACTTCAAAACAACAGAATTTCATTATCACCCTTAATCATACAGGAAAAGAGCAAAGCTAGAATGCCAGAAGTTTCATGAGGGTTTGCTGGATAATGATTGATATTTTGTAAGGTATTTCTATATTTAAAGTCACCAGCTTCATCAAGAAAAGAAATACTTTAAATCTGAATTCACATAACTTTTCAAAGATACTACACTATCTCTAAAAACTGCTTTCAGCTGACTAGCCATCAGAAACATCTCAACACACTATTTTTGCATCTGCTCCAAGAAGCCTGAGAACTAAAAGGCTCCTTCCCTGCTAATGCTGAGGAGCAGCCCAGGATGGCACATTCAGCATTCCACTTCACGAGGAGTTCTCCACTTATGCTATTCCTTAATCCTCTTCTGAGTCATTTCAGTCAGAGACAGTGTCCATCTGGGCTTTAATCCAAGTGATTTGAGTTCCCATGTTCTTAGAAGAGTTGCTTTACCAAACAGATTTTGAGGAGTTTCCTCAAAGAATTTTTAACCGAAATAAGAAACAATCCTCTTTGGTCAAAGACACTTGCTCTCCACAGCACTGTCCTCAGCGGAAACTTGAATTTTCATCACCATCAGCCTCATGCAGTAAGATTTAAAGCATGATAAACACGACAGGGGTGTTTTAACTAGATTATAGTTAAAATACATTTGTAAGAAAGTTTCTGCAGCAGTTGAGGTGTAAGGAGCAAACTTGATGGGTGAGAACACTTTTAACAGAACCAGCTGATCCAGATGGGAGAAGTCATTGCAGCTGTATTGAAAGGCAGATCCTCTAGTGTAACTCACTTTCAAAACACAGAATTCAATCCTGCATGTCTTTCTGGCTTCACACGTATTTACTGCAACAGTCAGTTCCTATACACATCTTTCATTACTTCATATGTCTCTCTATCTTTTCCCTCTCCCCAAATTTTTTTCTCCCTAGCCCAAAGCCTCTATTTCTGCTGCGAAACAAACATGTTTTGTTTAAGCTGCTCTTCCGTAACACTCTTCATGTACAGCCTTGTTGGGCAATCAGAACAAAATTCTAAGCCAAGTTGGTGGTGCAGCAGCAATTCTGATGAGCAGCTGAAAAGTTTATTTGTACAAATATTTAATCTAAGCTAGGAAAAAAAGGTCTTTCCTTTTCTTTAGCTCTCCTTCTCGCAGTTGTCTAAATTGGGTCTCCTGCTCTTGTTATAGCACAGACGTCTCTCTCACAAAAAGCTGCAGTCTTATACTGTGGACTTTCATTCATCAGGCTCTAAAAGCCAATTCTGACTTCATTATAAACAGCATTACCCTACACCAAGACCCACAGATCGAGGCTGCTTTACATGGAAAAAAAGAAAGAAGGAAACATTACTTTTCAGTAAAGCCAAGAGCTTGATGCACACATTAAAATATCCCAGTTCTCACACAGATTTCACAGGTTTAGAAGTAGCACCTTTGAACAAATCATAGCAGTTGTTTTGTGCACTTTCAGAACAATCTATTTCATACACATCATCTTATAGTGCTGTAGGATTTCTGCTGTACACTGTAAGCAAATTAGTCTCAAGATATGTGGTCTGCTAGCACAGTTAACCATATTGTTTCTCTCTCACATGCGCTTCACAATGGGAACTTCACAGTGGTGCTGTGAAGAACCTGAAATTATTTTCTCCACTCATGTAGAGCAAATCCATTAGACCACCACCCTTGTTTCCATGACTCCTGTGCCACATTGACTGGGAGTTAATACCAGTCAACACAACTGAAATAATAAATAGCAGAGGCAAAAAGAGACAGGAGAGTTAGGGTCATTAAGTAAAAAAAAACACGTGGAAATATTTGCCTGCAAAGACTTTGAGTGTGTTGTGTGAATTAACAAAAACAAAAAACACAAACCAAAAAGACAGGTATCAGGCAACAATATGGGGAAAGAGAAGTAGTGTGTACACATGGCTTTTTGATTTAACAGAGAAGAGGTGGGGATGTAAGAAAACAAAAGAGCCAGATAAGGAAAGGAGAGTGTGACTGGGTAGAGAGCAATGCTGATATCATTCCAGATATCAAGTTTGGCTAAACCACTGATGCCATCTGCACACTTCAAGTACTTTCTTGGTATATTAAAGTCTGAAAAAAAAAAAAGTCATAATGCAATTTCAGTTAATTATATTAATGGAGCCCAACTAGTCTGATGTGGCTCCCCCACCAGTCCCTGGTGTATTAGAATGTTCTGTGCTGCAGGAGCAGACCACGCATTTTGTGCCTCTGAGGTGTGAAATTACCTCATCAGAGATGCTACTCTTGCAGCCTCACCAGCTGCCAATGACTGACCGTGGCAGAAAGGTTCTTAAAAGTTCCTTCAATTTGGCTTCATCTTTTTCTTGGTGAAAGTCATATGCCCAACAAGTGGCCCAGCTAGCATGGCTTTACAAGGAAAATTAAATATGAAGAAGCCCCTAACAAATCCTTGAGGAAGCAGTCAATTTTGAAAGGTTTAATTGGGTAACACTGCATTGCTTGCATGGAGGCTGAGGTGGACAGGTGAGCTTGGCTCCAAGTTGCCCAGAGCACCTCCCAGTCCAGGCAGCCTGTCTGGACTACTGCCACCCATCCAGAGCCCAAACAGAGCAACTTTGCCCATTTTCACCAAAAAGGAGAGTATGTTGGTTCTTTGTAAAGGCAGAGCAGCATGGACACGGAGTATCCAATCCAGCACATGGTCTGCAGGGACACAGTTATTTCTCCAAAACCTTATGAAGGCATTTGAATAGGCAAAGCCAGTCTGCAATGGCTCAATGCATTGCAGCATGTGGTGATGGTGTTTTTCATCTTGTAGGCCCTCCAATACCCAGTTTACTGTCTCATGAAACCATTACCATAGTCTGGAAGAATCAGAAAAATAAGCCTGGAAGCTGCTGAAGTCATTGTTTGCACACACCAGAAAGGCAGCGCCTGAAAACAATAACTCTGGCTTATTTACCACATCCCATACAAACCCTGGAGTGAATTCTTCTCCTGGGAACTTACAGTTATATCCAAATGTTCAAAACTAATAATAAGTTTACCCTATAATACAATTCTGTTTAGGTGGCATTACCAGGGTTTTAAGAATGTAATGCTGAACCACAGAGAACAAAGACAAAATTGTCAAAGGGACTACTAATTGAGTGACCAATTTGGACACCAAGGGCTTGATTTTCCATAGTGCTCAGCACGTCTGCCTGTTCAAAGGGCAGCTTCAAAGCCACTTTTGGTAGCAAGGAGAACGCAGCACTTCTGCAAGACCTCTGGCTCATCACGAGACAAGCTGAAGACAAGGCACACACTTAGCTAATAGTGACTTCTGCTTAAGGAGTTAGCACAGCACCAGAGACCAGAACGTGCAGGATTCAGTTTGCCATGGCAACATTCAATTCCCCTAACCAAAAGGGTCTGCCTTCCTGAAAGTCCTCAACTTGCTACAAAATTAAGAAAGCATGTGGTGAGTAAACTGGGTCACAACTCTTACAAGACTAATCATCTTCACTGCACAGGCTGGACTTGTGACAGCAGAGCCATCCTCTGGTTTGAGCCAGTGTCTCTCCCTGCACTGCAAAGAGCAAACACAGGTCCCTAGTTACCTTGCTCTCATTATCGAACATCTAAAATGCTCATACAAAAAAACTGTGGTAAGATGACGTGAACTATCACAATTTTGGTATTTCAAATTAACCAAAAATTAGACAGCAACTAAAAACAGGTCTCAAGAGCATCACATGCAACCATGACTACAACTGTTGTAACTAACTCCACATACCACATATGTTTCTAAGTATTTCCAGATAGTACTGCTGGACCATTTAAATTTTTATATACATACACATCCACCCACCCTGTGTATATAAAATAAAACAGGTAACAGAAAGAGAGTGGAGTAAATGCTTTAAAACCACACTGGTGTTCAAGAACAACATTTAGAAGAACCTGCCTTGAATCTGCTAAGTCAAAAATTGCTTGAAGTACAATTTACATGATTTACCAGTGGAAGAAGATTGGCTTCTAAAAAAAAAATTTAAGGAATCCAACAAGTATAAGCAACATGGTAAATCATTACAGATCAACATCAGCACCAGAACTCCCTCTCCCTTTTTTATATAAAAATTCACACGAGGGAAAAATTCATAGAGAATATTCTAATGAAACCCTGAAAATAGAAGAAATTGAAAAAGAAATTTTTAGGCTACAAAATTAGCCCAGGTACTGAATACAGCACACAAAAATTCTCTGTGCTTTCATGTTCCCACATTACACCAGAAACTGGAAATAGTTTCTTAAATGTGTGATGGGGGGAAAGATTGGTGTGCATTACACTAAGGAGGTGTGTGAAAGAGGGAGGGGGAATCATAGTATCTAGGCTGATAAATAGCATTAAATGGTCTGCAAGGCTAAAAAAAAGTACTTGAGAAATGTAAGAGAAAGGCAAAAAAATGCCACTTATTGGATGCATGGGTGGCCTCCTTCACAAAGAGATTAAAGGGAACAGGATAATTCATTTTGGAAAGGAGTGAGAGGGAATATGATACAGGTATTATGAAATAACGAATCATGTAGAGATGGCCAAATTGGCAGATTCTATTCACCCTTCATGTAAATTAAATGAAAACAAGTTTGAAAACACAGAAATAAGTATTTATGCAACATTATCTGAACACCATTAAGCACTGCACAATATCTGCTACCATACTTCATTAATCTCTCGTCTCTTTACACTAAAGGTGTAACTTCAAGAGCAGCTTCAGACAACGCTGGAGTTTATGAACCAGGTTTGCACTAGTGCAAGTGCTCCTGATTCAGTATCCATTCTTATTTCCTGAAAATTAAAAATCATTGTCACACAGATTGGTCCTTAAAGGAGGAACTGCTGTTTTATGTGGCTAATCCCCTTTCCCAGAATCTCTGCGTGGGCACTGTTGGGGCCCCGTCCTCCTCAGGCAGACGGGCTACCAGGACACTTCTGTGGCTCGGCATGAGGGAAGGATCACATGCTGGGCTGGCAGATGGGTGTTGTGAAACGTAGTAGGATGCAGCAGCAACACTAGTGTTCATCTGCCTCCTCTTGCACTGAGGCGGCCAGTTTAAGTGGAAACACTTGTCACTACTTCTACGATCTCATTTGTAGTTTGCCAAAGGGAAGGAAAAAAAAAAGCTATAAAAGCATTACTATCCAGTGAACACCCACTGCCCAGCTCTGATTAAATGATAGACTAACACAAAAGCAAAGCGAGCCAGCAAATTTTTAAAGAATGTTCGGAAAAGATGCTGGGATAAAGGATGATTTTTCTGCTTTACTCACAGCACTGTACCAAAATGCAATTGGTGCCTTATAGGCAGTTTCAACACTTTGCTGTGGAGGCATCGGGGCACCGGTCTCCGTCAAGAAGACGACGTCCCAGCCCCACAGTGAGAGCTGCAGCGTCCTGCTCCATGCTACGAAAGCTAGAACAGAAACGGTTATGTTTTTTTCCTTTCCCCTTCAGCCTTTTGGTCTTCTCAATTTTGCTAACTCCATGTCATTAGAGAAAAAGTGTTCTTTTTAACTGCAAAATTTATTAGGGAAAATCATATTTCTCCTATATGCTTTACTCTCTTCTGTGTGTGTGCGCACGAAAATAGCGCTTTTAAAAGCTATTTTCTGTAGCTATTTAAAAGTCTTGATGCAACTTCATTGCTGCTCTACAAGGCTAGTGCTAGCCTGATATTTTTAGTTTCAGCATAATAATAGTTTGTTCATTTTAAAAATGCCTTCTGTAAAGCTGGAATCCTGCAATTATAACGTATCTGCCAGACAAAAAAAAAAAATCAATTTTCAGACCATCTTTTAGAATCAACAATTACAAATTCCAAGAAATCCCTCCACCAGAGCACAGGCATAATTCAAGAAAAGGCTACATGTATGAAAAGCGTTCCCTCTGGTAGAGGTATGACAATGCATTATAGAAACAAGGCCAAGTCAGTGCTTGATAACAGGGAAATCTTTCCTGGAAAGGTTGTCCCATAATTTAATATTAAGAATTTCCTCTAAGATCTGTTTGTAACTATCCAAAAATGATAGAGGGAATAACAGAGGCAAATTCTGTAAAATGGATTTAGTTCACAGATTAGTGCAGATAAAGAAGAAGTATATTAGAACTCAGATGGAGATCACATCTGAAACATACCTCTATTGTGCACAAGATGCAAGATGACAAGCTTTCAGAAAAAACAATTCTTAACAATCACTTCATGAATATCTTCAATCTCTTTATAACCAGGAAAAATGATAAAAAAATTGAAGCATTTTTCTGGAGTTATGAGGTTCCCCTTTTTAAAATGGTCACCCATAAGATGCATGCCACGCCTTTGGCTTCACAGCAGTCCTAAGAATGCACAGCACTGCTATGGACCAGGCACACCAGGTTTGGCCTCTAAACAGTAATGTTCTGAAATATGAGAGACTACTGAAGGGAGGGAATAGTTATCTATATTTACTAAGGCTTACAGACATGTTGCTGCATATTCTTATACAAAGCTTTCCTTCAACCTATCAGTGCATGTCACTTGCCTCATC
The DNA here is from genome assembly GCF_003031625.1 of Empidonax traillii. NCBI lineage: Eukaryota > Metazoa > Chordata > Aves > Passeriformes > Tyrannidae > Empidonax > Empidonax traillii. The sequence continues at coordinate 547,359 of NW_020955210.1, forward strand.
TCCCTAGTTATCTTGCTGGCACAACAAAACTCCTGTACCTGAATGCAGAACCACCAGTAGCAGTCTCATAACTCACAAGGCAGCCCAGTTACTCGAGTAGTTTCAACAGCTACACCTGAAATTGCAAAAGACATCCCCACAATTTTTTTTTTTTAACCCACCTCTCCTGTTTTGTATGGTAATTTCCAGGGAGAGGGAAGCAAAGAGGACAACCTTGTCTAGTCCCTGCTGTGGGGATCAAGCAATGAAAAAAGTAGGGGAGGTTTTACTGAGACTCAAGAACTCAAGCCTGGGATCAAATAGGAGCAAAAGTTACATACATTTTAGGATTGATCAGGGTAGAACAAGTACTCTACCTTCAAGTGCTTGAGTTACTTCAGCTGCAGAATTGAATTGAAATAAAGCAAAGATCTCCACAGTGCTAACACAGAGGTGAGAGCTTTGCAAACAACAGCAGCAACTATGTGCTGTCAAAGCCTTCAGACTGCAAAAACATGAACCTTGATGCAAAGGGGAAATAATTTTGAGTGCAGAAAATTTCTTTAGTAAAACACATTATCTAGCAGCTACCTAACTATTCAGATAGTAATAAAAATTAAAGTGTATATATATTTTCAACATTCAAAACCAAGTTACTCAAACCTCTCTTAAGTTAAAGGGATATTACTAAGAAATTCTCTTAAACACAGATTTACCAAGATCCATAAGACTTCCAAGTCTACCTTAAAGAATATCAACATTAAGGCCAACTCATGCACTAATCTGAAAACTAAGGTTTAAGAGGATGTTTACAAATAGCCACAAACTTTTGAATGCAATTATCTAAAGTAGAAATTAAGACTGCAAGCGATGCACTATGCTAATACAATTTGACCTATATATACCCAAACAAAACAATTCAGAGTGTGAATGCTAAGTGCTAACTGACAGCTTATAGACTATAAATTACTTTCAAGAGTCAGTTTTGAAGGAGAGTAGAATGACAAGCAAGATGACTGGAACAATTCAAGGAGAATGGTCATAGCTAAATGATTTAATTACACCTAGACTGTAAGACTGATCTATTTCCATCTACTTGCATTCAGAGCCCTATACAAAGAGGTGAAAGAGTTTTCCATTTGCAGCCTTGCAGGATGCATTCAGTAACCATCAAGTTCCCAGCTCTGAAGTTTATTGTTCAGCCTCATCATTAATAAAACTAGAATACATTCTTCCTTATTATAAAGGGAAAACAAAAGAGAGACAATCACAAAGGAAACAAGTTTACACCATTCCACTCACTCTGCAGTTGTACAGACCTGAAAACCAAAATACCCTCATTCCTCACAAGCATTGGAATTCATAGAGGAAAGAGGGAATATTAAATAACATGGATATTATATGTTTTTCGGTTGTTGTTCCTTTATTCAAAAATAATTGCTTGCTCAGAACATCATTAATCGTCTGCTATTCCTCAGACTTATGAAAAGTAGAAGAAATCAAATACAGCACAATAGAGGTCTGCTCTATTCTTACTGGCCTACAGGAAAGTTTAGACTCAAGTATCTGTCTTATATTTTGTACCTAAATTTTAAATTCAACTACTCCTTTCTGCTGAACGCACCAGGCTCTAAAAAACAGCAGCTAAAAAAACAGTAGAGCTGTTCTTTGCTAAATTCATCCTTGTGCCAGCATCTGAGCACTTTGGTAACATCAGATGCTAGACTGATATTTCCAGTTTTGAGAAAAACCAACACAAACTTGCTATTTTACAGAAACCTGGACACTTAATTTGGATGCAAACTCTTTCTTATGCTCTGAATCAGGCACTGCAAGTACTTGAATAAATGGTTCTAGTCGTGTTTCACTGTTGTTCCATAAGTAGATGCACAAGCTGTCCTCTGCTAAAAGTACTTTAACTCTCTACAGCAATAGTTCCCTGAACATTAATCAAAACCATCTGTAGTAGTAATAAATTAAGAGTAAAGGTGAAGAATACTGCAAAGCATGGAGAAGTTGTATGCCTATTACCAGTTTCACATTTACTGTACAATAAACTATCTTCCCTTGTCAAAATAACTCCCTCTCCTTAAGCTTAAAATTTAAATTTTTTGACATTTAAAAAGCCAGCACTGTTTAAAATAAGGGAAGTGGGAGTGTAAATCCCCAGTATACGCCTGTATGAATGCACACTTCATTCTGATTTTTCACTGATTCATAGCTAAAATACTCAGCCCAACAGAAGGGGAACTAGATTTTTAGGCACAGAGGGAAAGAGTACTTCAGTGCTTTGCTATTGACATGGAAAGAAAGAGGAGGTGTTGTAAGAGGAACTAAGAAATCTTGGTTATTCGCCTGTTGAATATTTAGGGAGCTGCAGCTCTTCAATCCCTGTTCATGGCATCTGGATGAGAATGAAACGTGCTACTTGGAACCGAGCATGGCAAGTAGATGCTGAGAGCAGTAGTAGGAGACTGCTAGAGCAGGGGAAAATTTTATTTCCAACCATTACCAGCACTCACCTCTCACATTAGATCAGCAACTGTGTGTAACAGTCAGCAAAAAAAGAGGGTGGCCCAAAGAGCTTCCAAGTGTAGGCAATGGGTGCCTGGGTATCAAAATAAAGAATAGGCAGCCCAAGTGCTGAAGGAAATGTAACCCAGCTGGGAGGCTGGGGAGGTCATGAATGGACCCAACTACCCAAGGTCGAGTCATTGCCCAGTCTTCTGGGGATGGAGGCAAAAAGTGAGACAGGAGCATTCAGCAGAGATTTCACAGGGAACACGATCTATGCCTTGTAGAAAAGGACATGGGTGAAGTCTTCAGCTGTCGCAGAAGTAATAAGTACTAGAGATGCTTGTAAAATATGAGGGGTATCATAAAAGTTCTCAAAAAAAAAAAAAAATCTGTACAACAGACTTTAGGGATAAGCAGCATCACAACCAAATCAGAGAAGGGAGCAGATAGGAACATCAGCATCCCAGGTCAGTGACCACTCAAAACCAGCTTCTGAGTGCAAGGGAACATAGGACGAACATAAAAGAGAGGTAGAGACACGCAGTAGCAGAAACCTCAGAAGTCACCTAATACACACTCCCTTACAACCACATACTATCACACTCCCCCGTCCCCATGCTTGGTTTCAGGGAGATGGAAACAGCTCGGCATGCAGAAGCAATCATATACAAGAAGCCTTGAGGCCAGAAAGCATGAGACTACACTGATGACATGATTTTCATCAACCAGATACTTGAAAGGGAGAAAATCAAAAGCATGACAGAGACCTTTTAAGCAAGCATGGCAGAGCTGTGCTCAGCATAGAGATGCTCCAAGACAGTCTTCACACATGAGTCAACTGAATAAAGCTGGGCCTGTTGCACATATTCTACTATAAAGACAGGTTCTTAAATTATGAATAATGAACATGAGTCGCATACAGCACAGCATCCCCAAAGAGATGAGAAATCGTTATAATGCCAAAAAAACCAAACAGAACCCCAAACCAGAAAGTAAACTTCCCAGTAAGCAATGAGAATATGTCGGAAGCTCTAAATAAAGCATGGACACTGAATATGGAGAACAAGTTTCTGAGACAGCACAGCTCTACAAATGGCACCTTTCTGCTAACTTACTGCTCCAAACTGCAAGGCAGGTGGAGAAAGCTGAGGGCTTCCCTTTTTTTTTTCCACTTAAAAAAAGAAAGTGTTCTACCTATCAGGGACCTTTTACCAACATTTAAGGTCTTTAAGCAAATCTGAGAGGTTCAGACTAAGAGGCTGACATATTGTCCCCTCCAGGACATCACAATGTCTCTGGCAGCAGGACTGACAACACTAGAAGAATTGCTGCCAGGCACAGAGGCAAGCTTAGAAACCTGAACACCCTTGGCTAGAATTTGAAGTCTAAACACTCTATACCACCCCAAAAATACATGCAAGCATTTGGCCATTCTTCCACATAGCAACAGTAAAATCGCTTTTCCCTCTGCTTACTTGAGAGCATGCTTAACTTTCAAACCAGCATAAATAGTAAGCTCAGCTATGGCAGAAAAAAATAAAATTATGGGATGGGGTAACATGGCTGAGTGTGCTGCAGCAGCCTGTGGAAAGCAATACCCCATGAGGTCTGGCAGCAGATCAAGGGCAGTCACTTCAGCTGCTTTTCAGATTATATAGCTTTGTGAAATGATTTTGGTAATATTCTGCCTTCTAAAAACCTCTCTATGGAAAGTGGTCTTTTCCAGTCCCTTATTGTTGAGCTTTTACCCACCAGTGCACAATGTGCTACTGTAGTTGTGCTGGCTACCATGCCAGCAGCACAGTAGTGGTGCATGCTGCTGAACCAATGAGACCAGCCCAGAACATGAGGAATGTCTCCCTTTCCAGCCTCCTCTTTAATTTTAGTGCTCACACAGCCCTGCTGCCAGGGCAGGCCATGCCAGGCCAATATTTGATTTGTAAACAGACACTCCAACATGCTCATCTTAGCTGCAGGCTCCAAGTTATCTGATGCTATTCCCAACTAGCACGCAGGAAGATTTCTGTGTGTAACCTTATCCGCAATGGTGTGCTTTCACAAGAAAGAGGCAGACAGTTAAGTATATTTTGGTTATTATATTGGTTTTTCCTCAAAGAAGGGGGGGGGGGGGGGGGGGGAGACCCAACCCAGACCTTCCCTTTGTCACCCTCCAGCCTGGGTTCTGGGGTGTTCAGGAACAAAAGCGCAGTTAAGGCAGAAACACTTTGCCTCTGCACACTAAAACATGCACAGGGTGTGTCCTTTTTATGTTTAATAAAGGCTCTTGTGATTTCCAATATGATAAAGGAATCACCTCAGGGTTAACGCTCTGAAAATATGAATAGAAGGTGATCAGGAAACATACAGTTTCATTCCTTCCATTGTCTTCCACCAGTACTGTGTAGGGCACCACTTAACCTCTATCAGCAGTGGCTATCACAGAGCAGTTCCTGAAGTGTACACTAGGCCCTATCACAGATCAAGTTTACTTTTAAAAATTACCTTGGACCCACCTTTCTCTGGTAGCTATTTAGATACAGAGTCTCAGATACCCAATTTCAGTCAAATGGAGTCTTCTGAGGTTAAACTTATAAAAGTGTTCCATTTATGTTCATTCCTGCATGCTCGGAGACAGACAAGACATACTTCACTTTTGGTTTGCCTGGATTTTTTTTCTTGAGCCTTTCAGAAGAATAATCACAAGAACAGACATCCACAGAAATGTCAGCAGCTTATTTCCAGATGAGAAAAAGACCAGGCCTTCTGGACTGATGGACCAACTGCTCCACTCTCATCCATCATTCCCTTGAAGTCACCTCAATGCTAGCTTGTAGTGCTTCTTTTGTTTCTTTCTTCTGTGAGTTTTGCCTAAAACTCAAGGGCACAAGTTTTCCTTCAATACATTTACAAGAAGAGCAGGGGATCATATATGAAGGAATCTAATATGAGATAACCAAGCATAACAAGAAGCTCAAAAGGTAGCAATGTGCTTTCTGAGGGAAACCAGAAATCATTCATTCCTTTGCTCTTCCCCCCCACCCCTACCTCTTTTCTCTCTTTTTTTTTTTTTTAAACAGAAAAGCAAAAGTTAGCTCAATAAGTTTTTTTTCCCCAGTATCTCACTAAAGAAGAAATGTGCATATGCCACTAATAGAGAACCTACGTCTCTGAAGAATGATGCCTGTATAAGACTAAGTTCCTCACTGTTTGCGTTGTGTTGAAACTCCTGGTAAAATCTTCAGTGCTTATGGTATTTTTATACCTTCACACACAAAAAAAATCAGGAAATAACTCAAGAGATCTCTGTTCAAATTCTGGGAAAAGGAAGCCTGATTTATCTGCACTCTGACTGCCTCTGTGACTACGTGCTACATAAATAATCAGTCTTTAATTTTTAAAAAAGTCAACAAATAAGCATTACCCACTTCCTCTCATCTGTTTCTTGTTACAGTGTAGGTACCAATGCCTTCAGCTGGCTTTTCATCACGGGAGAAATGCTAAAGGCAGGCTTTAACAGAAGAATATGAAGTCAGTGAAGATACTTGTCATATTAACCATGTTAGCACATACTCCTAGAAACCTCTTATAAAAACATTTAGATTGGTTTTCTGCAGTTGACAGACATAAGTCTTAGAAAATCCATCCCCAGGATAATTTAAAGAGTTTGTTCACAGAAGTGGTCCAGCCCCCCATTTCTCTCTGCACTCCTGCATAGGTCTTCAGTACCACTGCTATAGATGTGGATTACAGCTGCTTGGGCTTGAATACGTGCAGCTGACTATATACTTCTTCTAGGAGTTTAAATAGCTTCCTTCCACTGTGTACAAATGCATATCTACACACACAACATAGTATACATATTCATCCATATCCCTCCCACTTGCAGGATAGCAGGGCTCAGCACAGAAGAACAAGCTGATATGAAGCTGCTTCAGGTTGTGGGATGTGTACACAGCACACACATCTCAAAAGAGCCCCGCACAGCAGCAGCAGAAGCAGCAGATGAATAATGGTCACTTCACTCCTAGTTGGTTCATTTAAAAAGTGACATCCCGAAGTCAGTAGGACGTATGGAATACTGTTTACTAAAGTCAGCATCTTGCCATAGCATTATGTGTTTATTAAGATAAATTCAGTTCAAGTTGACCTCCTAAAGGTATTCAAAACTAAATACTCCTCAGGTAAAACAGAAAAATACATGACTAGATCTCACATCAACAGCTGAGAGCAAGTCTACCAGGAACAGTTTTAAAATGACAGAAACACCAAAAATTACTAATTTAGGAAAAGGTGTACAGTAGCCCCACACACTGGCAGGCTTCTTGTGCATCTTACTTTGAGACAAAAACCCTGTACTCTGAGCCCTGAATCCTGTACACGTCCCCTTATCTTAACATTGAGGTTTCTGTGGTGTTTTCCCCACACAAACACTATCTCAAAGAGGACAATGTCAATATGGACACACTGAAAGTTACATGGAAAGGTTATAGACTAAGTGCTTTCAATGACCTTCTGTATCTGCTGAAATCCAGTCAATTCAACCACCACTGTTCACATCACAGTAGAACTGCAGCTGAAGACCAGGTCTACAACCTGCCTCATGACAGCACAGCTACCTGGTGTCAGAACCGAGACTGGACTGATGAATTAGATCCTTGACTGAAGTTGGCTTTGACTTCTGGTGTGGCCCATAAATTCTGAAAACAGCTATATGAAACACCATTATTAGAGCTATTAAAGGTCTAAAAAAGTCATTTTACCCATCATAAAGTACAATCAGCTACATCTCAGCAATCTCAAGCCAGTGTTTGAGTCTGTACCACTGGAGTACAGATGACTTTTAGACACCCACCACTACAGACACCCTTCCCATATCACCACAGACTTTATACTTATTAAAACTTCTACCATTTCACAGCAGATAAGAGATTTTATGCACTTGAAGACTTCCATCTTCACAGAGGGTAGCAAAAATACTTAATGACCTTCCCTGGAGGTCAGGTTTTACTTGTCCTGTCAGAGATGCCTTCAAAGTGGTCCACTTTGAATACTTCTTAGAATGGCACACAAAGAGCAAACCTAGAGCTCCAGAGGGACTTGGCTAAAGAGACCAATGTGACAGAAGTAGCTGAGAAGAGGATATTCACCTCAAAGAAGATGGTAGTGTGAAGTAAGGGGAAATACCTACAGCCATTCCACTCAGCACTGGGAAAATATCATTCATTAAGACTCTTGTCTCTACAAATATAACTTGATATATCAGTAACTGGTTTAGGGTAAGCCTACATTCACCAAATCACTGAATAAATTTCACTTTTAGGTCATCCAAGATACTTCAGAAAGTGAACGTTTAGAATCTTCATCATTCTCTGTTGCTTTAGAAACAGTACCAAGGTGTTTGCAAGCTCCTTAGTTTCATTCTCAGTTTGAGACAACTACGAAGAGGCAAGTTATGCAGCATTAAAAGACAGAAATGGGGTTGTAAAGCAAAACATGATTTGTTAATACAAATCTGTACATGAGTGCATAAGCACAAGACATCAGCATCCATCTATTATACAGTTCACGTACTGGAAGAGCAAACGTACATCTGTGTAAACACACTTTTCCTTAAAATACAAAATATGTAAGGAGAAAAAGCAATATTACAAGAACTTATTTTGCCCCCTTTTATTTTTTCCAAATCTTCTTTCTATTGCACTCTTAAATGGAAATGGAAAGCATTGTAGAAGTAGTATCAAGTAGGTGTGCAGTGGTTTGAAGAAAAAGGGAAAACAAAGCTCTAGACCAGGTGAATGCTAAGGTTACATAGAGCTGACCACACTGTAAGTAGTAAAGATTTGGGTTATCGGTTTGTAGGTTGAAGGGTTTTTGCATTTAGTTTTTTGCCCCCCCCCCTTTTTTTTAAGAATCTATAAAAATGGCACTGGGGGTTGACCATAAAAAGCTTAGCACTCAGAGTACTGCAGAACACGAAGTGTCAACACGTTTACCACTTGTGCCACGAACACAACAGGCAACAAGTTGTGTAACCTGAGTTCGTAACAGAGGTGTACCAAGATACAATAGCACAAACTACAAAATCCATTAATGCTTAACCATAATCAGCTTTGAAAAATAAAGTTATTATTAAATTTGCTTTAAAAAGTTTAAGGAAATCTTGTAATCCCAGCTTTAAAGCTATAAAAAGCTTTAATTGCAATATGCAAGTACACATCACCAGCACATGACCTGCAACAAGAGCTATGAGAATACCAGGCAGGAAACTATCTGTATGTCTGTCCTTCATCTGTTACACCATGAGGAAAGAGCAAACATTTACTCTAAACCTTTCAATTAAACATTCATTTTCTAACCATTAGAGAGAAGACAAATAGTTTAAGTTCTGGAGTTACCAACTGCAAGCTTAACTAGAACCATAATTACAAAATTCCAAGTGGTAAATTATGCACAGAGAGGTTGAAATATTCTGTTTTCCCATGTAAAATACAATCACCTCTTCACCCTGTCCAGTAATAATAAAACTGAATAAATGCTCCATTGTGTATACCTCTAAATTACCCCATGACAAGTATAAGTTGTGCTGTAACAGTGGTTACAAACCACCAATCAGATCAAAAAACCCACATAGTTTTCCAACTTGGATGTAAAAACTTAGATTCCTTAACCCAGAATAAGTCAGCAGAAAAGTTCAGCACCCCTACCATTCCCAGCAGATTCAGTAAATATTCCAGATCCTCAAAAGGAGTGGGTCCAATCTTACTTATTTTGCTTTAGGAAACAATCCTTCACAACAGGTATATGGGGATTTCTTCTTTTTCACCTGTCGGCTGCTAGGTAGAGAAAAGTTGCAAAGTTCTCTACTAGGCATCACCAAGAAGAATTGTATCTGTGCAACCTTTAAATCTGCAGGCAACTATACGAGCAGCACTTGCACACAGCTCCGAGTCTAATAATGAGGACGCAGTTGTAAATCTGGTATGAACCAGACCACGTGAGGATACGGCCATCTGTACAACGACTGCAACGCACGTTACTGGTGCAGCGCGTGGTGTTCTTCCCTCATTAAAAACACCAGCGCAAAACCATATATGTGAAGCACATGCCTGTTTACAACAATAACTTCCCCAGAAAAGCTCAGAAGACCGCAAAGCTGGCGACAAGATAGAGCAGTTCAGCCTCACGCAGCTGTGTGAAGTGTCATGAGAATGAGCTCATGCCCTGCAACGCTCGTCCGTGCCGAGGAGGCTGCGCTCACAGCTCACACGAGCAAAACCAGACCCCAGGGCTTCCCACGCAGGAGCACCTGGTACTGGTTGTGGCAGGCAGAGCTTCATTTTGCCTGCACACCTCAGAGCGGTGAGAAGCAAGAATGCATGCCTTGCAACCAAGAGAGAGGAAGGAAAAAGTCTGAGGCGAGAGTCAGACGTGTGCCTGCAGCTTCACCAGCAGCAGCCCATGTTCTCCTGCATGGCAGCTCCACGCTGCAGCTCCAGTCAAGCCGGGGGGTCCCAATGCCAAGAGCCATGGCAGCCACTGACACTGGGTCGAGAGGATGGAGAGGGTGGCTGGCCTCAAATCTCACCGAGTGAGCCCAGCTGCTGATTACAAAGCAGCTGTACAGCCACCCCAGCAAGGCTGTCAACCTGTTGGGTCCCAACAGAAGACCTTTCACCCACAGATTTTTTTTTTTTTAAAGCTGTGTTTCTTCTCCTTTATAGATTGCTGCTTATGAGCTGTGAAAGACTGCAGCGAATGATATATTTTCATGAATCATGAGTCACGTTCCTCCCCTTTTCTTTGTCCCAGCCATACGACATTTCTGCATCTGATTCAAAAATGCAGGGGCATGCATTTCTCTCATACAACGAGGTTTTCAGAATTATTCATGATTTAGAAATGCACAGTTTAATTTGTACTGCTTTATAGTCTGGTCTCTGTCTTTTAATGCTGTGTAACTTGTACTTTATAGTGGTTCAAGCTGGGAAAGAAACTAATCGCAGCTTGCGAACTCGTCAGTTCTGCTTCTAAAGCAATAGAGTGATGAAGTACAGAGACTAAACATTCATTTTCTCAAGGATCTCAGATTATTTTAAAGTGAAATTCACTCAAAAGTTTGATGGATATAAGGGTCAAGGAATTCCATGCAACACTAAGGGCTGGTATAAGGCAGGACACAGTGCAATCCCTGAGAGCTATTCTATTTGCAAGGGTAACCCTTGTGGCACAAGCCAGATCATATTTGCAGAGACAAGACTCCCTGCAAATGCTGTTTGCCAGCACTCAACCTGTAATGGCTCTTCCCTCTACCTGGCTAGTCCCACTGGGTCATTTCCCATAGCCCTGGTTGCTCTCCATGTGCCACCACTTAAAGAAACACATGAACTGCTTTAAAGAAATCTGCAGTACAAGAACCCTCCAAAGCCCACAAGACATGACCTCCAAGAAACAACTAAAAGACTCAACTAAAACAACTAAAACACCAGTGACAAGAGAGAAGCCTGAGGGAAGTCTTGAGCCTGTGGATATTCATGTGAGAGTGGAGAGAGAGGAGGCACAAGGAATTTCTCCTCCTCAAGCAGTGGATCTGCTGAGCTATGAGTAGGCTACAACGGCACCAAGGAAACAGGAGGTTGAACAGCAGGACAATGTGAGAAGGCCGTGAGATCCACCACTGCTCTCCCACCAGCAACAACAGCACCAACCTAGCAAAGCAAGGCACTGCCAAAAATCAGAGCTTGCTCCCATCTCCCACACTTTCACAGGCAGTGCCTGGCCCATGCGTGCTGCTCGCTAAGTCTATCCTGCTCCCCACCCACCATGTTTCCACTGCCTCAAAGTTTTCAGGGCTGCCAGATTGGCACGTTTCCTCTCCCTGGGCTGGGGGGTGAACATCGAGTCCTCACCCACGCAGCAACCAACCCCTAGTGCTCTGCCCTGCCCAAAGCCTGCCCTTGCCTGTGCCATCCTCGCACCACTGCCACACCATGTCACAGACACGCTGGGGGCTCAGTCTGGGGCAAAAACACACATTTCTTCTGGGCAGCAGAGATAAAGCCAGATGGACTATTGTATGCACTTACCGTAAAGGTAAAGCAGGGGGCAAAGGAAGCAAGGAAGGAAGGAAGCTACATTAAGCTTACGGTTAGTTAAAATAAATCTCTCTTCCCCTCCCCTTCCCCCAGGCCTCGCATACCCAGCTCCAAACATCTCCCTTCCTACTCCCAGCACAGACAGTTGCCTCCCAGGTTCAGGCTCCGATGCAGGCTTTGTGTTTCAACCAGTCCCAGACTGTGCCGAGGAGCTGCTTCCTGCGCAACCAGGGGAAATGCCACATGGTACCACAGCACAGCACATAGGTCCGAGGCACAAGTTCTGTGGAACACATCCGAGGGAGGTACAGCAACCCTCACATGGTGCACGCAGTGTCACGCTGATAAAACACATGAAATGCTTTAAGAGGTTTTACCTAGTTCAGCTTCTTTGGAAGAAAGGTGTGGCAAAAGCACAGTCATAAAAAAAGACCAGCTTTGGCTAATATAACTGATTATTCTTCTAACAAGGTTTCAACCACAACTGAGGTAGTTTCAATAATGGTGACAACTACCAGCAAAAAAGAGAGTGATGTGACTTCACAAATAAGTGCTTAAAATACTCAGAAAAGGAAATATCAAAGAAAGAGCACAGATGCCTTAAAAAGACCAAAACACATCTCTGCTCTCTTCCACTGAGATTATAAAAAGTTATTGAGAGCATTACAAACAGATATGCTGCCTAACTTTGTTCATATGCAGAAAAAATAAATCTGAAAGCTCTAAATACTACAGTAGAACACAAAAAACCCTACCCCAGAATATCTGAGTGAAAACTTGACCATCCAAATACTTGTTTAAATAGGGGAGTGACTTTTTAGACAACTAGGAAGCCTGCGAGTTTGTAGCAATGTCAAAGTGCCCTATTTTTAGCATTGTGTGTCAAGGGCACATGCCTAGAAAGCACTTTCACTACTTCAGCAGTTTACAGGAAAAACAAGGTAGACAAGTACTTGCTTATTTACAGATAGATGAGCCCAAATCTTGTGTGTGAATAATCACATGGGACTGCTTTGGTTTTACCAGGTGACTCACTGGGGAAGCATCCTGACACAGCCCCTGAGTTGATGCTATCAAAAGGAAACGGCTGCATAGCAATCAAAATCCTGAAGAGGGGCTAAGCAGTAAACTGAAAGTAAATGGACTATATTAATTTCTTTCAACTGAAAAGTAAATATTTCAGACGGGCAAGAACAATAAAGGGTCTGCAAAAATTTTTTTTAAAAAGTCAACTGTTATCAAAGGCTTTGCATTCCCCAGTGGTTTTCTATTTTGGGTCCTACATTTGACTAATTTTCAAACTTTTCAGTACCTCTAGCATCAGCTGTTACAAAAAAACCAGAAAAATCTTTCATCTGTGGATGAAAGCCTGTTCAGAGTCATCTAAAGGAAGCAAGAAGCCTTACCATTTTGGTGGCCATTTCTAATGCTATTCAGTACTCCCAAAATTAGACCACAGAGCATAATACTGTAAAGTCACACATTATCTAGTAGCTCTCATTCATTAATAAAAATAGTCACCAGACATCCAAGGTATTAGCAATACATATAACACTTGACCCTCTGCTTTCAATTAATATACCTGCAACCATCTTTAGCCACTCTCACAGGCAAGTCTGCTGCATTTTTCACTAGCAAGTGTCCTTTGTTTGAAATATCATCTGAACAGTTTCAAACAAATTCTTTACTGTAAGGCACTGGCAGACTCACGGAGTATTCTTATGTTTAGCTAATAAGCTATGCAGTGAACAAGACAACAAGGACTAGATAATGCACAATTCCAGAAAACTGAATATAAATTCCTTCTTCACCCACTCTAGTGGCATAGGGGTGCCACAAAAGCTATGCTTAGGCCATCTACAAGTAATTTAAAAAAAAAACAACTTTGGTCAGTAGCAAGGTCAGATCACCAGACTCTCACCAGTTGAATCAGATGAATCACGTAAATGAACAGAACAACTATGAAGCACTGAGCTGCCAGAAACTTGGCAATAAACACAACAATAAGATTTTGACAAGACAAAGGTATAAGCTAGGCAGCAGCATTCTGCCTAAGGTTACAAAAGTGTTTCTATACACAAAAGTTGCTTTGTTATTTAAAGTTATGTCCGTGCCTATTCCACCATAAACCCTTACAATTTAGTAAGTGTGTGATTCACAGCATCCTCAATGTGTTTACAAGAACAGAAATACCAGAGCAGGCTACTAACTAATAGCCCATGGTATGCTCTGCTCCTTCTGAACACAGAGATCAAGATTAGCTGCCACATGCTCTCCAGAGCTCTAGTGGAAAGAAGTCATTCAGCTGTTAGGAGGACTGAAGTCACAAGATAAAAGCTTTAGGAAAAACAAAAATAACCTAAGTCAGCTTACATGAATTTTCTATTTGTACGGACAAGCTTCAACCACACCAACTTAATCATCTGTTTTCACTAGTATGACATACTACCTTAAGTTATGTTTTAGGAAATTTTACACAGGATATTCAAGAGTATCTTCACTATTTTCTTTTTAAACTCCAGTGGATAATGAAACATTTAAGTGTTGTGTGCTGATCAGCATGGTCCCCACACTACAGGTAGTCCAACAGCAACTACCTATGACAACTAAATCCAGTGGTATAGAGACAGAGTTCAGGAAAGAAGACAGGGTCAACTAGCAAACAGGTTGGAAGGCAAGAGTGGATGGCACAAGATGCGGACAGACAATGACAGTGTTGCTTTAACAGCTTCATATGGCCTTGGCTGCTGCAACTGGTCTGCATGCTGCGCTGTTCTTAGGGCAGTAAAAAAGGACAGCACAGTGTGTAAAATTACTGTTGCCAGCAAAACAAGCTAACAAGCACAACTTTGGGGGAAAAAAAAAAAAAAAAAGAGAGTGGGGACATATTTGATTTGCATCTCTTTTGGCTGCATTAGTAAATAAGCTGTTGAGCAACATAAATCCTATTAATTTTCCATAGGAACAGATGTTTGCCTAACACTACCTCAGTTTCAACACTTGCTCATAGAGAACATGTCACACAAAACATGCTACTAAAAGAATCCAGGAAAACAGTATAAAACAAAAACCAGTTCCAAGTTACAAGATATTTCTGTGTCTGTATAAACAAAGTAGGATGTGGGCCTAATCCCCATACTACAGCTTCTCTCCTGAGATACCTAAATGTAATCACACTCCTGTGCTACTTGTCAGGTAATCTAACCCTAACCCTAACCACAGGTTACATTTTCACAAATAAGCCCAGCATGGCTGCTTTGGGAGCGTCCACATGGCTGCAGTAAAGAGAATCCAACTCTAAAGGTTTTTGGATGCCCTACTACTGAAAAAGAATCCCCCAGCTAAAGCCTACAGCCCAGGGGTGAAAGGTACAGGTAAACTGCCCTCCAAGCACAAGCAATTACTAACTATACTGTTGCACATTGACCTAAAAACTTTGATCTCATGTGGCTACCCTTACCCTTCTTCCCCACCTCTCCCAGTCATGCCAAGCACAAACAGTCTCACCCCAGACCACCTTTAACCCTCAGCTCCAAACTCAGAGCAGCAAAGCCTGCCTGCACCACTGGCCCTCCATGACTGCCTCACCGAGACAGGGGTTTGCACATGGGATCCAAGCTGGCTGCACTCTGTGGTGAAAGGGACCAGGGAAAGCAGGTGAGATTCAAGAAAAGGAGCAGCAGCAAAGGAAAAAAACGCCAGGAAAGTTTGGAGGGGAAAAAAAAAATGAAGGAAATAGGTATATAGTTGCATAAAGTTGAAAGCATCAAGGTTACGCTCAGGGTTGTTTTTTATCACCGTGTCTCAAACTATTAAGTAATTCAAATTCTTAATTCTGAATTAATTTGCCAAAGATGAAAGCAAATATTGTTTTAAAAAGGACTGTCTTAATACAAAATGCAACAACTTTTCAGTGGCATCCACTAAAACAGTGTCAGACCAAGTGTCCAACAAATCAACAGCTTGCTTATAAATCATGGTTCAGTGTTTATAATCTAACAGCAGTAAAATATTACACTTATACAAAGCAAGTGTTGTGGTTTGTTTTTTTTGTTTTGTTTTTTTTTTTTTTTTTTTTATTTTAAAACTTCAGTTAATACTCTAACTCTTCACTGGAAATGTTCTGAAAGTGTGATTGCCTTTTTTCAGATGAGCAGAGGGTCTGACAGAAGGTTCCTCCAAACTCATGTACATCTTTTAGATAATGGAAAAGAACTATGGATTTTTCAAGACTTGATTATACAAACATGAAGAGGCAAGGCTGAGAAAAGCAGACTGGTTTAGAACCTCCCACGAGTCACTGAATTTGGAGATCCCGTTACTTTAAGCCCAGCCTAAATGCCTATCTTTAGAATTAAGTTCTGTTAATTGGAAGATGTAAAGGCAACAATATTACTAAGAGACACATTGCTCAAGTGCAGAACCCACCTCCATTAGTTGCTTTTCTTGCAACTCCATGAATAGACAAGCCTTTGTAGTAATATGCACAGGTAGTGACAAATCTCTGAAATTTAAATACATTGATTTTTTTTTTTAAATCTGTAACTGAGTTCCTATATTGATGCAAATTTTAGGAAATATGCACACTGCTTTTAAGTGCATTACTCTCTGTACAGTGATAATTAAAACAGTGATTTATATAAATAATCATAAAAAGAAGCTTCACTCTAAAGAACTAGTATTATAAGAAAAGATGCAGAGGTTTAAGTCTTCTCATGCTTAACATATTTAACAGCTAAACATATTCTTGTTAATATTACTATCAGTGTACAAGGAGAAGAATTTTCCTGCATATAACGGAATTGGTCAACCAAGGGTCACTGAAATAACATACAAGAACTTAGAATTATACTGGTTTTTAATCATGACTTCAATACAGTAACAGGAGATGATCTAGTACTGCAACAAGCAGTAAAAGTTACCATAAGTTTAATATCAGCTTCATTCTAGCCCCTCCTTAAAGCTGTACATTTGCCCATGCTTAACTTTCCTGACATCAACATTTCCCCGTTTACTGCCTTTGTAAAGGCAAAAAGAAAACCAGCAAAGTAGGCAATCATGGTTATGTTGTAGAGAATCGACAGGATTCCACTGAAATTAACTCCCAAAATAACTTTTAAAAAAACCCACACAAAAATAGCTCTCACACAAACAACCAAGTTTCATTTTTACGGTACTGCTTTTAAACCATTAATGAGTCATCACTTAAATCACTAGCTACATTTATAAAAAATTATTCACACAGTAAACTAGACTTTATAAAATGCAATTGTATATATTTCCAATACATCCTATTTTTCTCTTTTACACTAATTAGATACACAGGAATTCACTGATTTAAGGGTGTTTTTTTAATTTTATTTTTTTATTTGCATTTTGAAGTACATTTACCGCAGAGGTTTTGTTTCACCACATAGCAAGAACTCAATGTCTCCTACTTACTTAGCCTACACAAAATTTTCCTCTTTACCAGAAGAGTTTTCCACCAAAATAAATGAGACCAAGAAAGATCGTGGTGTAGCAGAGCAACATAAAATGCAATTAGTGGTAAAGTTTTTGTAGATTGTGTCATGTCATATTCTTTCTGTGCCTCCATGGGGCAGTGAAGACTTCATTAGAACAAATTCCAAGCTAAGACTGACTCCTGCAATCACTGCCCACTTCGATTAGTCTTAATCTTAGTGGAAGCACTGCAATTTTCACTGATTGCTTGTTTGAGGGACATACGATTTGCGCAATGTTTATTTTGGGCCATCACTGAGGGAGGGGTGTAGCCAAATGGGCAGCCTCCCAATCCAGATCACACAAAATACAGCGTTTGCACTCTAGGAACATCTCAGCCTCAGCCAAACCCAGGGAGCCTGCCAGTGTCGGGAAGGGCTGGACTCATCAAGACCCACCCAGAGGACTCCTGCAAGATGGAAGCCACATTTCTACACCCTGGCAAGCCCCACCAACAGCAACACAGCCCAGAGAAAGCAGGAGAGGGTGACATGGGTGACTTTTGTAATGAAGTAGCACAGGTCACAAAGTGAAGACCACAGATATCCCTCAAGTACTGTAAGAAGGTGCTATAAAGTACAGTACACCATGAAGCAGATTGTTCATGAGTGAGAGGGAATGCTGCACAACACACTTCAGGAACATGTAAAAAAACCTGCATTCCTCACATAAACCAAGGTGGAAAGTCAAAATGACAAATACCTTTACTTTTGGAGGTCTTGCATCCACACACAAACCTAGATTTCACTAAAATCACTGAAATATGCAGGACACACACTGTGTGTGTGAGCAAGTGCCCTGCTCATACAAATGTCTCTGATGATCCCAAAACAGACTTGAATGTGGGTCACATTACTTTTCAGTGCAAGCTGTATGCATCATGGTACCTGCACCCTACAGAGTGCTGGCTCTGTGGGTTGTATATTTTGGTGATAGAGCATATTCTCACGTTACTCAGTGATCACATTGGTGAAGTAACCATAGGGAATAAGAAATAATTTAACATTCAGGTACATTCCAAAGTTACTGTACATATCCTGCAGCACAAGAAAACAGAAAGGAGGAAACTATGCTTTTTAGTTTCCCACATTTCCTCTCCAATTTTCTGTCTTCTTGCTCCCAGGAGTAAAGATCTTCTCACTGATAAACTGTGAAGGTCTGGGCTGCTTAACA
Organism: Empidonax traillii; assembly: GCF_003031625.1. Classification (NCBI taxonomy): domain Eukaryota; kingdom Metazoa; phylum Chordata; class Aves; order Passeriformes; family Tyrannidae; genus Empidonax; species Empidonax traillii. The sequence continues at coordinate 565,622 of NW_020955210.1, forward strand.
GATTTAACAGATACACAACAGAGGAGACAACAGCTACAATAGTATGGGACAGCAGGAAAGAGCAAAGACCACGTTAATGACCCCTTATAGCTGCAGTTGGAGTCAAGCGGCAGGATTTCCTTAGACAGCATTGCTATATCTGGATCGCTCTCCAAAGGAAATGAAAAGCACCGCTTCTGCAAGATATGCTCTCAGAGATGCCAAAGCCACAAAAACATGCAAGAGGCAGTGATGACATGAATTGAATTGAGAAAAAATATAGGAGAAAAGAAATTAATGCACATTAGCACAATAGTTACTTCAGTTCAGGTGATCATCATACCTTGGCAAGAAAAAACACAAGCATCGTAACACAGATCACTAGAAACTAGTTACAGTCAGCTGATGGGTAGTTAAGCAACAACACAGGCAGGGGGGTGAAAAAAGCAGTTTTATGAACACAACAAGATAAGAGAGACCTTAGAAAGTATAAACAAGGAAAGTGTTGCTCTGACTTTTTTGAACACCAAAGCAAGCTTCACAACCACAACTAATATCTCCAGAATTGCATTCCAAAAGTGGTTTGCAGAACTATATAATCCACAATCAATACTACACGAAACATCTACAGCACTATTAACCTTTATTTTATATCTGTTTTTCCCAAATTCAACTAATATTCTTCTAAAACCACAGGGCAGTATGACTCAGTAACAGCGGAGAGGGAATTAGGAGATCTAAGCTTATGTATGGTCACATCTCTCCTGTATATTCCATTTGGTAGATTTTTGCATTCTTAGCAACCACAAACAGTTGATGGAAGCTGAGTATTATATAGGCTGCAGCTTAATACAAAAGACAGCCACAGCATAAAGTCTTAATTTAGGATCTTGTGTGCATCTGATACACATGCTGACATTTATTGAAGGTGTAAAGAGTCCTCTTGTGGGTTAGCACAGAATATAAGAGCTTTACATTATATATATTATATTTGGCCAGTACAAAAAAAACTTCCTTGCAGTCAGCTTATACAGAAATTTTTTTTTTTATTCAGAACATTAATTCAATTTTTCCTTAAAATTGAATAGAAGCAGATATTTTAGACAAAATTCATAGAAAGCACCCATTAAGTTGCAAGTGAAGAAGTAGTCTATTAATTCTAAGGTAATGTTTACAACATCACCCATCAGTATTTCTTATGCCTACAATTATATTGTTTCTATACCTTTAAGTAATTTTCTCACTAGAACAAGAAAAACCAAAAGGGATCGAAAACCTACTTATTTTTGTGAAACAAATACTCACAATTATACAGTTCCAACTAGTTATTCCTCATACTCCCCAAAAAGAACAGGTTTATGATTTCCCACCCCTTTGCTGCATGCATCTTCAAGCACTGCTGTCTCTGTATCCTCCAGCTTTTGACTAGCAAATGATGTGGAAAGAACAAAATCTTTGGCATCAGGATAACACAAAAACTGAAAAAATCCACACACACATTTCCAAAACTCTTTAGCTCAAGCTCATAGAAGACCTTCCCCATAACGATGTAACCACACACTAGTCCCTGGCAAAGAGGATGAGGGTAAGATGCCCTCTGCCCCCACCTGTCCTGGTCTTGGATGGAAGTAAAAGCCCCAGGAAAGCTGTGGGTCCTCTCGAGACCGGGGAATGCAGCATAAAGATGTCAACATGTAGTTGCTGTGGTTGGAGTATGGGGGAGGGTGGGGTGGGGGCGGAGAAAAGAAAAGCAGCTTCCTCCAACAGTTAGTAGAAATGAAAGTAAAACGGGACTTACAGAGCACTCTTATTTGCCAGAAAGGGCAGGACCTTGGCTCACAGACTAGGAGTCTCCTTTTGTGGCAGCAAGTCTTCGGGTAAAAAGCCTCACCTGATAGTTTGCAAGCCTTGAAGGAACTGTCTAAACTGCCTGCTGAAAACACACTCCAGTGGGCAACAGGACTGTATGCAGCACCTACACTTTTCTACTAAAATCAACATCAGAAAAGATAGAGAACAGGTAAGATAATGGAAGCTCCTTATTTACACCTCACATTTTGTGCAGCTCAGAGAAAGAAACCAAACTCATGAATAGCAAATACTTTGCAAGGAAGAAGACAGGGACTTCAAGTGAGGGAATAATTAATAGAGAACCACAGTTGGTTTGCTGGTGTGGTTTTGTTGTTGTTGTTGTTGTTTGTTTTTTGTTTTGTTTTTTTTAACAAGTAATGCTATGAAAAAGGTTATTAGTAGATTTAAAGACAAGTGGAGAAAAGGTGGGGTTTGGATTGGGGTTTTTTTTTGGTGTTTGGTTGTTGGGGGGGTTGGTTTGGGTTTTTTTGGTTTTGGTTTTTTAGGGGGTTGGTTTTTTGTTTTGGTTTGGAGGGGGTCGGGTGGTTTTTTATTTTTGTTTGGGTTTTTGTTTGTTTTGGTTTTGATTATTTTTAAAATTATTTATGTTGGCGAGGGGATGTCTGGTTTCTCTTTTTAACTTTTCTTTGCAGACAAAAATTGGGTTTCATCTCATGGCAAAATCTTCTCTTGCTGATTTACAGAAATACCCCTGAACTGTTCATCTGCCATCAGACTAACAGTCTGGGAAGTTCTATTTAAAAGCATTTTTTAAAGTTTAAGTAACAGTGCATGAGATGTTAGAACTCAACTAGAGACTTTAATTTTCAACCTTTTTATAATCTACATTTTTCTTCTGCCAAGTTTAGGATGTCAAAAAGAAAATCAGAACTAATATCCAGTATCTGTAATTAACTTCTTAGGCATAAGTTGAATGTGATGATATCAGTGTTCTGAAACCTAGTATTCAAATGATCCCTCATTTGATTATAAACTTACCATTGCCTGAATGAGAGAAAACTCACGAGCAAGTAAGTTGGTACCTTTATATGCTCCAGTTCGACCACAAAAGATAAATACTCTTCAGAAGTGTTTTGACACTTTAAGAAATCTTCAAACTCTTCATTTTCACAACTAAAGAGTATTTGCCACAACCCAAAAAAGTGACACGGTGCCAAGCCAACATGCTGCAAAAGTCAATAGGATTTTTTAAGGGGTTCCCCCCTCACACAATGAGCACTCTGGCAGAAAAAGTCAGTGATGCCCCTTCTTATGCTTTAGCCCCTAGCTTTATCATTAATCTTTGAAAGTTTCCCATTGAGACTGAAGGCACCTTTCTCTTATTTGCAAAACAGAAGTTTCTTCTGTCCCAAGCCCTACCACATGAATTTGTTTAGAGGTAGGAAGGCAGGAGAGATCATGTTTTCTACCACATAGGGAGGAGATGTAGTCAAAGAGCTGCTGGAACAGCTGTTGATCACTTCTAGTTGCATTTGCTTCCACTAAAACCAGAAATCCAAAAAGGAAAAAGTGTCAAGTGTCAATGAAGCATGATTTGTCACTTCACTAGTTACAGTGCAGTCTACAACCTGGTTGCTTCTCAAACATGATCTTTTTTTCTTTTCTTTTCTATTTTTTTTTTTTTGAGTCAGTACAGAAAACAGCATGTTACTTCACTTCCACTCCACCATTTCACACAACCTAGATCACCTACTTCTCTGAAAGGGACAAATACTGCTTCAAGTCAGAAGCTCTGTGGTCTTTTCATTTAAATATTTGATCCAGTAATGTTCATGTTTAGGAAAAAATATTTTTTTAAGGCCTTAAAAATACATGGAGATATGTGCATGCTGCAGAGTCACACATCTGATCACACTAGCAAGGCAACACACATGCACATGGTGACCCTTCCTGCTGCAGAGCAGCACTGCAAGGGATGGGCTTCAAGAGAAGCTGGAGAGATTTCCAACAGAAGGATACCACATGCACTTCTGTGCTTTACCGTAAGAAACCTGCTGCCCCTCCAGCCCAGGACAAACACTTCCTGCCTGGGAGAATCCTGCGGTCAGCTTCAAGCAGCTTTACATCAGCAACCCGGCATCGCTACTAGCAGATTGTCAGGTTTGCCACTACCCCAGAACAGGAAAGGTCATATGGCCAGACAGATCTGATAAGTTCCCTCCCTTATCTCAAGGTAAGAAGGTCTCCTCTGCATTTGTGAAGCTCCCACCAACTAATAAAACAGCTGGTCTTACTGCATCAAAAAGACAAGCAGAAGACAGCATTATACTTTCTCTGTCAAGCGGAAGACAGACATTTAACAAGTGACATACAGCAGGGCAACACTTTTAAGCCCACAAAGTCAGAAGATAATACCATGCAGAAGAATTGGGAGCAATGCAGAGCAGTCAATGCAATCCAGGGATACTGGAGGCTGCAGCTCTAACATCTGTTACACATGGCAGTCTCAATGACCCATGGCTTGCCTCACCTCTGTGACGCTGCATTACTGCATTGTCTGAATGGTGGAGAAATTAATAGCTGCTTCATAATGATTGAAACATGAACAACAGAAGGCAAAGGTGGCCACTAAACAGGTTGGTTATGGGAACAAAACCACACTTCCATGTTGAAGCAGGTTAATGTATTTCATTACTCAGGAGAGGATGCCACTTTGAGAGCTCTCCTATTTGTTTCATGAAGACATAAAAGTTACTTTTGTAACATATGGCCACATAAAACAAATCAGCAACATGCATTTCTACAGGGTCCAAATGCATCACCGGACACTGGTTTACACTAAAAGCTGTCACGTAGTAAAGTGAAAGTCACGGGCACTTGTCTCTAACATTTAGCAACAACATCTGATTCTACCCCCCCCCCACACACACACCTTGTCCCAACTCCTGAGCTGGCCAAAGTTCATGTTTTCTTCTGATATCTTTTGTAGTTCTTCCTCCCTCCTCCTAGATCCCACAAGGAATTTCACAGACAGTGAGCTCAGATAGCTGAAGGCTGGTTGCAGTGGGTGTACACAGCACAGCTAAGAGTTGTTCTTATCTGCTATACACCCGTCCACAAATGCTAAAGGTTTTCCTAGTCCCTCATAACTCACTCAAGATCACATAGCTGGAAGAGTCATAATCACTAATCTATCATGAATCCCCTCTGCATACTCCCACTACAGTCCCAGACATGAAGCCACTTCAGGTTTTCAGTATTTACCACCAGCACTTCCACTGCACTGTTTCTTTTACTATGTTTTTAAAAACTGGGATGTCACCAGGAAGAGATGCCTCCTGAGTACGAAACCCAAATCTACTGTGGATGACACATACTAAATACTGAACATTAACAGGAGGCTGAAATGAAGGGGTAAGAAGAAAGTTTCCTATAAGAGTGCAGTCACTCAAGTACCTCAAGTCATCCCAGCTTGTGATAGCAACCTAAACCAGCAACCATTTGGGCTGCAACAACCAAAACCCACAAATCAAATCTGGGGTAAGGAGCTGCCCACAACACCACCTGTAGCAAGAATGCTACAAGTCCACAAAAGTGCTTTACTCAAAAAGAAGAAACAAACAAAGAAATTGCTGCAGTCAGGATGTAACACATATCACTTCACTATAAGTTCATGTGGACGGCTCCTGTAAATTTCTACACATGCAGAGAAGCAGAGATACCAGAAAATAAAGTGCCAGAAAATGAAATGTGTACTGAAAAGGTAGGATGCAAGACTTTTCCAGACCAAAAGCCTGCTGGATCTACATAAGGACACAAGTGCACAGTAATGGACAGCATATTCATAACTCAGACGACATCCAAAAGGGCGACAGCTACTACAGGCAACCATGAAGGCTACAGATTTAATTACACATCCAATGCAACAAAGGGCTGAGGAACACCTTCCTAGAAGCCAATGGTACATCATTATAACCCTCTGCTTCAGAGTACATGGTTGAAGGTTGGCCTTCTTGCTGATGCTCACACTGGGTAACTAAGTTTAATATAAGAACTAGGTGAGCAAACAAGTGAAATTGATGCATGAATAGTATCTACCAGTCACATAACAGCCTGTTTCTATTACTAAAAGCAACAACAACAACAACAAACAAAAACAACAAAAAACCCATCTCAACACCTAATAAAAGGTTTATCAAGAAATGTTGATTTGGATTAATTTCTTACACATGAATTCAATCCCCTATCAGGTTTTATAAGGAAGTGGTTATTGGCATGGATAGTTTTAGTCTATCTTCCCTTCCCCCCCACAAGTTAATGGTGGGCTACAGTTTTCAGAGTGATCTCCTGTTTGCAGTATTTTCTGAAAATCCTGCTCATTTGCTTCACTAAAAGGCATGTGCTTGGAAGTGGTTTTGATGGCTTTTAGTCACATCACCCCTTTTGATTGCCATAACACTCAGTGTCTGAAAATAAGGGAGCTATTTCAAGTTACATTCCCTTCTTTTGCTGCCCACACGTGCTTGGCTACCATTTTGGGACACGGGATCAGAGGGAGCTTCAGGCTTTAGAACAACACAAAAAACATGAAAAGGCAAATACATTAACAGAACTTCACTCTCTTCCTTTCTGCTCAGCAGATTTGGCTCAGTTGGTGCTCACATCCTAATCTCCTACCTATTTTTCATGTCCTCATTTCTGCTTTTCAGGGTCTCAGCCTAGCAGCCAGCACCTGAACCCCTACAGCATCCAGGCTCTTGGACTGAGCATCCGCAGAGTGGATAAAATGGCAGCATGCAGGTGCAGATTGTGTTAGTATCTCTTGCCTTCCCATAAGCCTGTGGCATTTCCCCCTTGCTTGGTACAACGGCTTCTCTGCTTGCCTTTTGGTCATGTGTCTCCTCTGCAGCTGAGCTCATTTTGTTCCTTTCCTGTACTCATCCAAGAAATAACTCAAGATTTTTCTGTATCACTAGATGAAAGCAAGCAGGAGCTGCAAAAAGAGACTCAGATGGGGCCTCAGTCCTGAATGGTCAAGTTCAAGACTCCAACCAAAACAGTCACTGTGGAAAGGAACACATAGGTAATGCAGCAATGTGCTTGTGCACGTAGAAGTGAAGTAGAAGGCTTGTGTTAGGAGCAGCACCATAGACTTGCTCATTGGAGAGGTAGCCTGAGAGCCAGTTTCTACTTGGCCAGCAAACAAAAGTCCCACACACCTAAAAGCACAGCTGTGAGAAGAGATGTGCTGACTACCATTGCTTTGTAGAATCAACTGAACTGGAACTAGCCAGCCCCTTGGAAATAATCACATTTTGTTTCCCTCCCTCTACACAAGAGCCACTTGCATAAAGTTAGGTCAACATGTGGTACACATATGATTCAAATGTAACATTTCCTGGCAACCAGCAGCATGCCCAGAGGAGGATCTGCACTACTGATAATGTTGATTTTTCCCATGGCCATCATAAAAAAGAAAAGCCTGCTGATCTCTTGAGACATAAGGAGCAAACCCCATTAGCTTTCCACTAGTTTTATGGCAGCTCTTTTTTGTTTAAAGGAGCAAAACCCGAGGCATACACAGATGCCTCTGACAGCATCTACCTTCATGAAGTGAAATAACCTAAAGTGAATGCTATAACTGTGTGCAAATTTGGGTTCTCAACTCCAAGTCAATTAAAACTTCCATGAATGGAAAAAGATAATTAAAGAATGGGAAACTGCTTCCAAAAACAACTCAGCAGGCTATAGCTCTTCAGCAAGAAAAAGAGGAATAAAGGCTGAGGAATAAAGGTCATTAAAATAATAAGGGAAATAAAAAGGGAGCTACTGCTACTCACTCTTCCAATACAGGATCTGGGAGGTAGGTGGAAGTTCAAACCATATGAAATGAGATGGTTCTTCCTGCAACATGCCCTGAAACCATGCCACTTCATTGCACTATGTTGTGGATGCCAGAAGTTTGCATTGGTTCAAGAACATACTCACAGAAACTCTAGACTGATTTTTTCAATCTCACTATATTTCACAAATACAAACTACTATCCCGTAGGTTTCAGGGTTGCAAAATGCCAGAAGCCAGTAGAGTGCTCTGATGAATTATCTCTATTTCCTTGCCCTTATTCCTCTACCACTCCCAAGGCACAGCAAAGGTGGCTCACATGACTACACATTAACATCTCTTCTGACCCAGTGTTGCTGTTTTTATGTTCTTCATGCACAAACTAAGCGGATTAAGAATCACTGAGGCCACCTGAAGTTAACATTTTTCTATTCCTTTGGTTACCATGAACAAGAGCTCATACCATTTCTCCTATCACAGCCCAAGGAACAACTCATTTATGCATTTCCTTCCATTCTTTTCAAGTTATACAACAGGTAAGTCTGAAGCAGCAGTCCCTGCTAGTGATGTCTTCTTTCAAGGCAGGTAACTGAAATCAGTTCAGAACTTCTCCAAGAGCAGGACAGAAGTAACTAGTTACTTAATCACATTTATATCACATTAATTTTACAGCGCTTGAAGGGCATGCTGCTTATAAAGTACATAGCTTTACCAGCCTCTTTGTCCATGTCAACAGAAGAGGTATAGACATCTAATTTCATCAGGAATTTTTGGACTGCACTCCCAGCATCTAAAGCCAGCACTTTAGCAGAAGACCCAACACCAGTACAAACTACTAGTTCCTTATTTCACACAGAAAAATGAGCAAGATTTAGGTGTCAGGTAGCATAACTAGGAAAGAGGAAGTTTCCATGTGAAAGACAAAGAAAACTTAGATCAATAGCTTTGACACAGATAAGTGCATTTTTCTTATAAAAGGAAGTATATAATTTCATAGGTCAAAAGTATTTTTTTGGATTTTTATTACAACTTGCTAATCTGAGATTGCAAATTTTCAGAAGCTAAAATTTTCAACAAGTAGCCCCTCGGCAGTTTGGTTTTTATGCTATTAGAGTACCGCTGAGAAACAAGATCATGCAATTACATGTGAAATGAAGAAAGCAGCAATGTGTTGGTGCTACTTATTTTGCTTCTAGGCTGTCTCAGTTAAGGGTGGTTTGAACAGGGGGTTAATTTATCACTGTGTTTAAGGAAATTTAGCCAGAAACGGCATATCGTCTCTAGGTTCTATCTGCAGAGATGGAATACAATTCCCAGGCATGTTTCCTCTCCTATGCATACAGATGACAGACTTGCAGAGACTTCACATCTAGCCTAATGTTCAGTAACAGAATAACAGTTGAGCTCAGAGGATGGTACCCTACCTGGCCACACTTTACCTGGAGGTCAGTAGCAAGTGTTTTGTCCCAGGGCCTGTCCCACTTATCATCTATGTCAATGACCTGAAAGAGTTGTTTTAGTACACTTCCCAAGTTTGGGGATGTGACCAAACTGAGGGGAACAGTTAACATGCCAGAGGGCAGGGCTGCTTCACGGGGAGACCTAGGCAGGGTCAACAGCAGCCTGATCAAATTTAACAAAGATAAATACAAAGTCCTGCACTGAGGAAGGAATAACCCCCTGCACATGAGTGCAGGCTAAGGACTGCCTGGTTCGAGAGCAGCTCTGCTGAAAAGACCACACAGGGTGATGCTGGACAGCAAGCAGAATATGAGCCATGCCTGTGTCTTGGCAGCAAAGAAGGTCAACAACAACCTGGGCTGTATTAACAGAAGCACAGGCAATGGATGGAGGAAAGTTAATGGATGTCGAGTTAAAGGGGATAACTAATCACATGTAGATACTTCATCCAGTTCATTCAGTACAAGACACCCACTGAGGACCTGGAGTGAAGGGACATCAAGATGGCTGGAGGTGGGAATACCTCTCCATTGAGGAAAGGCTGAGGGAAATGGGCTTGGTGAGCCCAAGAACAGACAGCTTTGGGGGGAGCATAGCAGCAGCCTGCCCTAGAGGTCATTGAGAAGACAGACCCAGGCTCTCCCTAGAGGTGGGAGAACAGGAGACAACAGGCTTCAGTTGATGCAACAGATGTTCTCACCAGGTATAAGGAAAACAATTCTCAGGACAATTAGTTCTTAGAACTGGTCACCCAGTTCTAAGGTTGCATGAACTGCATTCCCAGAGGTTTCCAAGACTGGACAAAACTTTAAGCAGTATGGCTTAAATTCAATAGAGTGCTGCTTTGAACAGAAGTTGGACTATAGACCTCCTAAGATCCCTTCCAACCAGAATGGTTTTGTAATTCTAAGAAAAAACACATCACAATGCTGGATAAAGAGGTTGCATCATGAATGAAGTGACTCCTTAAGTAAAACTCATAGCTAAGAGATGCAACATTTTGGCAGCTGAGCCCTTGAACAAAGGTTTTCACTGACACCTTTCTAGAATTACAAATAAAAACTAAGATTTGGTGGTTGGATTCCAAAGAAGTGTTTTGAACTAAGCAAACTTTGTGTGTCTGTTAAGATTTCTCAAGTTTTGTAGTCACTGTTAGTGACAGGGTAAACAAGTAACTATATTATTCTAGGCTGTTTTAACAGTGCCAAGCAACCCCATGGTGACCAAAATTCCTGCACACTAACAGCTGTTATAAGTACTAGAATATTTCTGAAAAGTCAAGGGATTACATGTTGTGCTTTCCTTTATCCAGAAGATCAAAAACCAGTAATGAAAACAGACCTTTTCCTCATCTCAGGCATGGGACAATGGAACAAATTTGGATGGGGGGGAGAAGTTTTTAATTAAACAGTTGCACTGAAACTTTTTTTTTTTTGACCCTTCACTTGGCTGTTTCTCCCACTGAATTTTGAAAGGGAAATACGACATAGGGCCATAAATGCAGTCTCCAAAGACAAAGATTCTGCATGTCTTAGTTGGAATAGCCACTTCTAACAATTAAAATTCACCAGTTCTCTGTGCTGTGACAACTAGAGCCCATCTCAGACAGAAGCAGCTCATACTCCAACAAAGATATGTAGACAACACACTGAATCACAAAGTTGTGTGGCTCAGATGAGACAACAGATTGAAAGGCTCAGGTCTAGGTGGAAGTTTCTCTCCACTCCTTGTGTGCCCCCTCCACAGCAGGGTTAACAGTATCTCAAAAATCATGCCCCAAACTACTCAGTTTGCTTCAGATCACGATCAAAAAGCTGTGGCATTTCACAGGACCTTCTTCAAAAGTTGCTCAGGCAACTCTCCTGTCTCTGCCATACAACTCAAAGTGGCTGTGTGAACAACCACCCAACATTTTCTGCAGCACAGCCCAAAATCTTCTACTTCCTCTTCTTTCAACTTACCACCTTGGCCACCTGGAGGAAGAAGTGCAACTTTCACACCTATAAAGTCTGTCAGTCAAGCCAGCTCTGACCTGGTGAGTTGTCAGATTTCTTTGACACAGGAGCTAGATATAATGTTAATACTCTGTGTTTGGAAGACCACCTTCTGTATCTTCTAGGTGCTTAGCACAAGAGAGTCCTGAACTCGTCTCTAACTTCTCTATTCATTGTTTTAGCTAATATAAGTTTCCTAGAGAAAAAATTGTATGATGTTACTTTTCTAAGCCTACAACTATAATAAAAGAAAAGCAAAGTATCTTCAGTAAAGATTTCTAGGATATTAACTCTTACATGGGCAGATGTTTGATAAAAGTATCCCCATCAACTGCTTTTAGGACGATCCTGATTTAAATACACACTGAAGCCCAATTCCTAAAGAAAATTAACTTTGCTCATTAGATTTTTCCCTTTTCTATAAAACCGTATGACAATTATCAGCAGTGCTGTAACCAACACACTTGTATGACTAAATCATTCCAAGTGAGAAAATACTCATATTGCACGTTTATCCAAGGACCTTCACTCCCACACCCTGTCTTTTAAACACCTGCAAGAGGTGTTTATTACTTCACATATACCTGTGAATATCATCCCCTGTAACTAAGCCAGGCACTTAAACCCCAACATAAGCCAGTATGTTGTCTGAAATACAAAAGTGGGTGGTCTGCCACAGACATGGTCTCTTTCCTATATCAGATTGCCTCACCTGCAGCTAAACTCAGATAGATGATGGGAAATATGTGCAGCTCAGGCAAAATATTTAATTCAGAGTGTGCATCCAAGGTCAGGTAGTAGGAAGGGAAGATGATCATCCTCTCTTTTCTTTTTGGCAGAAGAGGAATAAAGGCAGCCCCCCACAGTCCTCTGTGTATAGATCCAAGATCAAGAGGAAGCAGTGCCTTTCTGAGCCTCTGCATTGCCCCAGAGGCTGCTCTACCCTCTGTCCTGTAGTTAGGAGTGGAAATAAGCAGGTGATCAGCATTCAAACTTTGTTTGATTTGCATAATTCTTGATAAATCTCTCCAGTTTCTCATTATAACTGAATTAACGGGGGAAGGAAGGGGAATCCCTTCAAAAGGCTTTTCAGACTGTCCCCTACAACAGATTTATCAGGGAAACACTGACAACAGTACAGCAGCGGGCAAGAAGCTGACTTTGTGATTACTGTCAGGTAACAGTCATTACCAGCCTACTATCAAACTAAAGGGCTCTCTTTCATAGGGTTTGCAGAGACCATCCCATCTAGTGTAGTATCAGCTTTGTGTTTATTAAATTTGAAGATGTGACAAGGCTGAAATAAAGTGACATTATGCCAAAGAACAAGAGCTCAAAGTGATCTTAAACTACAGAAAGTACTCTGGCAAAGCCTCATGGGTCATTCCCAGGTGACGAACTTAAGAACAATCAATAGCCTAGAAATACGAGTCCTGAGAAGAAACTGAAAGAACTTAAACTCTCCTCTTAACCCTCCCTAAGCAACATAGGTCGTCAAATATAGAGAAGGCTGTTGCAGAGAACAGAAAAATACGTTCTGCATTCAGCTGCTGAATAGGACAAGTAGTAATTGGCAAAAAGTACAGCTTAGTGCCTAACGTAGCACATTGTTTTCTGTTTTCTCCTCAAAGATCCCTACCAGATTCCCAGACGTAGCAGGCAGTAACGGATTTGTGCATGCTTAGTGTTCTGCTAGCATTTTTATAGCTATACATTACTTTTATAGCACTACATTAAGCTGGGATTCTTGGAGGATGCTTGAGGTAGAAGACTGTATTTCAATATATTTTAAATGTCTTTACTGTTGATTCACCTTACTTCTAGAATTCTTTTCACTGTAACTCCAGCTCATTCCTCCATTTCCTCTTTACATCTTGGCTTTATGAGAAATATCTATTCTATATAACCCTAACTTAATTGCAATAGTTTTATGGTTTTTTTTTCCTTTCTAAAACCCACAAGTTCTCCACCTATCTTCTTCATATCCTTGGTATTCAAAAATAAGCTCCATCTTAAGCAGGTACCATTCATCAAGATTAGTTTTTACACTGCATCTCTAGTTTAAAGAACAAACAACCCATACAGCTTAGCTGTCTTATTTGAAGCAGTGACACAAGCTACTACAGATCCTCAGGACAAACAGTTAGGTGTGCTATAAGATTTGCAAACATTTTCTCACAGTCACAGTCAGTCTCCATTCTTTTAAAGAAACAAAGTTTTCTTACAAAATATGCAGATGGGTGAAGACGGCTCAAAGCTTTCCTGCACTGACAAATCTCAGTGCAGAACGTGAAGTCACTTTGCAACTCTCATCCAGAAATCCTTTCCCATTACTACTTCTGCTTGGGGAATCTGAAACATCGGAAGTCTCAGCATAACTATGAGACTTCATTTTTCACTTCCATCAAGAAGTGAGGAAAAGCAAACCCTGTTCAGCAACATCCCTTTTGCCTTTGAAAGAGCTAAAACAGACCTTCCTTCCCACACGTTTCTGTCCCCGAAAGCAACCTGCAAGTCTCACAGCAAAGCTAGGAATACACATTCACAGCATTTTTCTTGCTTTCTTTTCTCACACAACAGGTTCACACTTCACAGGCTGGGCTTTTAGTCTACCTTTTTTGTTACCAAGTTCATCAGCACTGTCTGTTTATCTGCTCCATCCAAACTAAGAAGGAAACAAGCCTACAGAAGATAAGTAGGAACTCTTCAACAGCTACCTTCCTGCTGAGCCAGCAATTGCCATTTTTGGCACCATCTGTGTCCTGGAAGTCTGTTCTCTAGTGTTTTATTCACTAAACACTGATAAAATATTTGGAAAGAAAAATCTCTTGAGGCATCTTCTACTTTTAAAATGTTTTAAAAGAAAGAAAAAAGTAGGTGATATTGCACACCACAGAGAACTTGACTCAAATCCCCATCGTGTTACATCAGAAACAAACTCCAGGTACTTCAGTTTTAAATCACTACATCTTCCTTCCAGAAGGCATGAAATTTTGTCTTGCAAATACACCTCCAGTGCTGAATGCACACAAGCTAAGTAAGAGAGTACTTGCCATTACAAATTAAGAGCAAAATCAGTATCTTACAGACTGCTGTTCAGGAAAGAGTAATAGAGATCTATTTACTTTCCTGCAGCGACCAGAGAGCCAGGGTAGTTGTTTCCAGTGAGGAAGAGATGAGACTGGTATATGTGGAGAAAGAAAAAGGTGGTGTGCCAAATCTTTCACCAGTCACGATTCTTAGGACCAGTCTGGACTTTGTATTTGATGAGTAGGGAGAGAAATGAGGAGGGAGGGAAAGTGATAACCACGTACTATCACTAAAAATGATGCACTAACTGTTTGAGGGTTTGCCTCATAAAAGACTTTGTAACAAGATAATTTTTTTTTTTTTAATAAAATCTGATCATGCATGTGTTCTCCAAATTACTAAACTGATACAGTAACCTCTATAGGCAAATTATATGCAAGCAAAACAAAAGGGAGAAGATGCACACCAGAAGTGATGATGCTTTTATGGAACATGGTCACTGATCCAGAGTCCTCAAACACAGACTGTCCAGTGAAGGAAGGGGGAAGATGCAAATGACCTCCTGGATAAGTAGAGAACATGATCCTGGATAATCACCTACCAGTCCAGACTCCAAATGCAGCCTGAGGAAAGTTCTAAATTTTCTTGGTTCAGACAGAGTTGCCACCTTCCCCCCACCTCCTAGCTGGGCAAGGAGTACAAGAGTACCCAACCCACACATAGAGGAACCTGCAGAACCTTGCCAAAAATCTTGAAGTTCAAATTAATCACCAGACAAGTTTTGTACAAACTTAACCTTGAATGACTTGGAATAAATTAGAATTTTATCTTTTACAGCTGCATTTTTCAAGTGAGCTCTTCAGAATAGCAACCTTGTGGTTTTGTTTCAAAGTATTAACTCAGCAGATTACAGTAGGTCATTATCTGCCTCTTTTTCCACCACTTAAACCTGACTATGGTCTAAAAGAGTTATCTTACCTTTTTTACTTACACCATAATGGTCTGATAAGCACACAGTGAGATCTTATATTACACAGAGGAAACAACTACAAGTCCAATTGCTATGGCTGGTTTTAAGAGTCAGTATTTTGTTCAGTAACTTCAAACCATGTGAAGGAGAACACTAACTGAAATATTTTTCTCAAAAAAAGCCAACCAGAAAAGCAAATAAATAATTTGAATTTATGTATTTGGTTAATGAAAGTCTTGCTAATAAATGCTTGTTACTCTGTGGCCATTTACACCACTGTTTCCCAATCTATATGGAATAACTATGGGTCAAGTATCCTACCACATGAGTTTTCAGAATACCCAGTTACTTCTGAGGGGAAGTCAAAGATTCTTTATCACCAAAGTTCAGTGTTTTCTCTCTTCTATGCTACTAAAGGCACTAGATTTTACTAAATAGGCATGCATGTCTCTTAGAAAGATAAGAGAGTACACCAGTGGAACAGTTTCAAGGTTTTCACCAGAAACTAATTTACTCCAGCATTTCATGAATCTCAAAAGGCAGCTTCCACCTGCATGGAGAACAAAGGACCTGTATTAATAATGGGGCACCTTCCTCAGCTGATGCATCTCAAAACATTCTCAATTCAAATTAAGTTTCAATATTCCCTGAAATTTTTTTCTGGTTTTGAAAACCAGGAGGCAGAACTATTATCTGTGGTGCTCAGGAGTGGGAGTTACTACCAAATTCTGTTACACTTCACACTACAAGCACTTCAGCTACATTGCTGTGGGACCAGCACATCCCTACCACGCTTCCAGATCTGCTTTCTCCAAACCTGACAAACTGCACTTGAGAACATTATAGATGCCTTCCTTATTATAAGAGTGCTAAGTAGGTGGTTGGTTTGTTTGGTTTTTTTTATAAGCCAAGGACCATCTATCTCTGTGCACAGAGATGCTCGCTGGGTCCCAGTCCCACGTGGCTCAAGGCATGCAGGTACCACTGTGTGACAAACTGGCAACAAGAACAGCTGTGAAGCACCGAACTAGAGGCATGCACACTGACTGCTGGGGACACTCCTGTGGGCTTCCCATGGAAAAAGGTTGTTTCTATAAAGATCAAAATCAAAGTAAGACAATTACTTCAACTTTTGCAAAGAATGACACTGTAACCTTACTAAGAGTGGCTATACTAAGGGAGGAAACTTCACAAGAACAATAATCTTCACATATCTCTATGTCACAGTAAAAGGAAAGGTGTTGCAGGGTACTGTGTTTTGTATTTCAATATTGAACACACATGAGGGCCAATGGATTAGCTAACCTAGGGACCTCTTTCATCAGTTGTTTTTTGGTTTGGTTTTAAGGATTTCACACCCATTAGAAGTCAGTCTTGATTCAAGAAATTAACAAAGAGGTGATGAGGCAAGAAAATTGGCACAGAGGGACTATAAGACACCATTTAAGTAAAATCACTCCAGCTGACACACATGCACACTAACACACCATCCCCTCAGAAAATATTCTGCAAGAACATTGCTTCAATATAAATACCTCTCTGTATCTATAAACTTCCACTCTCCCTACCAAGACTTGTTTTAAGGAAGAATCAAAAGCTTTCTTACAGAGCTCAAAGGAAGTTTTTTCAAGGATTTTAGCATCAATAAAAGATACCAGAGCCCAAGGTAAACTGACATAAGACAATTCCCTGATGAATTTAATCACCAGTTGTTGTATTTTATCATCAGCACTGTTTTGCAAGTATACAAATCTTACCTGCTTAAGTGCAGAGGTGCCAGACCACCAGCACTTACAAAATTTTAGAAAGTTAGTGAACAAACTGTACTTGGCAAGCAGCCCTGATGTTGCAAGAGAATCAAAAAACTATTGTAGAAGTTTTGAGGTCTCTAAATTTTGGACTCAAAGGATCAGGTCTGTACAAATAACTTGAGGACATCCAGGGAAGACTGAGATTATGTTAATAGGGACAATTTTAACTCTTCCTTGGGAGTGTTAGGAACATACAATGTTTTTAAAAAGGCAGACAAAAGAGAATATCTGAGACCAGATGTCACCACAGAAACTGCAGCAATACAGAAGAAGAAAATAATTTAAAAATCAGGAAATACATAGGAAACAGGGTAGATATCTGTAATACATAGGCAGAATTAGCTACAAATGTGTAATGAGGCATAAGCAGGTAGAAGCATTTTTTAGTACTCTGCTCAACAGTGCTGACATCGCTCTTTATTCACATCTCTGAATTGTATGCCTCTGCTCTGATACTGTTCCTACACAAAATCCTCAGAGGAATTTGGTACCAAAAAATAAGTTAACTTTAAAATTAGTCACCCTCAACCATTTCTATAACTACTCTTCCCAGAAGCTTGGCAAAAAAAATATTTATGTATTTGAAAGAAAAGGTATTGGGTGGATACTGTTCAGCAGAGGGGTGCACAAGGTTTGGGAAGTACAGAGGAAAAGCTTATATAGACAGCAGACACTAGAAAGGCAGACTGAAGCAATGAGAGGCAATGTGGGCTGGAACCTTACAGAAACCCTGTAGTTTGACAGCCTAGGTTAAACAGACCAATGCCTTCATTTTTCTTCAAAGCTAAAGAGCAATCAAGCAGTGCAAACAAAGAAGTTGCTGCAGATGGAAAGTTAAATGAAGGCAGACCAAACCTGCTGGAGAACTGCTACCAGAGCTATATCCTCACACCCTCCACCCTCTAATCTCCCTCAGGCAAAAGGATGACTTATCACTAATAAAACATGAAAACAACATTTTAAACACACATACACAGTAGAAAAAAGAAAACAAATCTGTTCTTATGGTAGTCCATCTACTGTAAAAATTAGAACGCTATTAGTGAAGTGCAGCAAGTATACGCTATACTGATGATAGGCAATAACCATAATAGCACAAACGAACAATTTGCCAAAATGCCACCACTATAGAGGAGCTAGGAAAACACAAAAACAAAAATCCACCACCCAAAAAGAAAAAAGAAAAAAAGAAAATCAGCATTAAGTTTCTGCCAAGTATTTAAATATAAACTTGTTTTAAGTTTATTGAACTCATACACCAAACACCAGGTCCAAAACGGACAAGCTTTCAGTCAAAGAGAGTGAGTGCGTCAGGAAGTCAGCATTCACCAAAGAATCCATTTCAACATTTTTTATGGTTAGCTTGGAGAGCAGAAATGAAGGCAGTTATCTGAATTGCTTAGAAGGCTCTATTGTTCCCTCTTCCAAAGGATTTTTCCCCAGAACAGAATGGGTGGTGTGTGCAAAGCAAGTAAAAGGTGGGGGAAGGGGAAAAGTACTGTGGATAAAGAGAGAAACACAAACAGTTTTTAAGCAAAGATATATTTTTTTTTAAGTAATTTCCTACCTCCCACTGCAAGTGAGGCGGGATATTCCTGATCTGAAGCTTCCGACTCCTGCAGATAAATTAAAGAAAATAGTATTTTTAAAAAAATAATTGAAAAAAAAATTTAAAAAAAAAAAAGAAAACATCATTGCAAGACTATACATAGCAGTGTCATACATTTAAACATCTGTCATACTAAGAGGGGCAAAACCAAATACACAACTCAAAAAAACCCAACAGATCGCCGAGGGGGGAATGTCAGGTCAAAACCATTTCAAGTCCAAAGAGCTGTTACAGAAATACTTGTTACACATTTGACAGCTGTTACATTTCATGAAGTCTCCACTTTTCTTGGAGACTATATTTCTATTTCAGCTTTAAGGCCTTCAAGTATCTAATTCCCTCTGTTATAAATGGGTGTGATAATCCCATATATTTGTGCTGGGTTCTCCTTCACACACTTTAGGAATTTTTTTGTTATTTTGTTTTGTGAATCCACCAGGAAAATACTTCAGGATTACAAATTTGAATTCATACATTTGCTTTGATACTAAATTACCAAAAAGCTTAATGATGGACTATTTTCCAACATTTACACGACTAACATTCTTCCTCCCTGATTGGGAGGAGAGGGTAAGAGTCTAGTAAATTCCTTGTATTTTTACCCCAAATTTACATCAGTTTTCACTTATCTAGTAAACAAAACGTTCGCTTTGAAGTGCTACTGCGAAGCCTGGCAGTGTGCTGGCTGCCTTCACAGCCAAGTCCTTTGTCTCGTCCCTTCCCCCAAAGTGAGAGAACAAATAGATGCCTGAGATGCCACAAAACCCTTGGGATTTACAAGAATGTGTAGATTAACACAGTTTCGGCTGGGCTCAGGTAGGGTGAGCTAGTAGGGTCAGCCTGCCCATCCTGGGAAGCTCTGGGGACAGGAGAGGAGACAACAGAGAGAAGTCTAGTTTAGAAGGTCTCAGTTACATTTTGGTTTACCAAAGCAGCTAAAAAAAGTGTCTTGTGTCCAAATAGTTTTACTTCACATTTTAATTGCTTAATACTGACCTCTCACAGAAAAAAAAAAAAATGCTTCACACTTTAAGGACTTTTTGTAACAGTTAAAACTTATTCAAGCCAGGTAAGTCCTGCAGCAAAGCAAGTTTTAGAGGTGTTCTCATCTAGCAGTAAAAACAAAAGCTTTCCTTTTCCCCTCAAATCCTTTAAAAATACACTCCTTTCCCTAATACCACCACCTACCCAGGCCTGGAGTGAGTGTTTTACGTCTTGAAATGCTCTTCTCAACAGGTTTTGTCCAAGGCACAGCTGGAGGTTACAGCACAAAGCCACCTTGCCCAAACAGCTCCTCATGTGGCAGTATCAACCCCCAACACTACAGCAACCATGAGATCAAGCGACAAACGTGCTTTTTTGCCAGAAAAGATGAACACGTCTAGGTTGTGCAGCATTTCTCAGCTGTTTTCACTCCCTCTCAAGCAAGTAGGAGCACATTTCAGCATTTGATCATATAAATAGGCAAGGAAGGGAGAACAAAAACCCAAACCACACACAACCCCATTTTAAGGTTTTGTTTTCAATAAAGCAAGGAAAGTCCAGAGCTGCTTCACTGAAAGCAGAAAGTTTCCTTGAAGTCTGCAAGGTTTTCCTTAAACTCAGCTAGCAATAATGCTACAAAACAGTTGCCCTAAAGTGGTGATATACTGCTCTGAAATATCAAAATAATCTCACACAGCAACCTGAAACTTCAAGTTGGGTCCTAAAGTAGAACATAAAAGGGGTTGTTCATTCAATATTAGAAATACTGGGAAATTTTAATACAGCAAAACCCCAAACCACAAAACTGGCAGCTAATATGCTATTCAATGCACTTCAAACCACGTTGTGCCATTACTCTCTCACACTTGTAAATTCAAATTGAAATTCATGAGTTTCACAGCAAGGAGTGTCACTCACAGAAGGATCCAGCAGCTCTGCCTGCCACCACACCAACAACAGGTCTCACCCCAGCTCCACACCAAGTTTGGCCACAAATGCTCACACTGAGCTGTGTATATCCACTGGTGAGAAAGGGAGGGCAGAAAAGTCCCTTCCAGAAGCACTTATGTATGTTTTCCTTCTGAAATTAAAGGTGAGGTGGTAGTTGTGTGAAACCTGTATGCCTTCTCTACTGTCCAATACCTGAAAGATGGACCAAAAAGCCATCTCTACTTTTCCTCATCTCTTGTTGAGGACTAACACAAGGTTTGGAGGTGGTTTTTTCCTTCCCATGTGACTTCAAGGGTCTGAAAAGTTCAATGCAATTTAGAACTTCTGCCAGCCAACAGAAATAACTTGGACATCCTAAAAAGGAGGACTAAGGGAGGTGAGCAAGGAAGAAATGGCACCTTAAAGTTACCAATTCCTCTACCACACTCATAAACAGCCAAAGGAAATGGCAAGTCAAGTACAAAACGGGTACAGTCCTGCTGTGCACCTCAATTTATGGCAATAGTGAGACACCTATTGTACAAAACTGAAAGGTCACTTAAAAAATACAAGACTGTTATACACACCATTTAATTTGGAACTATTTATACCTTCACCAGTTTCTTAGCTGCAAGTAATTTTAACTTGTCACCCAGGGCACAACTTTGAAATCTGGTGTTTGCTGATGCATGTAAAAATGTACTCTTATACATTATTTCTGTATCACACTTAGCAATAAGGAAAAAATATAACTGAATAAAGCTTTGCATGGCCAAGAGAGGAATCACACAGAACCAGTGTAAGATAGAAGATCATAGACAGCTTTGAGATTTCCCCATTTCAGTTACTATTAGCCCCTGTTAAAAAAGACATCTAAATATATCCCTTAAAATTACCTAGAAATACTCAAAGCTTGTAACCCCTTTCCCCCTCTGCCCTTCTCCACACACAGAAAGAATAACTAGAAGTGACCAAAGTGTTTTTTTTTGTTCCCAGGACCAGAACGAGCACTGAACAAGCAGCAAGCAGATGGAGACAGAATCTCCCACGTGCTGCGATAACCTGCAGCTCCTCCTCAGAGATCGCTCCCTCCCGTCCTTTTCCTGCATTTCGGCAGCCCCGTACATCTTCTCGCTGCAAGGCAGCACGAGTAATTTTGCAGGCACTCTATTGCTTGCATGTGAGCACACAGAAAATCAGCTCTCAACTTCAGGAAAAATCCCAAACCAAATGCGAGCGTATAGCAACGAGTAAGGGACAAAGCTGAGTCCTGACTGAATTTACCAGCAACAGCTTCCACGAGTGTGAGTTCTGATTTCAGAAAGCACACTTTTGCACAGGGTCAAAATTCCACAGCATAGGTGGGGAAAGGAAAAGTACGGAAGCATCTTCCTGGAAATACACTCCCATCTCAGACACTGTCAGCTCTTCTAGGATGCTATCTTCTGTCCTCCTCATGACACGGTTTTCTTAGCTAAGTATGGTTTAAGCAAAGATCCTACAGCTATGTAACCCAGGCAGCAGACCCCTACAGAGGGTTTTGTTATGTTCTGTTTTGAAGCAACCTCAAGTTTTGTTACTGTACAACTACTTGCAGTCACACTAAGTGCATAAAACAAGAAATAGTCCTCTCTCATCCCCTGACAGTATTTTGTTACCATCGCTGCATTTAAAATATAGCTCACCTAGTCTTAATAAATCCTTAGTAAAACACTACCAGCATCTCTCAATGTAACTCACATAAGCCTTGTGTATGCAGTTTTTCCAGTTTAAGTAGATTTCTTAATTCATTCCTCCTATTCTAAAAAGGCATTGCAAATAGATGTCAATTGAAAAAACTGAGTAAATTATGTTTGCGCTCTGTATCACATGAAGGTTTTTGAAAGCTACCTATGTTCACAGCATGTGAACAGGTGTTCCCATTTGTTTCTCTTTTTCAAAGATACCCAAAACACCTTTAATTGGGCAAGAAGAAAACAGGTTTCTCTGGTTTCTGTGCAAGGTTAGTCCATAAGCAATTGTTTGGCAATAATTGACTTTTCATAAAGGGAATTGCACACATTCTAATTTAAGGAATTGCACACGTTGCAATTCTTCTTTTCAGGTAACAGGTAACAGGATTCAGTTACCTTAAGCCACTGCTGAGGACCATATGCCAACGTATTTATTCTGGGGATGCTGAGACATGGAGCCTTGTGTTTGGGGCACACAAATATCTCTACAACACTGAAAACAGGTAAAACAAAAAGCCATTATTGTGCCCCTTCACAAAGAAAGCAGCATATTTGTGCTAAACGTGTGCACAGAGACAGAAAGAGCAAAGTACCACAAAGATGGATAATTTACTAAAAGCCATCTTAGTGATCTCTGGAGGGGTAATCTCCCTTATGTAAATACAGAGAACAGACATATGCATAGGGACACCCAGTCCTCCCAACCCACAAGAACCCTCAACAAATATGAAACAATATTAGACATGTCTTAGGAAAAAGGTGGTGGGAGAAAGGAGTAAGAAAAGCCATAATTTAGCATTTTCTTTCTTTTATATATACTTTTCTTCTTTCTCTGCCCTCACGATATACACCACTTTTTTCCTTCAACATATCAGTTCCTCTTGAGTTAAAAGGGTCTCAAAATTCTCTATTTTTGCATCCTTGTATTAAATCTCACTACACACTTTCACTAATAGAATCTCACTGTATGCTTTATATGACACTTAGCAAAGGCAAATCACATCAAGTCCACACATCTCCTTAAGGGAAAATAATTTTAAATAACAGAGGATAGATGATTATAAAGCGAAGAATAATGAAGTATCATGCTTTTGCTCAAAAGTCCAAAATTTTTTGTATCTCATAAGTGTGTCAAAATCTGACTATTTCAGAGGGAAACATGAATATCAAAGTGACTGCACTTCCACACAGTTGTAACTACACTCTTACCAGACCCTTCTCACCATCCTCCCTCCGCCAGATACCTGCTGCCTCCTGCTCAAGTCCCATTTCTCAACAATAACACCACTTAATAGACTCTTACTTCAGCAGCCATATGAACTACGCACAACCCTAATGCCTTAAACCCACAAAGCACAAACGTACTCCTTTTAAACAAGAGCCTATGGAAAGAGAGTTAAACATGTTTGAAAGGAGATCAAGTGAACATTGACAATGTTAGTTCATTCAACTGTTTGAACTCAATACCTATGGGATAGAGAGTAAATGGTCTCCCTTTTCCACTCTAAGGAACGTGCAAAGAGCAAGTGCTTATTCATTTCATCCATTCTCGGTAGGTATTGCTACGCTGGTTACCTGGAAAAAGTCTTGGCACCCACAAGCACCCAGTGCTGTTATACTCCCCAGTGCTGTCTCCCAGCTCGTGGTCCTCAGCTCTGACAGCTACATGAGATGCCACTGCAAACCCACTCACTGAAACAACCATTTTTCTCCCTGAGCTACAAAGAGCTGCATGAAGACAAAAATAGTCAGTTCTCAGGCTTACTTCACTGACAACCCAAACCGAACATAGACAGCTGGAGATGAAATATTAAAAAAAAAACAAAAAAAAAAAAACAAAAAAAACACAGCAAAAAAACCCTTCTGCAAACTGTGGCTAATGCCACAAGGCAAGAAATAAGTTCTGTATAACAAGTCCTGACCGGAACAGCCATAGAAGCAAAGTTAGTAACTCCTATAGCCAAATGGAAAACTGTTGGCAATCAACTAATTTTATAAGGTAAATGAAGAGGTGTCTTACTGTTTACTCTGCAGCCAGTAATATAAAAACAGACAAGAAAAAACACACAGAAAAGCTACCCCCCCCAAAAGTTCATTAGTTTCTCCCCCTCAGGTTGCTTCAAGTAGCTGATGTTCGGTCATAACAGAGTGAATCAGTGTTTTTAATGCTCTTCTAATGGGAAGAAAAAGAAAAAGGTTTACAGGACAAAATAAATAATCCTTAACTCTCAATTCATATCAGTGTGGTTGGGGAAAAAAAGCAGCAGTAGGTTTTTAGTTACAAGGTGAAGGAAGGGGGTTCTTATTTTCTTCATGGTAAATGGAGGTGACAATACAGACTGAGCCACTGGAGTGACCTGTCCTGCAAGAGGTGCTGCAGTCTCTGCCTGCCCCCTGACTTCACACTAAAACTGTGTGTTTAAGCAGTCATTTAACTGTTTTTAAGCTGTTCACATTTGATTCCTGAAAGTACCTAACAAACAGCAATAAGTCCATTGACTGGAATCTTGTTGACCAGAAGCACTGACTGAGGAGAGACCTCCCTGCAGTTTACAACTTCCTTCTGAGGGGAAGAGGAAGGGCAGGCACTGATCTCTTCTCTGTGGTGAGCAGTGACGGGACCCAAGGGAATGGCCAGGGGGGGTTTAGGTTGGATATTAGAAAGAAGTTCTTTACCCAGAGGGTGGTTGGAAACTGGAACAGGTTCCCCAGGGAAGTGGTCACAGCACCAAGCCTGACAGAGTTCAAGGACAATACTCTTAAGGCACATGGTGTGACCTTTGGGAATGGTTCTGTCCAGGATCAGGAGTTAGACTTTTTGTTCCTTGTGGGTCCCTCCCAACTCAGCAATTCTGTGAAATAAAGCCTATTGAATGCTCATTCTAAGCCATCTTTTCATATATAAAATTTTATATGTATATACACATGCAATTCTATATCTCAATTTGCTTTTTCCAAACAAGTAATTCTGATAAATAGAAAACCAAAGGGTCACACTTCCTACCTAGAAATAAGGTATTCTGAATTTCTTTCAAAAACCAACTCAGTTTCAGTTAAGTGAGTGTTTATATCAGTGAGTTCGGTTAAGAAGTGTTTATATCACTCCTATTAAAAGGTAATTAATTTCTAGTATATTATAAGGCACACTGATGACACAATTACTATATTTTATCAAATCAAGCCATGAGCTTGCAAAACAGACAGTTCATCTTGATGAACTTACCTTACAGAAGAAAGGAGAATGGTTTCAAATACTGACTTTTCAAGAAACATCATCACTTTTTATTTCTACACATTGCTCTGGACAGCAGAATACTTGAAGAGGAAATGTTATTGCTCCAATTTCAGACCCAATTCAGCAATTCAAGCAGACAAAGCTTGGCTAAGCCACAGGCAAACTGCAGCAATACTTCTCTTTGTGTTGACTCATTATTTAATCCCACATCCAGATTTAAAAGCACTCAGTACTACCACTCAGAGTAGGGATTTTCCACAAAATTTAGACAATTTTTTTCTCAAAGCTCGTGCAAGACATAACAGTTGGCTCCTAACTCACTGTTTCCCTTTCATCTTGCACATACAAACCCACCAAAGCAGCCGCTTTGGAGAGGTGCATTATCTCAGCATTCAGGACAAAAATACTACTCTTGGATTACCTCGCAGATCCCTCTGTGATGATGATCAAATTTCCTTCCAGTGCCTGCGAAAGATCAAGTTTATTTACTATTTTTCACCAGGATGAACAATCAGAAAGCCATCTGTGGGGCCAGTACAACCACACAGCTCCTCTCCCTAAAGCCACCAGCTAAACAACTGGGCAGAGCGCTGCACTCTCCTTGCAGGATTAACTTGAATACCCTGAAAGAGGCTGCTTATTTGTGGACAGACTGGTAGCTCAAGAAGCACAATCAGAAGATTTATACTGACACATCCAAGTTCTTATGTTTATGTGGATTAGCTGGATAGTAGGCTTTCACCTGTTACCATTTGCTTTGGAATTTTAGCTTGACGATTCTTCACGTGACTAATTAGACTAAAAGCTTATATTCATTATTTGTAAATTCCCTTGAGTGGACCATAAAGGCATTTTAAGAAGAAAATTCTAAAGATTCTACCATTACCATAATATTGTTGAACTTCTTGTTTTAAAAAAACCTTTCATTTTCCAGGTGTTGTTAATGAGGGAAGGCTGTCAAGTTTTTTTTAAATTAAAGAATTAAACATTACTTTAAATTTAATGGGAAGTTCTAGTGTCCTTTAGAAAAATGGGTCTATCTTTGTGGCTTGTGGCATTTAAAGCCTCTTCTCCTATGCCAAAACTCTTTGGAGAAACTGAATTTTTTTTTTTTATTGGCTTGATTTTGGTTCCTTCCTCTCTGTTTAATGGGAGGTGGGGGTATGTGTGTTTTTTCTAAATGCCACATTTTCTCTTTCCCTCCTCCTCTGAGCAGGGGTCTCTATTCCTTAAACAAGTGTACTACAGAGCTGATTTTGTTGACCAAATTTTTTCAAGCTATGGTCACTTGCCATTTATTCTCTCACCCTACCACTAACTTGCAATTAACTGGGATGTGGATAACAGTGAAAACACTAAAGAGCTGTGTGAAAGACTGAAAATAACACTTTTAAATGCAAAAGTACTTCTAATCATGGAAAAAAATTTGTCTGCTTAATATTCTAACCAGTGTGAACTACTAATCCTTTAACGATGGGGCACACTCATCTTTTATCTCTCCTCCTCACCTCTCCTTTCCTTCAGCCACCACAATAAGTAAAGGCTTCTTCTCTCTCATTACCTGTTTTCCCAGTGCCCACAGGGGCTACTGCTTGAAGCAATACTCCCATTATGAGCTGTGAAAGTTTACATCAGCTGTAAGAAGCAGCTCCAGATTGAAACTTGCATACAATGTGCCCCTCCAAATACATGACCAGTCTAAGGGCTGGGGAGCAGTAGATTAAAGAAAAAAAAAATCCTTTTCTGTTCTCTCTCCCACCCTCTTTTTTTTTCCCCTTTAATCTCCAATGAATTCAGCTCCTTTTAAAGAGCCCAAGGAGGAGAAGGAAATGGTGTCAAAAAGATACACTGTCATTTCTGAAGCAAAAGAGTGTACCAAGACTGCAATAATTAAAAGCCAACATGGTACTTTGTTCTAAGCAGCTGCTGGGTACACCCTCACAGTGTTTTTATTTTGCACATCTTCTCTACTACCATCTCTTACTCCACAGAAGTTTACAAACCAGTTAGAAACCTGATGGAAATAAGTGACACAGATATCACGTACTATGTTAAATTTTGGCAACATTTTTTTGGGAGGTATGGCACCAAATTAGATCTCACCTAACAATAACTCAGTGATTCACCCTTCTCAGACTGAAATATCTAAACAAAATTAGCAGCACTCGTAGACAAACTCAGTAGCCACCATACTGCTGAGACCAACTGCTCAACCACGAGCCTGTGTTTGCAGGGAACATCGGAAATGCTTTCTGGATTCCTTACACCACAGCGATAGACAGGGAGTCGAACCTATTTTGGTCTCTTTCAGGTCATGCTCAAGTGAAGCTAAGGTTGTTCATACTCAGTTTGAGTTCACTGTATGCTCCAGATTAAAAAAATTCAGTTCTGGTTTGGGGGGCTAGAGGAAAGCAAAATAGCAAGAGTTGCTTTCCCTTTGCAGTGTGCAGTTGCAAGACCTCTGTTACACAGTCTCAGCAAGCAGGGAACTTCCATTTGCTACCTTTTTTTTTTTTTTTGCTATTAAATATCCAATTTAAAACATTCAGGGTGGGAACCAGCTACTTCAGAACTTGAACTGAGCATGGCATTAGGGTAGTTCAGGGACTCATCCCACTTCTTCACTGCCTCACTGTTTCACCCCACACAGACTTTTTAAAGACAAGACTGTTTGCTGCCTCTCTTAGGCTACTTCACAAAAACTGACACAAATTGATGTTCAGTTCCTAAAATTATCTCAGTAAATGAAGATTCCTGGGGGGGTTGGGAAATGAAAACACTGAAACACTAGCACTGCTGAAAACACCATCTAATTTCAAAAGGCTTATCTGCTATAACTAGAATAAATGAAAAATCTTTGCTAGTCTAATTTTAAGTGTATATATAAACTTCAGCTACCACACAGGCTCTCTAACATTTTCATGACTCTTCCACGATATAAAAGAACACTAACAGGGGTAACCTACTTCATTTAGGCAACTGTCTATATAACAGTATCTAAAAACATGAATAATCCTGGTGCTTAAAAGAGCAAGATAAACTAAAAAGATAAACTAAAAGCAGAATTAACAGAAGCACAGAGTAAATCAATGCTTTCAAATGTACAGCCACAGTTTCCAGGCTCTTGCCAGTGTGTAGAGCCACTCAAAGAATGCAGAGTGTGTGTGTGCACATGCATGCATGGCTTTCACTCGGCATCTATCCTGACTGAAACTTCCATTCTTATTACTGTTTTTCAGAAATATGTATATTACTCCATTTTGCAAGAGGACATCTTATACTGACATGGTAATTGAACATTTCAGAGATATACTATGCTCCTCAACTGATATTGCAGGGAAGCCTAACAAAGACCTGCAGTTAACTTGCTCACATGACAATTTTTTTTAATTAAAAAATATTTTCTACCTTGCAATCTCAAGACAAGTCAAGAAAAAATTAAAATACTGGAAAGACAAATAATTTCTTTCAAATCTTCTAGATCACACTAACAGGTATAGAGTAGAATACTTTACCAGTTTTACAGCAGATATATCAAGTCCATTGTAAATTTTCTATTATCTTCGCTTT
This sequence comes from Empidonax traillii, assembly GCF_003031625.1. NCBI lineage: Eukaryota > Metazoa > Chordata > Aves > Passeriformes > Tyrannidae > Empidonax > Empidonax traillii. The sequence continues at coordinate 594,582 of NW_020955210.1, forward strand.
AAAATAAATAATGTCTTCCATTTGAATAGCTTCAGTACAATAACCCTCGCTCATACAAGTTGAAAATAAAACAGAAACTTTCAAAGTATAAACTGATGCACATTATAGCTAAGACTGCACGGATACCAATTTTCACTTTGATGCTCTAGTACTTATTTCACTAGTACACTTTGTTGAACTAATTGAATACCAACAAGAAGAAAGAGCACTCAAATGCTGGCCCTTACTAATGGCAATTCCACGTGGCCTTAAACTGATTAAGTGACCTAAATCAGATGAGATATAACACCTTCACTGGAGGAGTGCTAGAACATGTGGGGTTTGTACTGGCACCACCAAATAGTTTCCCTTCCTTTCTCTTGCCCTGTCAAAATCCAAAAGTCACCAGATGTGAATACTCTGCTTTGTCATTTTTATGCTGAATATCACTAGATGCAGAAATTTTTAAAAAGTGACACTGCTTTTTCTGTAATTAAGTTACTTGCAAAGAGAAACAAATTCAGTTTATGGTTTCCAGACATTAATTTCTTTTTACTAATTTTCTCTGAAGAATTCCCACCCCCAAAATTAAATCATACTTAATTACACAAAAACCTGCATGGAGAGAACACTTCACAGCTGTGATTTCAGCTAATAGTTACCTGTTATTTAGAAGAACTGCACATTCTCCTCTCAAAAAAAATTCGTCCCTTTTAAGTACAGAATGAAGTATAGAAAGCACCCTCTTTCAGCTATTATGTAAAAACAAATAATATCCACACTTTGCACAAGTTTTCTGTTTTAAGGTTTGATCTAAAGACTGGTTACTAAAAAAAAAAAATTTAAAAACAACCGTGCAAAGTTGTCTTTTTTTTTTTTTTTTTTTTTTTTTAGAGCAACAATTTGGCCAGGGTAAGTAAATCTATACTCGTAATCCACACGCACAGCAAATAATTTGTACTGAGAAAGTTAAAACATCACAGCTTGTGTGTAAATTGCAATTTTTTATATTTATTTAATAGAAATACTGTTAATTATCTCTTTCATTAAACTTTATTTTTAAGAATTACCAAAACAATCTTCTGTGCTTTTGTCATAGCAGCTTTGATTTGTGCACACAGGCTTACATAGTATAATATATGAAAGCCATCCCTGAGCTTTCATACCAGGGCTTGATTAAAGCCTTAGAGTATCATTTCATTCTGTTCAACTGGAAAAGTCAACAACTAAAATGCAATTGTTCACTGACTTAAAATTATGCAATATTTCAATTCTACAATTTCTTTCAAAGGCAAGCTTTGCTGAAAAATTCCTTATATACAAGAGGTGTAAGTATTTTCTTTAGCAACCCTTACAGGTAATATTTAATAATTTTCCCCACTTCAGTAATACTATTAAAAAATCTACCCTGACTTTGAGTAGTGACATATAAAGCAATTATAGGATAGACATTATCACCTTTTAAAAAACTTCATTATTTTTCATTTTTCACCAAAAGCAGAATATAGAGCATGCTTTGAGGACGAAGATCACAGCAAGCATTAACTTTTTCACTGTCACTGTAGATTTGAATACACTGCCATGACCCGGGAACAAAAAATAGAGTTTACATTTCTGCACTGGTAACCACACTCTTTACATAGCATTTAACATTGACACTATTTTAGTTCACTTTGTATTAAACTGAGCAAAACTGTAAATTTGGATAAGGTAGTTCCAATGCAGAGAAAAGTCCTATATCATGCTACAGTTAACCAGTTGAAACATAAGTATAATGTACAAGTTAATCATCATTAATGTCAAGATTATTTGCATTTAGTGACTTGCAGTTTTCAAGGGCATAGCATTTTGCTGCTTATTTAAATCCAGATTAGGAACAAAGTTCACATGAATGATGATGATAATTTTGACCAAGTTTAATAAATTATTTAGCAGATAATTACTTCAAATTTAGTTTGTATACAGATGTTCAAGCTTATTATCACACCAAGGCAGTAATTACTATCTTATTTTTACAATCATACAGTACTGATTTATAAATAGAGATACCTAAATTAGGTGGTACTTGCTCCCACCAGTAGATCAAGTTGCTTTTACCTGAGACCACAGCGTAGTATAGTTTAAATACACTTTTCAAAGCTTTTAAATTCAGCTGTTCCATCTGAATACAGATATGATCAACAACTGAGGGCTTTAAAAAAGACCTAGAGAAAGCTAAAATAGCAAGTTAAAAAAAAAGCTTAAGGGCCTACGATGCTATAAAATTCACCCACAGTTACAAGTCATCCTTCTTTAGGGGTTACTAACCATTTTTTCCTAGAACTACTAAGTATATCTTCTTCACTCATCTGCCCCACGATCATTCCCCAAGATTTCAGCTTATTTCAAACAGCTCCATGCCCAGTACTGGACTATACAATGAGACACAACTACCAGTAACAACCAGAACTGGAGCTACCAAAAGCCTCAAAACAAAACAATCGCTCCCTCCCTCTCCTCCCCCAAACCTCAAAGACATGCTTTAATAGTTTGTAACCACATGCACGTTATCCACAGAGTGCAAGGAAAGTTCACAGAGCTGAATGTTACAGTGGAAAGAAACAGGTCAGGATACCTGCTCAGCCCCCTCAAACTAGGACAAGCCCTCCTCATATAGCCCCATTCTCACCAGGCAGAGCGTGCACCAAGCCATCTCCAGAAAATTATCACTGCTCAAATGCCATTTCTTCCTCTGGAATTTACAGGCTTTCATCATGGTGAAACATGACTAAGTTTTGGACGGATTTTTTCATGCCCTGCCTTTTTGCCTCCCCCCCCCCCCCCCCCCCCCCCCCCTTTTCCCCCCCCCCCCCCCCCCCACCTCCCTTTTCTTCCCCCAGAATGATACATCCACTGACACAAGTTAGAACTATGTCAAAGAGAGGCTTTCTGCAATACGAAACCATGCATGGTTTCCACCATCACTCTCCAGCTAAAAAGCTAAGATAGCTTCAACTTTCATTTGAAAAGCCATTTTTTGAAGCCCTGCAGCACAAAACACAGCATTGCCATACAGAGGGAGACTGAAATAATCACACGTGTGGTGCTGGATCTGAACTGCCCTTCATGTGTTCAGGAGTAGCACTTTCACACGAAGATGCTGAACCTAACATATGCAAAACCAGTAACAGTCATACTAAGTGAGCTGTGTGGGTCAGGTGACATGAGCCCAAGGGCCAGGAAGAAAAGCAACGTACATAAGCTTATTATTTGCCACAGAGGCGACAAAATCCAACCATGGCGACTGAACGCAACTTGGTGATTTTAGCAAAGTTAGTCAAATGCAAAGGTACTTTTAACTCGTTCTGAAATCTCGGTGGGCTCTAGAAATTATAATGACAAATTATCCAACTGTTTTCCCAAGATTACTTTCAAGGAGCAATGGGTAGCTTCAACTATATATAGGTTAAGCACATTCTACATACCTAAAAACACAATTCTGCTCATGCTTTGAGTTTAATTGAACAACTCCCATAAAGCCCAGTTGTACAAAGGGTGTGTACACCACAACTTTAGAGAAGCTTACCATTCTATGTTAAATGCAGAATTTGGGTATATTTACATGCTAACAGTCACTTCTTGTTTAAGAGAGCAACAAGGGTGGAAGAAGGTGTAGAAATCATATAATTTATAAAATTTTTCTCTCAACTGCATTGGAAAAAACTCTGGAAACTTCTAAATAGAGGTATATAACTCACTCTAAGCAAATATAATAAGCAGCAACCCAGAACAATTTATCAAATAGAACAGGACTTCACCCGTTTCTATTAGGGTTCAGATCATCACTGAAGAAAAAGCCTTAGTACTTAATAAATAAAGGATCTCCTACTTTTTGACTACTATAACTTTATGTGGGATTTTTTTTTTGTGGGGGTTAAAATAAAATATTTTAGCAGAATAAGCACTCTGGTGCATCTTCAAATTAACTAGTATTAACAGTATAAGAACAATTTTACACCACTGTTACTGAGCTCCAGAATTAAACTCTGGAAAGAAATTTAACGAGAGCACACAGTTTTAAGAGAAAATAAGAGCTGTCCATTTCTAAATTATTTTGTTCAGGGTACAAAAACGTTGCACGTTACTTAGAAGTATCCTACAATAAAAGCTTCTGTGGAGGTAGAAAGCTCAAACAGGTAACAAACAAGTATTGACATACTCCAGCACTTCTCTTGGGTCAACAGTAGTGCCTCCTGATTAGCAATGGCAGTTTGTAATGCTTTTTAGTTAGTGTAACACCAAGTTATGCTGCTACCCACCACCACCTAGAACTTCCTAAATAACCAAGTTTCTATTAACACAAACCTCACTGTGTAAGAACTCTTGTTGACCAGCACCAGCACCCACTGTGATCGATACCACTGAGACACACTTAGCATCGAACCCCGCTCACTTGACCCTGGTAAATAGCTCCCTCTGCACACCAGACCAATGATTTTCCACAAAGAAAAATGTAGTTCATTCAGGGATCCTGTCCCCTTGGTAGGAAAGACCCAAGTGCTCTTTACAGCACAGCAGGACACAGCTCTAACTGACTAACACCCCAAAGGCAAGGGGGACCCATGCAAGCTGGTGTACAGCTAGCAAAGTCATCTGAAAAATTATTTCTAAATTAGCAATAATATTCCAAGACAGAAAAAATAATTTTCTTTTTTTTTTTTTCTAACCACTACATGTTTAAGTTTGCCACACAACTTTCACCAGAAAATCATCTAAAGCCTGTGTATCAGAATTTTAATTCATATGAGGAAAAAGATAAGGTTTACATTATAAATGTAATCTACTGTCATGGGTTAAACTGCTGCCTAAATTCCTCTAATATCCCACAGATTATGTTTTTCAAGTACAGTCCTAAAGATGCTGTTTTGAAATTTTTACTCTAGATGTAGGAGGAAAAATTCAACTCCTCTTCCATGATGACCAGGAAACCACCACCACATAAAGAGTCTCCCCTATGTGTATTAACTAAATAATCCACTCTATCACTAAATTTCTTGACAACCTGTTCTGTAACTGCTTTAAAATTACTGTTGACTAAAAAAAAAAAAAATAAAAAAAGTAAACACAAAACTTGCATTCTTTGCAAGTTTTCCCCATCAAAGCTAGAGCAGTTTCACCAACTCTGTTTCCCAAAAGTTTCCCAAGAGTGTCCCTACAGCACGCTTAGGATTCCCTCTGATGGCAAGGAACCAGGGGCACAGAGTTTGCAGGATCAGGCCCTATGATGAAAGCTGCTTGGATCAAACACAAAGTACAACTCACTCAAGGTGGGGATCCTCCCACGCCTCCCCTTTCTCATAGATGGCCCTACTGCTATGCTTATTCCTAGAAAATCAGAATCTCACCTTGATCCATGCATGTTAGATATTTAATGAATAATTTCAAATCCAAACACAAGAAACTTTTTACTCCATCTCTAACTGCCCTTTAGTCTGTGTGAACAAAAATTTGTTGGAAAATAATAATAAACTTATTAGTTGGCTGTACAGTTACTTATTTTCCTGAAATTTCATGTTAGATTTCCTTTTGTCAGGAATTTTGATTTCTACACTACAATATTTATAGCTCCTGTAAGATGAAGCAAGCTCCATTTTTGAGGGAAAATCTATAGGACCTGTACAATTAACATGTAAAAATAAAAGATAGTTTACCAAAACAATAAAGCACAGCTATTTTCAAAGAGGAAAAAAATGTATTGGACACATGGTGTAGACTACATATTTTAAAATAGCATTCCTAAAGTTCAGCTGAGCATGAAAGTTAATCTTTCAAAAGTGAACATTCAGCTCCAGTTGCATTCAAGGGTACTGGTATTAGCAAAA
>NW_020955210.1:600522-623452 GCF_003031625.1 Empidonax traillii
CAAAAAAAAAAAAAAAAAAAAAAAAAAAAAAAAAAAAAAAAAAAAAAAAAAAAAAAAAAAAAAAAAAAAAAAAAAAAAAAAAAAAAAAAAAAAAAAAAAAAAAAAAAAAAAAAAAAAAAAAAAAAAAAAAAAAAAAAAAAAAAAAAAAAAAAAAAAAAAAAAAAAAAAAAAAAAAAAAAAAAAAAAATCCAAACCAACAACTCCAACCTTCCTATTTTTATCAATTCTCCAGATATTTTTAGCTGGTCTCTTCTCAAACTGCAAATTATTTTATGGTAATACAATCTTTCAAAATGCATATGTGGATATATATATACACAAACACACACAAGGGACAGACATATGCATACACATTCTCTTTGAAACACTTCTGATTGGTGAGATGTAACTCAGAGGCTAGTCACAAAATAATCAAGACAGTAAAAAAAAAAAAAATAAAATGGAGTAATGACCTTCCCAGTAGACCTTTCATTTCAAGACAGCTTCATTTTTGTGCTTAGTGCCATATCCAAGAAGAGCCAGATCCCTCTCTGAATAATTGTTTTATCTGTGCTCTTATCCAAATTTTAACTTAGAAGTGCAGAATACTTGATTTTACCTGTTAGTATCAGTTTTCCATACGTTCAGATTTGTAATGAGACAGCTAAAGTTGGTGCTGATTCCAGTGCACCATGAAGAAGAAGGCAACAGGGGAGGCACATTGCTGCTAAGGTTACATTGCACAGGAGATAGTTTCATACTACAGGTTTCTCTTGTGCCAACTGTCATGATAATACTCTTTGGCAAATAAGAATATTGTAATTTTTAATTTTGAAATTTCAATGCACTTGCAGAAAAAAATTGAATACACCACCTTTTTTGGTGCAACTCTATTGCTGTCATTACACATACAGTATTTTAACATTTACTAGGTTCAATATTAGGGTAATGCACTTTGTTTGCTAAGTATCCCACTACAAACATAAATATTTCCTTCTCTGCTAAATATATGCATCTTTCAACACACACTCACAAACCAGTCACAGAATCATAGAATATTCTGACTTGGAAGGGACCCACAAGGATTATCAAGTCCAGCTCTTAAATGAGTGGCCCATATATTGCAGATCTGCAAAGAAAAGCCAGGACGCAATTCAAAAATGTAATTTTTTGTTAGTTACTTGAAATGTGCCCAAACACACGGGAGCTCTTGCTACCACACAGAAATTTTTCCAAGCCAAATTACATATTCCAGTTGATGAGAAGGAACAACTGCCATTGAAGTATCCAGGTGGATAAACATGCCCAGACAGGCTGGGTAGCATCCATGAGGACTGGGCTTACTGATCTCCCCAGCATACCCCAAACATGAACACCTGGGGAGACTTTTGGATGGTGCATTCAATGTTATTTTCTTTATTTGGGCAGTAAATATAACAATCACACAGCAAAGATTCAGGATGAAAGGGCATATAAGTGCATACTTTGACATGTCCGGGAGGGGGGGGGGGGAATTACGGAAGCCCAAGATTATAAAATAATGCACAAGTACTTCAGATTATGTCACATTTCTAGACAAAATAAGGAGAAGTTATGTCTTGTCTTAGCTTTCAACAGTAATTATTATATAACTTAATATAATTTTATATTCTGCATCATTAGAGATGAAGAATGGACAGATGTGGAGATAAACACCTTGTGTACGAAAACAAAATGAGAGAACCCGCATTAAAAGAGAACAGTCTTGAAGAACTCTGGAAATACATAAAGCACCTCAGTATTGTTAAGTGTATCAAACCTATTCAAACTCTTCAACCTATCCCTCTCTCTATACAAAACATGAAGAGTTATTGTCCATACTTAGATTTTAAAGCATTTTATTTTTGCACATGTTCTCTATCTATTTACTGATTCTGAATAATCAGATTTCAACAATAAATTTTACTCTTAAATTACAAGAAAAAAGGTTCTAAGTCAATATTACCCTGTGCCTGGGTATTACTGGGCTCAGCTAAGGATGAAATCACCAGAGAGAGAATGCCTTTATATGTGGTATATATGGCACTAGATATTTTTTATCAAAGCCTCAGGAGGATAAAATCTTAAATTGTAAGATGACATTAAGGAGAAGAACAGATTTAAGGAGCAAAGAATCTTTTTTGTGAAGTTCCCTGAAGGACTAGCTCCATCCATAGTTAAGTATTAGGTGTATTTTAATTCTGTGTCCCTCTCTCAGAGCCATTGTGGGAAACTTCACATTTTCTATTGGATAGGTAAATCTCAGACGATTAAAGAATTTTTCAGGTCAAAACTAAGTATTTGAAGTCCACCCAGTAGCTAGCCAGCAGCCATAAAAGGACTCCAGCACTGTAGAGTCCTATACTCTGCACTTAAAAGAGCAACTGAAATGAACACAGCCCCATTTTACAAAAATACCACCTTCAAGGTTTCAAAAAATGTGGAAAATGTTATTACCCCATGCTTTGAGGGGAAAAAAAAGGGAGAAATAAAAAAAAAAAATCTTAAACATTTCCTGATTATATTTTTACTACCCTTGAATTACACTTCCAAAATGTTATTTTTTATTCCACCCCTTCAAAATTTACCATATCTATGCACAATTTAAGGTCCACTACAAGCATGTTCTCAGGGTACCTTCCATAAAAGGAAGGAAATAAAATGAGAACAGGACCAACCCTTCAGGACACACATTTAGAGCTGTTTCATGTGTTCCAGCTGATTTTTAAGAACTGCAACAAGGAGGGATTTTTTTTTTTATTAATGATCAAACAGTATGAGGAGCAATAAAAATTAAAATTCCAACAATGTAACAGTTAACATGGTTAGTGAAGAATTATCTGTTCTTGCCATAACATCTCATCTGTATAGGAATCACCACAATTAGTGTTTCCACTCTAATTGTAAGCTTTCAAAGACCAAATAAAAAAAATTTCTGTTCACATCTGCAAATATAAAGTGGGAAACAGAGAATAAAAACCTCAAATCACTACGTGAAGTTTTGGTCCTTCACTCTCAAAAAATATTCTAAGTTTCGGCACAGAAAAAAGAACAAATATGGCTAACAAATTACATTTTCTATAATTTTTCCTTACTTTGAGCATGTTTATCCCTGCTTGATATTTACAGAAGCAAAAATACAAATCAATGCCACTAAATTATTTTTTTCATGAACTGTGAACATTGCAGACACCACATATACTTAAGCATCACCAAACCATTTCCCACCGCCTTGTGCACACCAGATACAAACCCTCATTACACTGAAGATCAGCAACACAATCCAATTTCCATCCACTGCTCACCTCTGGAACAGAGATAGCTGCATGAGGGGCATTTGAGGCCTATTTTCCTTAAATCAGCCTACAGACACCTCTGCATCAGAGATGAAGCACAGCTGGCAAGTTGTTGCTCTCCCCATAGCATCATCACCTACAGGGTACACCTTTGTTACCTGGTTCTCCTGCTCCCTTCCCAAACAGGCTCCCCAGAAGGGACATAGCGAATTTATTTTCTCAACAAAGAGCCCTCGAGGTGGGGAAGAAAAATAATTAGCCCTCTAATTGGAAAAACACCTCATCGTTACCACAACTGAGGTGTTTGTGAGCGTTTTAGGTACCTGAAGGCCCCAGGAGCAGGCATAGAGGACCAGGTCGGGGTGGGAAGCCCACCTGGACATGGAAGCCAGAGCCGGGAGGCTGCCCCAGGCACACCCCCAGGTGCCCAGAGTTAGCGCCTGCCCTCCCCCCTCATTGCGCACAAGTGACATCAGGGCTATTTGAATAATCAGATTGCAGCCTACATCGCCTTGTGAGATACCAGCTGCTCTTGGATTGCAGCGAGGTAGTACCCAAAGCCTTGCACCACAAGTTCCACGTACGCCATGGGCTGCCAACATCCTCCCGCACTGCTGCTTTGCGAGGAGAAAACTCATCTAAGTAGTGAATGTGACCAACAGTGCCCTACCTTCCCTCTCAGAGCACGACTAGCAGTCAAAATCATTACAATGCCTCCTCTAACTTTTGCATGAAGTGACCTAAACCTTTAAATATTGCAATAGCCTTCCTCCACACCGAGGGGTCTAAATGCAGAAATGCTGCATTCCTTTGGCATTCCCCTGAGATTTCAATAGTAAGTCAGGAATCTACTCCAAGCTTATTAAATACTTCGCACCTCCCCCAAAATAATTCCCCACCCTTCCATCAAGGAAACCTTGACCAGGCCCCTTCTTTCAACCACAGCATATCCCCTTGTCTGTTTTTAAATGCTTCCAGGGGGCAGGGAGCAAGAAAGCCACACACAGGCTCTCTCCTTCCTTCCACAGCAGGTAGGAAGGCAATTTTCAAACCTGGGTGTGCCCAGTTCAAATCAGAAGATCCAGCAAGGGCTGGAATGCAGTGACTACTGGGCCCAAGAATTTTGCCCTGAATAACAAGCCAGGCACACTCCACATCTTCTAGATGCAGCTCAACTTTATGGCAACCCTAGCTGACACCACCTCTTGACCTTCCTTTATGTGACAAGGATATGGATTACCAAACCCTTACCCTTTCCTCCTGTGCACCTCAGGTATCTTTCTCCAGAGATGGCTACAAGCTACCTTTCTGAGCAATAATGTACACACTCTGATTAAAAAACCAAACCGAAAAAAAACCCAGAAACCCTACTAATTATCATGTTTAAGGAGGCTGTGAGGAAAGGATCTAAGACTCTCCATGAAGCAGCCTCACAGCAGCAGAGGTCAATACAATGTATTGAATAATTTCAGTGCACTACAAAACAACTTTTGCTCTTATGAAGTAATCATTTGACCAAACTATTAATCGTACACTTGTGCTGAAAGAGACTTGACACATCCACGTTTGTTTTTTTTTAAATGGCGTCACTTCTCTAACCGTATCTCGCACGCTGGAGTGCACAGGGCTCTCTGGAAAGCGCTCCCTGGCCTCGCAGCCTGCAAACACACTGGGTGGGCCTGAGGGGCAACATCCCCCACTCCAGCTGCATCTCCACCTTTCCCTTGTGTAAAAATAAGTTACTTTGAGAGAACCTTACCAACCAGTTTCGCCAACAATACTCAACAATTGAAAACTGTCCTTTTACATGTAACTACCAACTAACACTAAATATGCATCCAGTAAGCAGTGTTTAAGAAAATAAGGAAAAAAATCTCCAGCTTTTTGATCCTCCCCTCAAGAAAGAAAAATATTAGACATCTATACAAGGAACCAGAGAGTCACTTCTACATATGGAGGCCACTGAATGAATTTCAAGTGGCTTCCTATATTAGATTTTGGGAGAAGGGGAGTGGAAACAAAAGGGAAGGAAGTGCAGTTATGAGAAATGCAATTTAATTTTCTGTTAAACAGTAGTCTAAATCTGAACTATATCTAATACATTCCAACATGATACTGCACAATAAAACAGTGTTTCAACAAATAAGGGCTTTGGGAGAAGTAACACGGGTATGCTGATACAGTTACATTTGCAATTTTTTCAATATGGCTACATGTAGGCAAGCATGCCTACAAAAGTGTTTAAGTTCAGTACAGAATTATTTTCAACAAGTTACAGGCAGATAAATGTTTCTGATAATTGCTAATTCACAGATAAATAGGAGGACATGCTACCCAACAGAAAGAATGGACTTTTACACCATTTCAGCTGACAGCTGAAACAAGAGGAAAATACTTTTAAAGACATTAAACAAAGATTAAAAAAAAAAAAAGTTGGGGCAGAACCAATGATTTAAAATTTATATTTATGAGTGTAATGAATTTTTTTTCAACAGCATTAACAGACCGCTGTTTGTGCAAGCTTAAGATTAATAAGCATAAGAGTAAGTTTATTTGAGACTAACAGGAAATTACCAATTCTTATATAGCTTATGGAAGTTTCTTCTTAAATCTAAAAATATATTTCATCTACAACAATTTTGTATACAAAATATCTGAAATATAGGCTATTGTAAATCCAAACCATATACCTTGCATATTAAATGAGAGCACATAGAGCACATTAATTCCCAGTGAAAAGTATCAAATAAATAAAACCATGAAGATTCACATGCTATGAATTAGTCCAGAGAGTTTGCCCCCTCCCTTAAATAGAGCAAAAATCCTCCATACTTTCTCAAGTGAAGCTTTCCTCTAACACTAAATAGTGATCAAACTTCTAATTCTCAAAATACAATGCCCATCAAGACAGCTTAATCGTTTTTTCCAATCAACTATCTTAAAAACACTGTAGTTTAAAAAAAATAATCTTGAAATAGTAGAAGCCCCCTTTAACAAAGTTACACAGACATACTTCCCAGATTGAATAATGGAGTACAGGAACAAGCACGTGGAAAGTTTGATCTTTTTTTTTTTTTTTTTTTTTTTTGCTCTCTAGTGCACGGCAGGTTTTCTATAATCTAAATATTTGTGAAAGTAGGCTGAATTGCTGTAGGCAGCGTAAAAATACTATCTTGCTTTATACCAAATATTGCTTTTTTACAGGAGGCCCAACAAAATTACTGCTTCACAAAAATTAAAGGTATGTTTAGAAATTAAGGATGCATAAATCCTGTCCTTACTGGGAAGGAGTCATTCTCCAGCTGCTCCTAAAGACCAGCTCAAAATAGTGATGATAAAATCCTCTCAAATACAGATGAGACTTCTACTACATGCCTATAAAATGCTGCAGACTCCAAAATGGCAGGATCAAAAATATATATACACCAGTGTATTTACAAGGTGCTTTTTGTTGCTGAAGCAGAGCTCACATGCTTGCCCGTTATACAGTTCACAACACCACATTTCATTTCCTGCTAGCACAGATTTTAACTCTTCTCACATAACTTTAAATTTTAAAATCTTCACAATCATTTGTCATCAGAGCATTTTAACCTGCCTCTCCCACAAAAAGGTGCTTCTCGTTGGTTGGTTTTTGGCTCTGTTTTTTTTTTTTTTTTTTTTTAATAAATTAAATAGTACCACTGCAGCCTGGCCAAGACACAAATACATGGAGTGATACTAGAAAACCTCTCGGACAGCACTGAGTGCACGCCTGTGGTTTTAAGAAAGCAGTCCATTTATCTACAGGGAAGAGAAACACAAACCTAAGCATTTTTCAAATTGCTTCTCACCGGGTAACTAGGGGCAAGGGGGAATAAAAATAAATTACCTTTGTCTTTTCGGGACCGAATGTTCAACTTCTATGAGTTTCCCATGCAGCTCCACTTTACCTGCCGAGATAAACAGAAAGGGGAAAAATATTCGAGTGCGGCTGTGCGTCCCCGTCTCTCGGAGCGGGCTCGCAGGGGTGCGAGGCAGGGAACGGGAGCGCAACACGTTAGCCCATTCATCGGCAGCCCGGGCACTGCCGAAGCGGGGTCGCGGCGCCCAGCAAGGAGACGCATCCCGGAGCCCGGGGCCGCGCCGCTGCCGCGGGAGAGCCGCGCTGCCCTCGGCGGGGCCCCTTCCCCCGCCCCGCGCTGCAAACAGCCGGCGAAACGCCGTGTGCGGGAGCCGGGCTCGGCCCCGTCTCGGGGAGGGGGAGCGGGGTCTCCGCCGCCCCCCGCGCTGCCAACTTCGGGCGGTTTTCAGCTCGGAAGCGGACGGGAAGGGAGCCGAGAGGAGGCGCGGAGCGCAGCCCGAGCTCATCTCCTCCGAGGCAGCCTCTCCCGGCAGACCTGAGCCCATCTCCTCCGAGGCAGCCTCTCCCGGCAGACCTCCGCAGACCCGCTTCACGCGAATTTTTTTTTTTTTTTTTTTTTTTTTAAAGCACACAAAAACAGGATGTCGGGGCCAGGAGCCGGCGCTGCTGGAGGCGGTGATGGGTGCGTGAGAGCAGCGAAGAGAAACCGAAATAAATAGCCGGGCAGCGCCGGGCGGGGGGGGGCAGGCAAGGCTCCCCCCTCCCAAGTTTGGAGCAATTCGGCGGCTCACCCCCAGCCCCGCGGCCTACGCCAAACCGAGGGGAACCTCAGCCCGCTCCGGAGGGAGGCGGCCCCTGCGAGGGGCCGCGGGGGAGTCCAGCTGTGCCCGGGGGGCGTGTGTGCAGCCGCTGCTCCGCTCAGGGCTCCGCGCCCGCAGCCCGCCTCCGCCTCACTGCACTCATCGCCCCCCCAATGCAGCGAGGGCCCCCGGCCGGGCAGGGCTGGCCGTGGGGCTTGGAAAAACATGGGAGCTGCCGCTCCGCGGGTCTGTGGGCCCAGGCTCTTGCCCCTCCCCGGCCCCACTCCCCGGCCACTCCCGGGGGGCCGCCGCAGCGCAAGCCCCGCGCAAAGTCTCCGCGGGAAGGCCGGGCGGCTCCGGCCGCGCTCGGAAAACAACAGTTCGCCCCTCACCTGGGGGCGAAGAGGCAGGGATCCCCCCCAACATCCCCCCCGGCCCGGCGGCGGGTCCCAGCCCGCCGCTGCAGCCGCTCCGCCGCCGCCGCGGAGGAGGGCGGGCGGCGGGAGCCGTCGGGGCTGCGGAGAGAGGGTGGGGGTGGTGGAAGGAGCCGCTCACCTGAAAGTGCTTCGATGGCCTTCATGGCCCAGCTCTCGTCGGGGCAGTCCACGAAGGCGTACCCCGTCTTCACCAGGAATTGGCCCGAGAAGGGGATCTTGGAGTCCTTAAAGAGACTTTCCAGGTCGAGGGGGCTGACGTTCTCGCCGAGGTTGCCGATGTAGAGCTTGTTCATCTTCCTGGCGGCTCGGGGAGGCGCGCACCGCGGGCTGCAACCCTCGTCTTGCGAGAGGAGGTGGGGAGGAAGGGGGAAATAAAACAAAATGCGATGGAGGAAGGAGAGAGAGAGAGAGGGAGAGAGAGAGAGGACAGGGAGAGGAAGAAAAAAAAAAATCAGATCTGCAGCTTGTGTCCCTCCCTCTCCCTCTCAAGGGGTGTAAAAAAAAAAAAAAAAAAAAAAAAAAAAAAAAAAAAAAAAAAAAAAAAAAAGCGCGTAGCCAAACGGGAGCCCTAAGTGCCTGCCGTGCTACCCGGGCGCATGGGGGGCGCGGGGGAAACACCCAGCGCCGGGGCCGCGGATGGCGGGCTGAGGAGAGGAAAAGGAGGAGGGGAGGGGAAAAAAACTACTTTTTTTGTCTTGCCCCCGAACCCCTTTGGCAGCAGCAGGCGGACTATGAAAATGTCACACTACGTGCATACAGGCGTCGCCTCTCCGTATAAAAAAAAAAAAAAAAAAAAAAAAAAAAAAAAAAAAAAAAAAAAAAAAAAGAGAGAGAGAGAGAAGGGGAGGGGGGAGGGAAGGGCGGAGGGAGAGAGAAAAAAAATTACTTGAATATTCCAGCTTTTTGAATGAGCCACGTGTTCAAACTACAAATCAACTTCTCACGTGAGGAATCCCAGCTCTTCAATTAGCGAGTGGATACGGCGCACACACACTCGCGGAGGAGGGCTGGGGTGAAGGACGGGGAGAGGGGTGGGGGGAGGCTGGACAGGACAAGTTTAGAGAGGGCCGGAGGGCGGGGGAAGGGGAAACCGGAGTTGGGTGGGCTCCGGTCTGCGCCGCCTCTGCCCTTCCGCCGGGGGAGACCGCTCCGAGCGCCCCCTCCGCCCAAAAACGGCTGGGCGGCCGCACCTCCCCCCGTGCGAGTAGGGTGTGATCCCAGGGAGGGAGGGGAAAAGGCACCGCAATGCCCGCCCCCCCCCCCGCCCCGCTCCTCCCCCGCCGTGCCAGGCGGTGGGGATTATTCATCGGGGTCGTGCCTGGGCGATCCCGCTCTCCGGCACTATGGGTTGGGGGGAGGAGGAAGAGGGGGAGGAAAAAGAGGGGGTGCGAGTGTGGGGGGAGGCGGCGGGGGAGAGAGAGCGGGATCCGCTCCCGCGCAGCGCCGCCGCGGCTGCGTGCTGGGGGGCTGCGGGGCGGGGGCGGGGGTCCCTCCAGCCCCGGAGGAGCCCCATATGGTAATGATCCCACATTACTCGCGGTGCCCCTTGTACTGAGCCTTACGGAAGGGAGGAGAAAGAGGGGGAGAGGGGGAGAAAAAAAAAAAAAAAAAAAAAGACAAAGGGGTGGAGGAGAGCTGGGGGATGATGAAGAAGAGGAGAGTCCTGGGGCGAGGGAGCTGTCTGGCCCGGGGAGGGGCGGGGTGGGGGGCGCGCTCCCTGCCCATCTGGGCAATGGTGGACGGTGCGGGGGGAAACGCGAAGGCACCGTTGCCGTCGGCTGGTAACGGCACACAAAGGGATTTGGCGACCCCCCTCTTTTCCTCCCCTCCTCCCCCTGCCCGGTCTAAGGAACCATTCATAATTCTCCACATTCGTACAGATACAATGGTGGGCTTGTGGGGGAGGGGTTTGGGGGTGTGGAGCCTTTCCAGTGCAAACAAAACGTTGCCTGAAGATGAAGAAAGGATACGGAAATGAAAGCCAGCACTGTGTTTAATATAGCGATCTAGTAGGTTTTGTTTAATAATTCAATGCACTTTAGCCGAAGGTTTCATTTATTCCGTGATAGGCTTCTTGTGGTACGTTTTAATAGGTATATCCATGGAAAACGGTTAAATACTTTTATTAGTGAGCAGTGTCTGGATTTCCACATGTTCTGTAGTATGTCTGGAAATCCATAGTAAAGAGGAACGCTTCCTAGTTTTGTGCCTAAACTTCTAACAAGTATACAATTAAAGAGGGGTGATTTAAATCTCCTTGGAAGCCGTGCTGGGGTCAGGCTTTTGTTACCCGCGCTGCGGCCGCCGCAGCTCGGTGGTGGTACCCAGCGCTCGCGGGGTGAGTCAGTCGCTGAAGATTTTGCTTGTGGTGGTATGATGATGCAAGGAGACATGGCTCACCATGAGGGCTGAAGCCCCAGACCATTGTGAAATTGTCAGGGGCTGGGCGAATGCTGCAGCAAGCTGGAAATACGGCCCTTCTGTTGTGTGCATCCAAGCGGTTGGCTGACCAAAACCCTAATATTTGTAATTTCAATCCATTGTTTAATCTCAGGGTTCTTTTAATGAACTTTTAATTGTCAGGTTATGATTGAGGAAATCGAGTGTTTTGTGTTTCGCTAATCAGAATTTAATCACAACTTCCATTTTGTAGAAAATTTGCAAATAATTATCTTGGGGATAAAGATTTTTTTTTTCCTAGAGATTTAACCTGTTTATGACTTTTCAGGGTTGGATGTAGAATTTTTTCATAAATGAATTTGTATTTCATAACCCCAGTCTGTATAGGCTGGCTAAAATAAATAATTGCTTATCCAAGTTAAAAAGAGCCTCCTCAAAACTACCGAATTCTTAGTTAAACTTGTGAAAGGAATTAGTCACTGCTCCTGCAGATTAATTGCATTCTTTATAAATTTGATTTGTACTGAATCTATAAGGCAGTCTATATGAGCTCATTTCTACATGGTTGGTCTATAGTGTTATGTGGTATTTCCTCTAAAATTGCTAAACAGGGTGCATATATTTAATTTTCTAGTTTGATAATCTGTTTTGTTGGAAGAATTTTTCAAAAATGAAGATTCAATGCTCATGATAACATTATGCATTACTTGTCCAATAACATCATAAACCGCTTTGTAATCAGATGACTGGGGGGAAAAACCCTTACTTATTAGCAATCCCCCCCCTTTTTGTTTGTTTGATACTCTGAAAAACCTCTTGCTAATAAGCTGAAATATTTTCTGTAAATCTAAATAATGTATAGCTTTGTTTGTTAAGAAGTGTGGGTTGGTTAGTGGTTTCAAGAGTAATTCCACGTCTTGAATGCCAAAAAAGGCAAATCAACAACAAAAACTTGTTCATGCTTCCTGACAAATCTCCACTTCCCTGCACAGATGAACACAGTTCAGACCAATGGGGCTCTCCCAAATGTTAAAGTTATTGAGAATATAGCTTTGCAATTTGAGATGTAATTTATTTTGGCAGTCACAAATCAAATGCGTGAGCACACATCAGAGCATTCCCACATACTAATATATTTTTCGATTCACTTCTTTAAGAAAAAGCATCATAAAAAATTTTAATTTTTTTCTGTATTTCAATTGTTTGTGTTTATTGCCCACAGAAGCCAAGAAGTTGTTAAAATACTTACATAAATATTGCACACAAGGAAGCACAGCCAATCTTTAATTAGCAAGGGCTTTTACGACATTCTGCCGTTTAGAATTAAAACTCAACCATGTGCTTCTCCCCACCCCCGGGTGAGACTCCGAGAGCCTCCGCCGCGTCCCTCCACCCCCTCTTTCATGGCCAGGGGAGGGCAGGGCGCTCCCTCCATGTCCCTTCCCGAGGGTAGAAATCCCCGGCTCCCGCGGGGGTCGGCGCACGGTGGGTGGGTGGGTAGCACGTCGGTCCGGCCGCAGCTCCCATATTTCCTTTTTTTTTTTTTTTTTTTTTTTTTTCCAGGTTACAGCTGCCTACGGGCGGCTGCCGCGTGGGTTTGTGGCTGAGGCGCGATGGGCAGCGGGGGCCAGGAGGCGCTTCCCGCGGGCTCGGGGCGGCCGCCGACACGACGGTGGAGGCGCCGCCGCCGCTGCCTCCGCCGGGGCGGCGCGGGCGCGGAGCCGCCGGTCCTGGCGGGGCGGGCACCAGCCACGACGGGACGGGACAATAACGCTGACCCGTCCGGCCCGACCCGGCCCGGCCCCGCCGCGCCCCCTCCCTCCGTCTGTCCGTCCCTCCCGCCCGTTCCTCCCGCCGTGCCCGGGCCGCGCAGCCCCCGCGGGCGGCCATAGCCGCTCGTAGTAAAGCGGCGCGGCTGCGCCGCCTCCCATTGGCTGCGCCCTGCGCCTACCAGCGCCGCCCGCCACGGCGGCGCGGCCGCCCATTGGCCCCCGCGCCGGCCCCCGGGGCGCGTGGCGCGAAAGCGGCGGCGGGGGCGGCGGGGGCGGGAGCGGCGGTGGGAGACGGGCGGGGATGGGATGTGATGGGAGACGGGCGGGGGGCGCGGCGGGGCCGGCCGGGGCAGGGCCGGCTCGGCACGGCACGGTACGGGATGGAATGGGACGGGGCGGGATGGGATGGGAGAGCCAGCCCGCTCCCTCCCTCCGCCCTCCCTCCCGGCGGCGGGCCGGGTCTTTGTAAGGCGGTAAGTGGGTGCCACGCCGCAGAGGTGCCGGTTCCGGGGCCGCCGTGCCACAGCCGCCGTCGCCGCCGCCGCGCCGGGAGGGGCGGCGAACAAAGGAGCGGCGGCGCGCGGCCGCCGTGCGGGAACGGGATGCCCGCGCCGGGGAGCCGTGGGATAAACCGCACGGGGCGGGTCTCCAGCGCCGGGGGGCCTCCCGCCGCCGCAGCGATCGGTGCTCCCGGGCCACGAGCGGCGCTCTCGGCGGGTCCGGCCGCCCTTCCCGAGGCACGTACCGCCAGCTGCCTGGGCAGGTCGGGAAGGCGGTGGCGCCTCGGTGCCGGCGGCCGGTCCCGCTGCCGAGGCTGGGAGTGGCTGGGCTCGGCTCCGCCGGTCCCGGCGAGGCTGCCGGTGCTCGGCGGAATGCCTGTGGGAGCACCGGGATCAGCCCCGCTCCGCTCCGGCTTGGAAGTTTTTATCACAAAATGCTGCAAAACCCAGTGAATCGGCGACGGAGAGCGCGGCGGGCGGCGGTGCCGGTGTGGAGTGAAACAAATAAATCGCACGATGCATCGGAAGTTTCAGGGCTTGAGATATAACATTGTAGCCAGCTCTGTTCGAGTTTCTTTCCAATAAAAAAGAATTACAAAGTGGTTAGCTGTCTGTGCTGTTTTGCTGACCGGAAAGTTACAGGAGTTTTTTTGTTTTGTACTGAAATGTGATCACAGTCTTACTGCACAAAAGTAATACAAACAATTTCTAAATAAGTATTCCGGTATATAAAACGTGCTGATTGTGACTTACAACGAATCTCTACATGCTGATTTGAAAGTAAGTATTTTTTTTCCCATTTTGTCCAGGGATCTCTTTATTCAAGTACTGATTGCTCGCTTTATCCTGTTTTCAGCTTTCAAATATTTGCAAACAGATCTTGCAAAACAAAAATCTGATCACCTACTTTTTAATGATGTGAGAATGGCTTACAGTATTTTTTTTATTTTTAATATGCATATGTACATAAACTTTTCATCAGTGTTCACTTTGCTTGGCACAGCTGGATTTAAAATGGGACTTTCAAAATAGAACTTATCATATTTCAGTTTGATACATGAAACCTGAGATCTTTGCAATTGTGTTGGAAAGAGTATGTAGAAAAAAATATAAATATATCATATACATTATAGATGGGCAAAATCCGAAGTTTATTTGATCCAGTGATAGGAAGAATTGCCAATATGGCTTCCTCTAACTAAAGAATATTTTGTGGGGCTTTTACAAGCAGTGGAGAACTGAAAATGAAGGCATTATTTAAGAAGTAAAATTGTTTTTCACCAGTTAAGTGTACTGTAACTCTTTTCAGATGGGGTTTTGTTCTGGTTTGGTTTTCTTTCAATTTAGAGAAATCAGAATTTATTTCTTGTTTGCTCCTTCTTTCATCAAGGAGATCTTTTGCCAAGAGGAAAAAAAATATCAAGTGAGGGAGTAAAATGGGGCAGCAACCCAAGCATGAAATCCTTTTGGCGAGAACAATGAGACCCTCCTCTCCAGAATCTGTTTTGCCTTACTGGTACGATAACAGTGTCTTCAGCCAGCAGTATCATAGGTCTATAGTGAATTTAGCCCCAGGACTGTCCATATCTTAAAATTATAGGGAAGGAATGTTAAATTTGCTTTTTAATACATAGTATTGGTTAGATTTTGATGCCCAGAGTTCCTTCCAAGTAGCCATTCTTCATCAATAAGAAAAAATCATCTCTCTTCCTCTAAAAATTCTATCATATTGCTGACCTTTGAATAAACTCCATAACAATTTGATATTCATATTTTTTAAAATCTTAATTTGGATATAAATTAGTTATTTTTTTATATTAAAATAAAATTGAGGATAGTAGATGCTAAAGTTTCATAGTTTAAATTTTATTATTATTATTATTTGTTTTAATGTCTTAAAATTTATTTATTCTGTTGCTGGAGGTTAATTAGAATTCATCATTTTCCAGTTCAGGTAAGAATTTGATCTTTTACAAATTTTATCAAGAATAAGCATTCCAATTTCAATGTAACATTCATGAAAAGAGCTGTTTAAATTGGTCATTAATATGTATATCCTTTGAAGAATGTGGTCATGAATGTTTGTATTTAAAGTATGTTTTCCCAATACAGGTTTTATCATTTGCTATGTATTATTTTTCTCAAGATCAGAAAGCATCCTAATGTTAAATATACTCAAGTTTTGTTTCCGGTCTGTTTCTTGAGCAGACTGAGTAGTTGAGTCTGTGAATTATAGACTATATGGCAATTTAAAACTACCTATGAGGCTGAAGGCTGAGCAGTGGGATTGTTGGTTCCTCCTGCAGACATTAGTGCTTACATATGAATAATTTCATTAGGTCATTTCAGTTATTGTTTAACTGCTTTAAAATAAATCAGGCTTAGTCTTTTGTGTTTTTCATGAAAGCCATACCATATAACTGTTTCCTTTGCAATGGATTCCTTAGTATAGTGTACATATTTTTGGTATAAAAACCCAGGGAACTTTGATTGCAAGAGATCTATTTGGGTAGGTATCGTCAGTATAAAATGGCTGGCACAATCTTTTTATACAAGGAAATCCCTATATTATTTTTTCCCCAAGTTATGGTTTCCTGATAGTTAAATAGTCAATGAAGTTTAACCTTATTTTCTGAAACACTGTATGCACAGTCTAGTTATTTCCAAGAGTAAGATCAAGTAACTAAAACTTCTACAAAATAAGTATTTAAGTAGGAGAAGAGAGATCTGTAAAACAAAAATCCCCTGCAATCTCATAAGACAAAGCCTGTAAAAATAAATACAAGTCTTAGTCTGACAAAATTAAAGGGCATACATATAGCGTTACTTTCATGCTAATTAATTCCCGTTTTAAAGCTCAATTTACATCTCAATTGAGCAATCCTTGATAAAACTGGAGGCTCACAAATATATCTTAGACTAGGTAGCTGTTTCTATAAATTTCAGATTCAAGTTTTTCTTCTAGAAATGTTTGGGGTTTCTTTAAAGTTTTGCAACAGTAAACAGTTTATCTGAGCTTTTAAATGCTTTGAAAGTACTACTCAAACCAAAGTTAGTAAATCAAGTAGGAAAACATGAAACAGATTATATATTTAGGTAAACCTAAGCCTGCAGGGCTAGTTTGAAGCTATTTTTTGCAAGCCTGTTTTGAGTCCATTGTTTGAACATATAGTCATGCTGTAGGAGTGGGGCTGAGCTCACAGAATGCACACTAACAAAGTACCGTAATGGGGTCACAGAGGCCAAAGAAAAAATTCAGCTTTCTTGCATCAGACCTGTGATAAAGCCCCAACCTGTGTGTAAACAGTCAGTGAAACATTCTCACAGGCAACAGCTAGAGGCAAAGCTAATACCTGCTTTATTTGCCATAAGTTAATAATGTAAAAAATATAGTCAAAACTGCATTACCAAAGAAATGCCAAAATGTATTTGTTTTCGTTCTTTGGGTGAAAAAAAATGTCAATTGCATGCTTCAGTCTACTTTCTTACCTTGAATGAGAGGTCCAGGAAAATTCAAAAGTGTTTTATACCCCTTTGTTTCAGCGATGTGTGGATTTCTAATGTTAATACTCAATGCTGAAATACTAATTTTGAACTGAAATATGATTCTAGTCAAATATGATCCTAATTTTTTTCAACACAAAAAAAAACCCCAAATATCAGTTCTGATATCAATGAAACATAGACATGAAGTAACTTAATTGAATTGTGTGTTCAAGTTGCTTAAGTAAACCCTGAAACTCAGAAAATTTTGGTTTAAATTTCCTGCAGCTTTGGCAAGTTAGTAAAAATACAGCCTTCCCTCAGAGTAAAAAAAAAAAAAAACAAAAAACAAAAAACAAAGCAAAACAAAAAACCCACAAACAAACACAATAACCAAAAATTAAATCAGTATTTCTAAGATGATAAGAGTAAAGGGGGATGTTTCATACCAGTCATATAGTCTGACTATTTGACTGAAAGTAACTTTTTTATATCTTGACTTTTAAATTTTAATGGCACACTTTAATGCTGCCTTAAGCTTTAAGGAGCTAATAATAACCCAAATACTGATAGTTTTGGGTGTGCATGTTTTCAGCAAGTTGTGGTTATTTACTTTGAGAAAAAACGTGGGCAGAGGGAGTTAAGCATTGAAAAGAACAAGACAAGAGTGTTTCCGGACTCCACCAAGTCAAAGGCCAACAGGTGCCCCCTCAGTTTCTTAGGAAATCTTTTCCTGGCCTGGCTAAAATGTTACACTCATGACCTGCAAAAGGGATTTTCAAACACTGGCTTTTTAAGAAACAGAACAAACCAGATCAGCTTTCTGGATGCAAATGCTGTCAACCTAATTTATGGGTTTTCCCTTGTCCTGTAAATAACTTGCAGAGGTTCAAAACAAACTTAGAAGTGGTTCATGGGTGTATTCCAGTGAGAAGCAGTGAAATGTAAAGTTTCAAAGTTCAGTTGTCTTAATAATTAGGAAAGATGGAACAACCCTTTCTTTCCCTATAAAAAAAACAGTGTTTGCCCCATATATTCTTCCAGACAGTTTGAAAACTGTTTTGAGCAAGAAGAACTTAAAAAACTGAAAAATTTGACAAACTGTAGCCTAAGGGTATATTTTGTTTTATCTCTAAATTATGACTGAAAAAAATGAGTGAAAAAGATATGAGATTTTTATACCTTAAATCCCCACAAGAACCCTATTGCACAGATAGACACTGTTTCCATCTGCTGCAAATAAAGTTGCAATTGATTTAGTTTTATTCTTGTAAAAAATGTCAGGGCTTGGTTTTTGGTTTTGTGGGGGTTTTTTTGTTTTAGTTTGGTTTTGTTTGTTTGCTTGTTTGTTGGTTTTTTTTTTTACATAGGACATCTTGTTGCAAACCTATAGCATAAGATATTGTATCTCTGCACGCATAGTCTCATCTGAAAACTTTCCTGGAGCCTGGTAAAAGCAAGCCAGGACATGCTTTGCAGTTCTGAAGCTGTAGGTCAAGTAGTGGAAAGCTCTGAACACCTCTGAGATGTTGTTATCAAATGACTGTTTCTGGTTGTAAACATCATACTTGTCAGACTCGTAGTCAAAATTTAAAATATATACGAAATCCAGGGTTTATTTTCAACTGTTCAATTTCTAAACTAATAATCCCAATATTTTCTTTTGTATCTGCATTATACTTCAAAAGTGTATAATTTTCTCCTTTATTGATTTGTTCTTGCTAAAGTGTTAATTTATTATTTTTTTTAACAAATGCATTTTCTGATAGGTTTTTTTTAATATTCTGAAATCCCCAAACCAACTTTATAGATTATATCTTTATTAATAATAATAATAATTTAATTTTTCTACACTTTAGGATACAAACATTCTTAAGTCTTGAAGAAGTACATATAAAATTAATCTTAAAAAAAAATTAAGAAATACTAACAACACAGCAAAATAAAAGGGATGTTTTGTTGCTTTGTTGCAAGAGGTGAAGCATTTCTTGCAGTTAAATACTAAATACAAGTCTTAGTCTTTCCAGGATATCTATTGTTTTCCATAACCCTTTTTATGTGATCCCTGAAATAAATTGGGAATAAGGTTTAGGTACAGCAAAACACAATACTCCTGACTGCATCAGACAGATAAAAACCTTTCCTTGCCTTGGAAGGAGACCTGCATTATGGTTAGTTGCTGTTTTAAACTCTGATCTATGTGTAACTAAATTTAACAGAAAACAACACAGAGAATATTTGAACACAAGCTAACTTTGGCTATGGTCAATGTTCTCTCTTAACAGTAAAGAGTTGTCCTAAAAGAAGAATGGCTTCCTTTCTAGCAAACTTGTTGTCTGAAGAAGTTCAACAATTCCTGGGGAAAAAAACTCGACAGAGTACTGTGGTGAGAAGTATTCTGGAGAGAAGTGGTGGGGCTGCCTTTGACTGGAGCTACCAAGTCCTAGAGACAAAATAGAGCAATAGTGGCCAGTGCTGATCATTAGCATCACAGATGAAATGCTGCCTTTTCTTTCACACATCCTAAAACGCCTGCCTGTGGACACAGAGAACTACCCTTTGGCAATGGGGGAAATTATCCTTTTTCCACTCACCATGTAGTATTTTTTCGAAAAGAATAGATAAGCCCCACCCAAGGACTCAAATCTACACTAGTGGTGGGTGTCTTCAGATACAACTTTTAACTCCAAAATGCAAATTTTCTGTATTCCTGATTTACTCTGTCAATCCCCAGATAGAGGATGGATAGAAACGTGCACTACCTGCTAAAACGCAACGGATTTAGTGGCATTTACAGGATCATAAAACAGGTACCGTGAAGACATGACCAAACTAACAGATAATTTAAGGACAGTAGTAGAACTTGGGTTTACGTAGCACTGTTCCCTTACATCAGGGTGCTTGAATACAAAACTCTGGGGTGAATTGAGTTCATCTATGTCCAGTGGGGCGCTGACTGCAAGGTCACTGCGATGTGCTCGAAAAATGGGTGGGGAGGCTTTTAAAATTAGTATCTTTTTGTCCTTTACGGGCAACAGTTGCTGCCTAATGATTAACTAAGAAGCCAGCCAACGTGTAAGGGACAGGCTCCTTTGGGGAGCTGAGCAGGGAGGACATCTGCCTTTGGAAGGGTCTTGGGC
This sequence comes from Empidonax traillii, assembly GCF_003031625.1. Taxonomy (NCBI): domain Eukaryota; kingdom Metazoa; phylum Chordata; class Aves; order Passeriformes; family Tyrannidae; genus Empidonax; species Empidonax traillii. Next base: position 620,192 of record NW_020955210.1, read on the forward strand.
TGGATGAGCCTGGCTGAGGCAGGGCTGAGGCAGGGCTGATGCAGCCGATGCCGGAGCTTGACGCCGCTCTGGACTCCTCGGGAGAGCGGGAGCGGTGGGTGGGTACCAGCGGGGAGCGCGGCTGTGGGGGCAGAGGTGGCCTGATGGCTCCGGGGTGTCGGGCACCTCGTGGGCTCACCTCCAGGCTCCCTTCCCTCCGACAGCCGCTTCCGTCGGATGCATTCTTTGGGTGGAGTTCACGCACTGGAATAACGCGTGAGGCTCAGCCCGCAGGCGTGGATGCGCAGGAGAGCCGGCGGTGATGGGGAAGCCCCCGGCCGCCCCCGCCGCCAGCAGCGCAGCCCGCCCGCACCCTCAGAGTCCGCATGGCCCGGGAGCGCGGGGCGCGCCGCCCTCCCGCCGCCCGCCCCAACAAAGCCGGAGAGCCCTCCCTGCAGAAAATTGCCGGTGGGGCTGCGGGCTGCCCGGAGGTGCTTCTGCCCGAGGGGCAGCGGCAGGAGCGCCGGCGGCGGGAGCCCCCCGGTAGGCGCCAGCCCGGCCCCCGAGGCCCCGCCGCCCCTCCTTCCCCCGCTGCCTGCCGCTGCTTTCCCAACCCCCCTCGCCCGCCCGGTGTCCCTTCACACCCCATCGAAATCCCTCCCTAGCCCCGTCTCCCCCGCCCCCAATCCCTGCCAGCTCCGGGGTCGGGGAGGGCCGGCAGATTGCGGCGGGGGGCCCTCGACTGGAAAAGGGCTGGGAGGGCAGCAGCCACTGGAGGACAAGCACACGGTGCCTTGTGGAAGATGCTCCTTTGCAGTAGCCACAAAAGACCAGGAATAAAGACAACAGAGATCCGGATTTCAAAGCAGCGGGAGGAGGGAAGTCACCAATATTTTCCTTTGCACTGACCTCGAGGAAGGTGCCCCGACCTCACCGCCACGGAAAAGCCAAACCAAAAGCCCCAAAATGTTACAGCATGTGAGTGCTTTACATTAACAATTCACAATTGGCTCTATACATATTTAAATAGGGACATTACTAAGCTTGTGCCTATTCAGACATATATCCTTAGCAGGGATGCTGGCTCCTCACATTTTCTCTGGCTGCAGTGTTGAAGAGAAGATAGTGAAGACACAGGAAGAAGAGTGTGTACATGTATGGTTCCCAAGAAAGTGGATTTCATGTCCCTTCGTAGATGAAACACACCATCCTTCCCAAGTGCTATAGGTAATTCTAATCTTAGAAAGGCTGATGTCCTAGGCAATGATTTTCAGAGTGTTTCCTTTTCTACCAGCAAAAGTGAAACGGAAAAGGATAGCAAGCGCTAAGCCAGAGAGCAAGTCACCTTGTGGGAGCTGTACCCCACAAACAGGCTGGATACAACACAACCGGGGTACTGGCATAGTCCCTGTAGACCTGTTCAGGATCTGTTATTCTCATGAAATACAGTCCTATCCTCCAAGATGCCTTCATATTCTCATTTTCAGGGCTATAGGATCCTTGCTGTTCAACAGAGGCAGCTACTAGTGAAGTTTGATGTGTATTCATACAGGAAAAGCATGACAAACCTGTGGTGCTGCTTATTTTCCTACTCAGTCTCTACTCTCCTTTGTCTACTCATAGCCACATCTTTTCTCTTTCATCTGGGTTTTTTTACACCCTCCTTCCCTTTTCAACTCTTGACTTTGTTCTCTGACCTAATTTTCCTTCACCAGCCGTTATTCCCTGTCTCCTGGTCTCTCCACCTGCCTCCCTTCCCTCTCCTCCTTACTAAACAGTAGTTGGTGCCTCCATCCCTCTGCTCCTCAAGGGGACTTTACTTCGCTCTTGTTGTGCATGTGGTAGGAGTTTTGTCCTATCACCGTACTGATCCGTAGCAGAAGGCTGAAGTGAGAAGGTGAAGCCTTTTGTCATGATTTCTACAGAACATTCGTCCCTGGGGAACTCTGTGCAGGGCACTGCCACCTACCTCTACCCTGCTTTTAGACTTTCCTGAACAGTAGCTGGTAGAACACTTGCTCCCATCAGCACAAATATGATTGTGATTTAGGCAATGAGCTATGGGGTACTCCTCATGTAGGTTTCCTCATTTATAGAGTTCCCACTTGCCTCTGAGAGCAGACTTGGGCTTTGCTGGAGCCATACTGCTGCTCTGGACAATCCCAGTGTGTTCAAATTGTGCTTTGGAGGGGGCAGAGAAGAAGTGCACTACACCAAAGGGCAGTGAAAGACCGGTTCAATATAACATGCTTTAGCAGTCCCTTCGTGGGACTGTTCTTGAAAAACAGTGCAACTCTCCTTTGACAGACTGATCTCCTGTGAGTAGGACTCTGGTGGTGGCAACATCTCACCAGAGGTTTAGGTGAAGCAGCTGCGGGCTTGAGGAGCTGCTGCTGATGCAACATGGGGTCAGCGTGCTCTGAAGCTCAGAAACATTAACTATAGAGGAAAGAGTTTCTGGCAAAAAATTGTCACTGTGCTGGAGAAGAAGCAGCGCAGCCCCGGAGCCAGGAGGAGGAAGTTAAAAGCAGATGAGATCTTTGTGGGTTTGCAGTAACCGATGTCTGACAGGAAGGACGAATTCATGCCAGCATAAAGGAAAGAAAGAAAAGGAGGGCAGCAGCTAAAAATCCATATTGTTCACTCATTTACTAAAGAGTTGTCTGACTCCAGAAGAAAAACAATGTATTAGCTGCAAGAAGAAAAAAAACCTGTTTCTGTAGCTCTCTCTGAAACTGAAGTTTTGCTTCTTTATTAGGGCTAGACCTTTAGAACTGTAAACATCATCTTCTCCTCCTTTCAAATCTCTTGGCTGTTCATGAAATTTTACAAGTTCCATGGTTATTGATTCAAATATTAATAGTTTGTACTCAGCAAAATACCATACAAATGGATTCATCACAAACCAACTTTCTGTAATAAGAACCTTCATTGCAGCTGCAAGCGAGGAGGTGACTTAGTTCTCAGTGCTGCAGAGAGTTGAGGGGACATGGAGAGGGACTGGCAGGAGAGAAAGTCTTAGCACAGGTTGCAGAAAGTGGATCAAGCACAAAACTCAGAGTAGTGTCATCCACTGCCAGAAATTACTTCCTGGACAAGTAGAATGTTTTCTTCATTTTCATCTTGTTCAGTCCCACTCTCCTCCATAGACAGAGATCATAAAATTTACACATCCACCTGCTTTCACCACAGTGTCTTTATCCCCTGCTGTGTACCAGAATTTCCTCTTTCCACAAATTATTGCTCTCCAGACCCTTGTTCCCTTCCCTTCCCTTCCCTTCC
>NW_020955210.1:624086-632466 GCF_003031625.1 Empidonax traillii
CTTCCCTTCCCTTCCCTTCCCTTCCCTTCCTTCTCAATACCTTCCTGAGCAACTTCTGAATTTTCCAGTTTGCACTGCTGTCTTCAGCCTAGCACCTTGTTTTCCTCTCTCCTTGTCCATATTCCAGTGTGGTTTTGCAAAGTCACGAGAAATTCCTTTCTTGCACCTCCTTTCTTTCTTCACTTCTGGTGCATTTGCTATTCCCACTGCTGAAGCTCACAAATGCTGTTCAGCTTTTGCCACACATCCAGGTGACTGGCAAACCCTGCCTGTCTCCCTCTTCTACCTGACACTTTTTCTCTTCTATCTTTGCCAAGGAGGAACCGTACTTTGATTATAAAGGTGATGCTGATTTAGATAACGCTCTCTCTTTTTAGAGAGGAAGACCGTCTTCCCAGCAACGGAAAGGAATCAGTGGAGCTTTCCCCAATTAAGCCTGATCTAATGCACCTGGTGAAATTTTGGAAATTCTTGGATACCTCTTCAGAGTCCTACTCACATTCTTTGTGATTAGTAGAAGATTATGGTAAGTTTCTGCATGGATATCACCATCAAGAAAGTAAGCTGGCAGCATGTTTCAAATGAGCAGTTGTTGTGCTGATATTTAAGAAGCTAACTCATAAAATTATCACTATAGCCACAGAGGCTCACCTTTCTCACCCAGAACAAGCTAGAAATCATAGAGTCATAGAATACCCTGAGTTGGAAGGGACTCACAAGGATCACTGAATCTAGAAAGGTGAGTGTGACAAAAAGACCTTGGCAGCATTTTGAGCTCTCGGAGTTTTGAGGCTGCTTCTTTTCTGAGGCTGTTACTCATTAGGGACTTGATGCTAGTCCGTGCTGCTTTTCAGCAGCATACGGGTCAAACAGCTGCTTGGACGCATTTAGTTGCCTCTGACGTGCCTTTGGTTAAAGGCAGTGAGACAGCACAGTGTAGTTGTGGTGGAACTAATGAGCTAAAAGTAGAAAGCAGGAGGAGACAACAGCAGGTGGCTTTAGCAGGCGGGAAAATGAAGGTTTATATGTCCACATGCCACAGAGGATGATTTTAGCTATTTGGGTAGGTATTCAAGTGGAAATCCCCTCTGCCACTCACCAGGCTCAGAGAGAGGTGATCAGAGATCCTGTTCCTAGACCCTGGTTACCTTCCCATATCCATTTCACCAGTCCCAATGGGGTAGATGGGTGGTGAAGCCTGGAACTGGATACGCTGACAGATGCTCTTGTTTCAACCAGAGATGATAGCAACCCTCTCCCTCAGATTTACTAAGCTTCCCAGTGCAGTGTTCTGTGATGGAAGCAGCAGCCAGGATTTATTTTTCCTTCCAGAAGTTGTAGAAGGGAGTGAGTTTTATCTTTGGGACACAGACTTTGCCAGAGCCAGCCAGCCATCATTTATGACACGCAGCCTGAAGATGACATGCTGAGGTGGCTCACAAGCTCATGCTGACAGGGAATGCAGCTCCTCCCTTGGCACCATGCGCCTGGACAAGCTGGGAGGGCAGGGGGCAGAAGCCAGATGCTCCTCCTGAGTGAGACAGGGTCTATCCCAGGCAAACAGGAAACCCATCAGAGCTGGAGGCATGACCTATCTGCAGCACTTCCAGGGATATTTTCCCTGAGCTCTCTCCCTCTGAGTGCTTTATAGGACAAGTGGAGAAGAAATGAGAAGGTGTTGCAAGAAAACTCACCCAGACCAATTCCCGTCTTGTGGAAGCTGGAGAGGTTTTTTATAGTGTCCCTGTGATAAGCATAATTTTCCTGTCCATCAAACACCTTAGTAACCTTGTGCTCATAAGCCATCCCAGTCATACCTCTGGACCCAGACTGTTCCTGTAGGAGTGTGCAGACTAAAGGACAACTCTTGTACTCAAATTACCTTCAAGTAACAAGTATGTTTCCAAACCTGTGAAGGCAGCAATGGCACCCTCACAGTAGGTAGAGTGCTCCTTGAGACACCTCATCCTACATTCTTCATCCTACTGCCAAAAAAATTAACATAGGGAATGGTTTTATTAATGTAAAAATGCATACCTTACCTTACAAAGAGGAAATCTTAAATGCTTTGAGTGTCAGCAGCTTTGCTTAACTCACATAACTGGGTGCAGAAGCCATGGGGCAAAACAGTGTCCCAACCCAGGAGACAGTGCAGAGGTGGGAAGCAACTAGACCTGCTCTGCTTTTCCTCTGCTAACCCACCCCATCTCATCATCAGGGTAGTACAGACCATCTGCGAGGAGAGACAGAGTGACACTGTCTCAAAGGGGATATTTGCTAATTTGGGCAGCTTATTTTAGAGGGTAATACCTATGACACCTTGGAAACTTACTGTTTAAAAGTGGTATTCACTGCCTTTTTTTCAGGGCAGGGAAGAGGAATGCACGAGTCTCTAGGAGTAATTAGTCCAGGCAACCTGGACTTGGAACCAAGCATTGTCATTCAGAGGATTACTACACTTCATATAAATAAAACCCGTCTGTTGAGGATGCCTGAACCTCACTCGTTTGTTTAAAAATAAGAACATAAATAAACACTACACTCTTTTGCCACACTTCCCAGTCTGTTGCTCTAGTGAGCCAGAAGAAGCTGCAGTTGTCTTCAGGATGTAACTGGGAGAATCCACTGATTCTGCTCCCATCCTCCCCCTTTCCACTCCTTCTCCTCCTCTTCCTTTCTCTTTGTATCACCTCTGTTCCAGCAGACTAACAGTTCTCGCAGGAATTTACAGAATCTGCACCTATTCCAAGATAAAAGGAGTTGCCACTAACATTTCCTTAAAAAGCTGTTGCCACCAGAAGTTCTGGTCAAGAAAAAGACAAAGATGCATTTTAAAGTATCAGGGAGGTTGGATCCAAGCTGGAGCAGAGTTTGATCCTACTCAGAGTGGCAAAAGCTATGGTCTTGCCACTGGTGACACATGGTGTGCTGGGCAGTAACTCCAGTAACAGCCTTGCTCCCCGACACACTTTTGCCGCCTCCCGCCTGGAAGGATGAGTCCCAATTGCTATGGACTGTCAGTGGGTTTCTGAACATAGGGTAGGGGAAAAAAGAGCCATTGTTTTTCTCCTCATGCCGCAGCAATAGAAAAAATTTTTGAGTGACATATATCACTAAGGGCAGGACATGACAGTTCATATTTGCCTGTCAATAATCCATCCCTCATCTCTAGACTTACCTGCAGGAGTGTTCTCCATGACACTGCCTGAAGATCTGCCTCCTCTAGAGCTCTGTGGTGCCCATGTCATTAAACAAACTCCTTTTCTACAATGACTTTCTTTCTCTGCTACACTCCAAAGCTGATGTTAAAGCTTTCCATCTCCTCAAAGGTACATGAGGATCCGTTCCTGTATGGGAATCCCCATGTTCTGAGGCAGGTTAGCACAAAACCATCAGGTCTTCTGCCCATTCCTCCATGGGGTTTGGGCTCAGGATCCCTTGCAGAGGGATAGATCCATGGTTAGAAAACAAAGGTTTTGCTTTTAGATAGGTTTCAGCCTGCTTATTTTGCAGCAAGCTTCAGCAAAGTCTTCATTTAACTGGTCCTTCCACACTTCACCCATTGTGGATACTCCAGCCCTGTTATGTACTTAATTCTCTTAATTTTTCTTACTTACTCCTTCTATGCATTAGAGAAGTCTCGCCCAATTTCTGGTTTCCTACACAGTTTACAATACCCAGAAAGTGAGACACCAGTGACTGCAGCAACGACCATAACAAGTTAGAACTGTACAATGCCCACATTAAAAGTATTCTGAAGAATCTAAAGGAGGAAATAATTAAGTAAGGATCTGCCCTCTATGAGGAGTTAAAGAACAGGCATATCATCCATAGGTCTAGCAATTTCCCAGCTACCTGCCCCCCTTAGTTAATTAAATGGATTAATGATATTCTTTGTCAAAGAAGACCTGTAACAGTCACAAAGAAAAAGACACAGAAGCAGGTAGATGCTACCTTCGCGCCCCTTGCTGTGCTGTTCCAACATGTGTTGAAGATTTCCTCTCTGTGAGTAGCTGGAAATCCACTATTCCCCAGAGAAAATGCTTCTTTTTGCAGTTTGGGAACTTAGGTAGAATGATTTCATCCGAAGTTTTCCTAGTTTGAAAATTTGATACATTCTAGCTAGGTATCAGTATCCTGGTTTCACTCCTCTTGTCTCTCTTCTTAGGATTTCATGTGTCCTCTCTGAACAGGGTCACTGTACCAGAGTCTGAGTGAAAACCTCCACTTTTCTGCTTTTGGAGACAGCTGAGATGCACACAGGCATGGAAAGTCTATGGCACTGTGTTTAGCCCTTGCTTATCTCAAGGTTCACATGGTAGATGCCAAACTTGGTGTTTTACCTGGACACAGTACAGTGGGGAAGAGCCCAGATGAGGGGTCCAGTCCCCCATGACAGATGAGCCCTGTGCAGGCTTGCCTGGAGAGAATGCTGTGCTGTAACATGGCTGTGCTTTGGATGAAGGCTCCACCGAGTGACTCTCACAGGTGCAAGATAGAAATATCTTTCTCAAACCGAAAAGAAAAAGTTGCAGGTGTGGCATGTCTTGGCAGGCATGGACAGGTGATGTATGGCAAGGCAGGGGTTAAGCCCAGAGGGAAGGGGGTTGGCTGGCAGAAGCAGACACAGATTCTGGAGTGGCTATTTCTCTGTGCTCCCCTGTCCAAGGTGGGCATCAGGGACCCTCAAAAAGAAAAAAATATTTTTTTTAACCATTCATGTCTGGACTCCTCTGGTAATTTAAAAAGGAATAAAAATCTGGAGCCCAAAGAAGTAGCACCTTCTTTCCACAGGACTCAAACAACAAAAAGGCCACAGTTCAAGCTTTCTAAACCCTTCTGCTCCCCACAGCCCCCAACACGGTTAAGTTACTTCCAGTCCTACTTGCCCAGGCAGCCCCTGGGCTTGCAGCACAGTGGGGTCAGTGGGTTTGGGAGCTGCTCCAGAGCAGGCTGAGCCCGCTGGAGCCACTGAATGTCTGGCCTACCCAGAGCTTCAGCTCTCACTCCCCCTTCCCCTGTGAGTGGCAGGGCAGAGGATGGGGGATCCCTGAGGTGCTCCTGGCTGGCATTAACTGGTGCTCAGCTGCACGAGGTCTTCGAGCTTAGAAATCCTCAAGCCCTGGTTTTGGCTGAGGGAGCAGAGAAATGGCAGAATGTTTTGTCTTTCCTAGGGCTGGGGGTGGGTAGAGGAGCTCCCAAGTCTTGCCCGCAGCAGCCCCCCAGCTTTCCAGGCAGGAAACAGCTGCAGCCCAGGGATCCCTGGTTGACAATGAGCAGCTGTACTGGGGGGCTGTTTGGGGGGTGGACACAGACCCTTAAACCCACTTGGGTGCTATTGGTGGGAGGTTCAGACTGTATGATCAGCCTCTGGGCTGGGCTGTACAACTGCCCTTGATTAACCCAGGGATAACCACCATCTTGAGTGACTGATTTCTGTAGTTAAGATCCCAGGTTTCTTTGGCTTTGGAGACCTAAATTAACAGTGTGGCACAAAGATGCGCTAAACCCTAGAATTTAAGGGAATATTAAAACATGGATTCTGTAATATGTTTTAAAAGTCTTAGCGTTTGAGCTTGGATTTCCAACTACTCTGCAAGGTGCAGCTTGCAGGCATTGCCACGGGTGCTCAGCAAGGAGGGGCACTCCCCACTGGCACTGGGCTGGGGCATTGCAGATGAGGTGGGATAAGCATGGGCTGAGACATGGAGCTCAACTCCTTCCTCAAACTCAAGCAAGATGTCTGTTCCTTCAGCATCTGAATCCATATCAGAAAAAACTTCTCCTGTAACATCTGCTTGGGACTAGATTGACCAGTCCTTATGGCTATCCCTGTTCAAGTGGACACTCTTACATGTTCTGCATCCATCAGTACTAGTTTAGACTTTATGAACTTGTTCTTACATTATATAAAGTTGTTTAATGGTCTTTCAGAGATTGTCTTACAAATCACCCACTGTCTTCTGGAGCCGAAACACACCAAATAAAAAAAAGTGTTCCTACATTCCCACCACATTGGCTGACTATATCCCAGTATGAACTTCCCCTTACAGGGAATATTTTCACCTATATCATTACTTAGTTCAGTTGTTAATTTCTATAAGGGTTTTGTCTTTTTACACTTTGAAGATTTATTGTTCTTTACTCCTTCCTATGAAATTCACAGACGAGTTGCTGCATGGGTTCCCTTCTAGCTTCTAGTAGATGGAAACTAAACATACTGTGTGCAAGATCGTCTAGAAATCTAGACTTTGAAAGAATGTTTAAAGACAAGAAAAAACCCTACACTTTATGTTCCACTGTGTGTGTGAACCCAGAACCAGCTATTTGTTTTGTTTTTTTTTTTTTTTTTTTTTTTTTTTTTAGTGAAGTTTTGCTCTTGCTACTTTTTTCCTCAAGTGCTGGCAGTGAATGTGATGGTATCAAACACTTCCCAGCAGATCGAGCTGCATCGGAGGGAGGGTCAGGGCAACCACAGCCTACTGTCAGTGCTAAAGCAGATGATTTGGCATCAGCCCCTTTAATTATTAGTTATATTCGTTGTAAACATATGAAGGACACCTTGACACAAGCAAGAAGCTTGTCTTTGGCTTGGCAAATAACCCTGCCTTACCTGCTCAAAAGGGGCAGGAGGCCTGCTAGATGTTCCTTTGGACATGGTCCAGCAGGATGAGGCTGGCATCTTCCCTGCTCATATGTTCACTGATACATGAAGAGGAAAGGCTTTGGAATGTGAAAAGCAGGTTAGGACCTGTTATCTCTGGGTTTTTTCCCCCCTCTCTGTCAAACAGAACAGAGCACTATCCTGTGCACCTCACCGTGCACTGGGAGAGCCAGTGAGAGCAAGAGCTGCAGAGCAGTAATCCCACACCTGGCTAGGGGCAGCAGCTGGGGAAGTTAGTGTTCAGCTAATGGGAAGCTTGACTACTTGTAATTAACCTTCCTCCACAGTGAATTAATAGCTCAGAAAAAAAGAAAACCTGGTAGAAGTGATCGTGCCTCTTGGAACTATATAAATTATTCAGTCAGATTGAAGTTGTATTTGATGCAGTCTTAAAATCTTGGGGTCTTGTGGTTATTTTTTGTTGGTGGTGTTTTTTTTCTTTTTGAGGTATGGTTTTTTTGGGGAGGGGGGGGCATGATTGTTTTTATTTGTTTGTTCGTGTGTTTTTAAAGAGACCAACTCCTAAGCATTTACCACACAAAACTGTTAAAGCCAAAACCTATAAATCCAAACTAGCAGCTCCTTATGGAAGAGAGGATCCTCAACCGGGCAGAATTCAGCTGTAGAGTAACCATGGAATTTGGCATCTGGGATTTTTCATTGTGAAACAGATTACCTTTTTGTTTCTTAGGTGTTGCTCTTCTCTGCCAAATCCTGCACTGAAGAAAGGGAAAACTGACATCTAGGCCAAAGAGTAGAAAAGAAATAGGAGCACTAGAAAAGCATGTTAGACTTTAAAAGGTGAGAAGCAGGAAAGAGCAGCTGCTGTCAGTCCTCCATTCTGGTGCCATCCTGACACAGTTCAGATCACACCGAAATATTCCAGCAGTGCATGTGAGAGTCATCAAGCAGCTGAAAGTTCCCTGGTGAAGGCATTTTGTATGTTTGTTGTGAGGTTAGATACTATACAATATTTATACAGATCTGTGTTCGTCAGTCTAGTGGAATTGTGTATCATCAACAGTGATTTAGTAATCAATGCCCTGTGGTTACTCTCTCCTGCACTGCTGTGGGTGTTAGGTGTCTGCTTCCATGTAAGAGTCACTACAAATTCTTGAATCCCAACATCATACAGAGTATAAACATGGACTGCCTTTAGCCATCCATCAGGTTCTCTTTGTGCCCATGAGTCTTACAGCATTTCTACCATGAGACAGAGAGGGCCAGCATGCAACTATTGAGGTAGTGCTGCAAATACACATCTCTCTCATAACCTTGCCTCCAACAAACCAAACTGGCAAAACGCTGGATAGTTATCATTGTGCTGAGAACAGGAACAAAAATGGAGCCGTGAAAAAAAGGGGTCCAAACAGCCCACGGTTCCTCCATCTAGAGAGTTGAAGACCAGACTCCACACAGAACTGATCCGTTGTTCTATCCCAATTAGTTTATATATGGGCAGTTTAGAGATGTTTTCATTATTATTTTATTATTTTGATTTATTTAAAGCAAATATAAAGGCCTATGCAAGTTCCTGGGATGCACCTGTATTCAACTTGTGGAGTTCTTGTCAGTACTTTCGTTTGGGATAAACCTTGAAAGACAAAGATACTGAAGCATCTTTGGAGGGTTACCTCATGCCTGTGCTGCTTACTGCTGCTGCTATAATCCATTTATTATGAGACTGGAAGTTTTGGTAGGTCATAGATTACTGAA
>NW_020955210.1:632702-675635 GCF_003031625.1 Empidonax traillii
GGATGCACCTGTATTCAACTTGTGGAGTTCTTGTCAGTACTTTCGTTTGGGATAAACCTTGAAAGACAAAGATACTGAAGCATCTTTGGAGGGTTACCTCATGCCTGTGCTGCTTACTGCTGCTGCTATAATCCATTTATTATGAGACTGGAAGTTTTGGTAGGTCATAGATTACTGAAGATCAGATGTTGTGCAGAGAGGATGCATCCTGGTCCTAATGCAGTAATGGGAGGAGAATGTGGGTAGAATCTCAGATTGGACTGGTAGAGCAGTTACATCAGTATTGGTTCTTGGTGACCACAATTCTTCACTCGTGATCCCTAATGTATGAGACACCTTCACAGCTGGAAAGCTCAACTAAAAACAAAAACAAAAAAATAGAAAAAGGGGTGACATCAGAGAAATAGCTACTTTTTAAGCTTAGAAAGTGATCTTACACAGCAAGCATCACTAGCCTTTTGCAGTGGGAAAATTACTTGCACCATAGCTGTTTGTTCTTTAAGAACTGACTTAAGGAAAGGTTTGCACACCCTTGTTAACAGAGATCTTAACAAAGATCTTTCATGTTTTGCCAAACAAATTTAGTTGCTATTTGAATGTGAAAGAGATCTGCTATTAGATATTGAAAATGCAGCCTCAGTTACTACCACAAAGGTTAAGAAATCATTCTGTGTAAGGTGGTCTCTCAATTCCTCAGGAAATTCAGCAACAGGCCCACTAAAGTGGCCTTTCCAAGGCCACTAGTTTATCAGCCAGTTTTCATGAATGGTTCAACTTGCATATCTAAAGCAGTATAAGGAAAAGGTATTAGGCTTCTTTGTTCCAGTTTAATAACAAGTTTAACTCAAAACTGAGGAACTGTGACGATAGTAATTTTTGTGCCATCTGAACATACTGACCTATGTCAAGGAAACCGTTTTCTACCTTAATTTGATCAAAGTGTTGTATTTACAAATATAACTGTATGAAATCCAGGAAAACCTTCCTCTGCTGAGCTTAACACTTGTCCTACTTGTACAGAGGCAATCCTATCTGAAACATTTTATGCAGAAGTAAAATGTAAGCAATGCAAGAAATTATGTCTACAGGTACTGCAGATGGGGTGGCCTGAGTTTGCATTTTGTGTTCTCCTTTACACTGTTGTTTAAAAGGGCAAGCACAAAGGAAATTTATTCACATCATTTGCCCAACCAACCAAAAAAAAAAAAAAAAAGCTTTTGTAGGAAGGAATAGAAAATGTTTATCCCAGATTGTTTTCTCTCTGGTTATTCACATTAGTTCTAGAGGACTGCGGCAGCTAAGCAGAACACACTGATAGTAAAGGGTGGCAGTGGTGTAAGCCTGCCTAAACTGCTGTTACTTTGTGAAGCCGTACAGCAGAAGGTGCTTTTCCAAAAAGCATTCTCCAGCTGCTTGGACCACTCCAATTCCACACCATACAGCACCAGAGTCAAATGCTTTGCCAAGTATTGCAATACCAAAGACTTAATGTCACTACAGATTTCAAGTATAGCTATATAGGACAAATGATGAAACAACAGCCTTAATAAACTTCACCTTATGGACATCATCTTTATACATATACACACACTTGGAAGTTATTCTGACCCCACATGTAAACCAGTATGTCTCTTAACTGTTGCCATCGGGTGCAAGTTTTCCATTACATGCACAGTCTCAGACTAGTTGGTGTAGCAGCTGTTGTAAACTTCTTGTGGTCACTTCTTGGAAGCATTTGGGAACACAGTAGGTTTAAGAGCAAGTGTTATCTTGCATTCTACAGCCTATGCCTAGAATTGAGGCTATATAGAAACCCAGATAACCATCAGGTTTGTTGAAAGTCAGTATGTAAATATTCCCTGCAATTCATTGTGAACTTCAGCTTCTGGTATACTAGCACAGAGCAACATCAAGTTTTTTTACTTAGGTTAACTTGCTTTTACTTTGTTGCAAAACTGTAATATTTATTCAGAGTTCTGACTATGCTTGTAATTCACCTAGAAGTAAACAAACTATAAAAATGTATAGAAAAAAGTATTTATCTGTTTTAGTAACTGTGTTTACAGACACAGTGTGAGAATTACCCATGCTAATTAATTTCATAAACAGAATCTGGAGCTTAAAGAAATAGTGTTCCTAAATCCATTCACAACAAAGCAGCGATGAGGCTCCTGTTCCTGGGAAGAATGCAAGCCCCACAAGTCAAAAGAACCTGCAAACACAGATACCAGCACAACTGATCTCAGTTTAAAAAAAACCCCAACCAACCAACCCAACACCCCCACCCCCCATTTCCTCCCCAAAAATGAGGAAACAGCTGCAAATTACCCTTTCCATTTCAGGACTGTCAGTTTTAGAGATGACCAATTAAGTCTAACAATTATTCATGCATTTCAGACATGTACAAGTATGTCCAATAGAGTAAGAATTACCACTTTCACCTGTTCTTCAAATGGACTGCATCACATCACTCAACATGAAGCACAAAATGCACCACATAATACAGTGCTGTTACCACTGATAACTTCATGTGGGCTTGTGATAAGTAGGATGTTTAGGTCGACAGATCCAACTGTTGGAAGGAACTATCTCTAAGCTAAGGATTGCAGCATTGCTTTAGCTTCCAGGCAACAGATTCGCTGAGCTGCTCTCTCTACCTAATGCACCTTCTCAAGCCTTGACAATTACAGGCCACAAATACCATAACCTGCAATAAGTAGCCACCTCTCTCTCTCTCGCTTACTACTACCCAAATTCCCCGAGCCTCCTTCAACCTGCCCTGTAGCTATTTCCCATGCTTTTGCATCTGGCTGTCTATTTCTGCACACTACTTCCCATAATTTTCAAAGAATCATCGAGGTTGGAAAAGACCTCTAAGATCACAGAGTCCAATTGCTACCTTGTCAACTAAACCATGGCACTAAGTGCCTCTTCCAGTCATTTCTTAAACACTTCCACAGATGGTGACTCCACCACCTCCCTGGGCAGTCTGTTCCAATATTCAACCCTGTCCATCAAGGAATTCCTCCTAATGTCCATCCTGAACCTCCCCTGGTTTAGTTTGAGGTTATGTCCTCTTGTCCCATCACTGGAGGCCTGTGAGTAGAGGCCGACCCTCACCTGTCTACACCCTGCTTTCAGGCAGTTGGAGAGAGTGATCAGGTCTCCCCCAAGCCTCCTTTTCTTCACGCTAAACAATCCCAGCTCCCTTAGCCTCTCCTCATGCAACTTGTTCTTCAGACCCTTCACCTGCTTCATTGCCCTTCTCTGGACTTCAGCACCTCAATGTCTCTCCTGTCATGAGGGGTCCAAAACTGAACACACGATTGGAGGCATGACCTCACCAGTACCAACTAGAGAGGAACAGTCACTGCCCTGGTCCTACTGGCCACACTAGCCTTGATCCAAGTCCGGGTGCCATTGGCCTTCTTGGCCACCTGGGCACACTGCTGGCTCACGTTCAGCTGGCTGTTGACCAGAACCACCACCTACTTTCTCCCTGGTCAGCTTTCCAGCCACTCTTCCCCAAGCCTGGAGCACTATGTCAGGTTGCTGTGGCCCAAGTGCAGGGCCTTGGCCTTGATGAACATCATACAGATGGCCCTGGCCCATCCATCCAGCCTGCCCAGATCCCTCTGAAGAGCCTTCCTACTTCCTGCAGATCAACACGCCCACCCAACTTAATGTCATCTGCAAACTGTTTGAGGGTACACTCCTACCTTCATCCAGACCATCGATAAAGATACTGAACAGGACTGGGCCCAAGACTGAGCCCTAGGGAACACCACTGTTGACCAGGTGTGAACTGGATGTAAACACGACTCTCTGGGCCTGGCCCTTCAGCTGTTTTTTTACCCAGTAAAAAACGCACCTGTCCAAGACAGGAACTTTTCCAGGACAATGCCGTGGCAGACAGTATCAAAGGCTCTGCTGAAGTCCAGGCAGACTACATCCACAGCCTTTCCTTCTTCATCCACTGGGCAGGTTACACGGTCATAAAAAAAAAAAAATCATGTTGGTCAGGCTGAACCTGTCTTTCCTAAACCCATGTTGGCTGAGCCTGTCACCTTGGTTGTCCTGTATGTGTGTTCACACTCAAGGTGATCTGTTCCATAACTGTCCTGGGCACCAAGTTCATCCCGACAGGCCTGTAAGTTCCCTGAATCCTCCTTCCAGCTGTTCTTGTGGATGGGTGTCACACTGGCTAAACCATGTTTTGAAAGAACAAAACCAAAATGAAATACATCAACGGTTTTCTATCTTGAGACATCAGCACTTTGGTTTACAGAGAACATTTCTAACATTTCCTAATTTGTCTGGATCACCAATAAATACCAGTAAAATCATTAGAGTTGGAAGATTTAACTTCAGTGTTTCTGATATTTAAGTTAGAACTTGTTTTGTCTCCCATTTCTCCTGGTATATTCTATCAAGCTTTTAAAATAGCTGGATGTGTGCTAGCGTGTTTCTTTTAATTACTTGTTAATAGTTCCTGGCATTGGCACCCAGAAATAAATTAACACAATTATATTTCACACACTTACACTCTTAAAATCCTGACCAACTCTTTTGGGACATTCCCTGATAGGATGAAATTTTGCCATGAGGGCTCTGTGGTCCTGTTCCTTTTGCTGTGCCAACAGACATTCAACCAGCCACTTGCCAGAAATCTAAGTCAATAGTGTTTCTCTCCTTTAACCACCTCAGCACAACTCCAGCAAGTGTCAAGGATGGCACAGGAGAAAGCTGGACAACGCACTCTACTTAGCCATGCCATATAACCGCAACCTGATCCTCAGGGAAGACAAGGCTCCCGAGATGAGAGATGAACGCTGACTTTATTACCCATACAGCAGTATCAAGCCTTGTTTAAACTATATTCCAAGGTGACAAAATGCAGAACAAAAGACAAGAAACTATATATCAGTGGACTTAACTTTTACTGAGGAGGAAAAAAGGTTTACATGTAGTTGTAGGTTTTTCCATCCATATTTTCAAAACTCCAAAATGGACTCGAAACAAAACTTTATCAATCATTATTACAATACCAAAAAGTCAGTAATATCTTTTTAATGAACAGCAAATTATACAACTAATTGCTATGTTCAATAAATATTTTTTCTCCTGCACCAATTAAGGGGAAATATCCAACCAAGTACAGTGAAAACCCCAGGGTTTTAACAGTTTTAACTTCGTTATCCACTGTGTAGCAATCCAGAAGCTTTTTTTCTATAAAACAAAGCCTTAATTTTTAAGTGTACAAGGATTTATTCTCCCAGTCAGTCAAGTACCAAATTTTTCTCTAGCTCAAATAGTCTACTCTCAAAGCAACTACCCAACGAAAAAAAAAAAATAAAAAAAAAATTTCCTCTGGTTCATGACTATCTAAGCAAATTTCTCATTACAGAAAAGGCTCAAAGTCATTACTTGTTTATCAAAGTAACAGGTAAACATTTTAACAGAAAGATTAACAAGTTACTTGGAAATGCAGGTTTATGTTAAAGTATCCAAGTGTGTATAATACATGACATGCACACTTTAAAAATATCAATGCTCTCTTCTGATTAGTCAGGAGTCCAACTGTTTTAAAAACTAAATAGGAATGACTTCCAAAATGTATCAGCACTTTGGGTTCTCTATTTCATTTTGCTCAAGATGTTTTACTACACAAAAACTACAACAACTACAATATTTAAGAGTATTACAATAAGGAGGGATGGAAAATAGAAATACTTCAACTGAAAATATGTATATTCTAAATGAACCAAAGACTTGTGAAAGAGCTGGAAAGAGGACAAGAAAGGGAGGATGGAAGGGAAAGCAGTAGGAAGCTAAAGATCTGAACTTTGTATTTAAAAATCAAGTCCTCAACTGGAACTCTTCTGACCTTCAGTAGCGCCCTGGAAAAAACAAAAGATGACACAATTACTACACACTTAATGGTACACACATCAGGCTTACTGTGCCCAGCTTTTTAGGCTTCACATTCAGAATTTCCATTGATCAATTCATATAACAACAATGTTTATGACAGCCAGATTCTATTTATTCACTTGCATTTACTTACTTGGACTATAGGAACGGGATCTTGATCGTGATCGGTATCGACTATAGTAAGGCGATGGTGATCGTCTCCTTTAAAGGAAATTAAAAAAGAAACCAAACAACATCCATTATGAAAGAAGCCTTATTCACATCACTTCTACAGAACAGAACCATTTCCTTAGCACTGAAAGACTTGGCTTGTGTGAATGATTTCTGCTTTATTTGGCTGTGGCTTACAGTTATTTAGCAAATGCTTTTATATTTCTCTATTTGAAGTATTTAAAACTGTAAGATATTCCCAGACAAAGAATTTAATAAATTCTCACTAGCCTTGCAAACACATGAACTGCTTTTTCCAGATGCCTACAATTCTTGTTGAACAACATTCCCTGAAACCAGATAACTTTCAAAACAGCAAGATGACTATGAAATGTCAAGCATTAAAAATCCCATCTACAAATAATCCCTTTTGAAACAGCAGTGTGTATCAGCTGTTCCTGGTTCTATAAACAGCATGGAAAAATGAGTTCCCTTTCTATCTGTCCACTTGATTCATGGAGTACACGCTCAGCCTCCTTCAGGTAGCAAAATTAGCCCCCCTGCCTAACTGAAAAACCAAATTACATAAACACTGAAGATGATGACTGCCTTAATCCCACAAAACCCAAAGGAATGAGGCTCTAACACTTACAGCTTCGTATGCAGAATATTGCTACATGTTTTTGTCATCTAAGTTTTCAGTTTTCCCAACAAATCCTCTGTTCCTACAGAAATAAAGGTTAAGTACCTGTATCTGTAGTCATATTCTTCATATCTGTCATATCCTCTGTCATAGCCCCTATCATAATATGAGTCCCGGCGACGACCAGCTCCACCGCCACCACCTCCTCCACTGCTATTAGGGAAAAGGCAAAAAAAACCCCTTTAGATATCTACTCTTCATCTTGATTTAAATTACTTAAAAGCTTTTTTTAAAGTGATCTTGTAGCAAATCAGATACTTAATACTATGTCATGAAACAATATACAAATTAAACATTTAAATAATAACACCTTAAAAAACAAACAAAAAACCCAAACAAAACCACAAAAAACCCAACCATGAGGAATTTATGTCTAATTCCCATCAAAATCAAAGGCAAATGACAATCTAATATTTCAGTAGGTTAAGGGTGCACTAACTGATCACGCTGCATACTATTTTTATTAAAAAAACCTGAAGGACTTTGTTTTAAAAGATACAATAAACTACAGTAGGATTTAACAGTGTATGTGAACCATAGTAACACATTCTTTGTATTAGTAACTTTGTGATAAAATCCAACTGGCATAACTCTAAATTTTTTTTAAAAAGTATCTGTAGCTCTATTTCATCAACCACATTCCAGCATTTAGTTTAAATCCATCAAACTTACTGTGTTGGCCTGCCCATGTAGATGCCTGGGGTGGGCGTATGTGCTCTCTTGGTGATCGAGTAATCCACCCGAATCCTCCTGCCATCCAGCTCCATTCCATTTGCATGCTCCATCGCCTACAGGAGAGACAAGCAACAGGGACATGAAATCTGCAACCTACTGGTAAATATGGAAGGCTACGTACAAACACATTATTTTCTATCAGAAAAACAAGCCCAGAACTTATTTTGTTTAGACTGGTTACTAGTGCCCCACTGTGGCGGATGCCTTATCTCTTGTCCCCTGGCCTGTTTGCCGACCGTGTCACAGGACCGCACTGGGGTGCCGGACTAACGTGACACTCAATCCCTTCTTAAGAGAGCACAGTGCTAACTACTAACACAGTCACTTTCCCTAGACTTTGTCTCTACCCATCACGAAGGTAAACTGAAAGTCAAAACAGTTTTTTTCTAAGAACTGCACCTTTCCTACCGCCGCCTCCGACCCAGAGGGGACGGGTGGATTCAAAAGCTGTGCGAAACAGTGGCTTCCTGTAGGGTGCATATGGCCGGATTACTGCTAGTCGGCTGCCATTTCATGCTCTCCCAGCCTCCTGCCATCTCCCTTACAAGGACCTACTTCAGCAGAGCTTAGTAAAATGGCGGGTTCAGCCTACATGGATACCTAATTACAACCTTCCTCCCCACTCCCTCTCACAATAGCAGCTTGCTAAAGCGATACACAGAAGGGTCTGCGCTAGAGAAGCCTGTGCCTTCAGACCCGCCTGCAGCCCCTGCATACGCTCCTTGGGTGTTCTGCCCTGATTCTCCACTCTTTGAGAGTCAATACAATGGCCTTTCACAAACTCAAAATCATGAAAATAAGTTTTTCAGAGGAGCACAGCATACTTTTGAGAATTATATTTACGCAACAGTAACTTAAAGTACCAACCCCCCCAAACCCTACAACAACTAATTTAACAGTTAATGCTGGACTTGAAGGGATTTTTAAAAATTTGCTTTTCAAATTTTAATAGCTTTTATTAGCTGCTCCAGGATCTCTGAAATACTAGTACACACCACTTACTTCTTGATGCTAACCATAGCATTTAGTCCAATATATATTATTTTCACTACTCATCTGTGGAAAAGAGACTGTTACAATTTTGAGTTAAAGAACATGACTACTTTGCTATTTTGTACCTGCAAAAAAACAACACCCAACTTTAAAACATGAAAGTACCTCTAAACAGAGTTGTTTTTTTTTTTTTTTTTTTTTTTTTTTTTTTTTTTTTTTAATGAAATAACCATTCAGAAATTTAATTATGTGCAATTTTAACAAGAACCTTACTGAACTTATATACAAGTTATGGAGGGGATAAAAAAACCTGACACCCACATGATTTAACTGATGTACTCAAACTGGAAGTGACTTAGGGACCACTAATCTATTTAACTACACTGAGTTTGTATTTTAATAATACTGTTTGTTTCTATACTATATCGCCACCTAGTGAGTTCTGTTCCATACAATACTACAACTACATTTAGCCAACTGCAAGGCACAGCAAAGAGTATTTCAAGTCTTTTAACATACACTCAGGTGTGTTTGGTGACTAAAACATGCTTCTAAGCTTTACTCGCCTAGCCTTGACACAAATTTTATTAAAAGCCTCGTTCCACAAGGATGAAAAGCATCCTTCTGGAAATGCAGCAATACACAAGCTAACTTGTAAGAAATTTTCTACTCATGGAATTTTTTTAAGTCCAATCAAAAACTTGCAAAATAATAAGCTTAGTTAACAAGAAGCTACCTCAAATACAGAACATCTGGCATACATCTTCTTTAGTGACACCAACAAACACCGCTCCAAGAGGAAGATTTCTTTGACAGAGGAAGCAGTACAAGGAAGAGCAACATAACAGCAAGGAAGATGAAGAGTTAATTTTGAGAGTTGATTGTTTGTTTTAGAACTACCAGGAAACGTGTTACATTTCAATGGATGAAGATTAGTTCATAGTTACCAGCCTGCATGGAACTCCCAACACCCTGGTCATAATGTCTCTTGTCCTACCCAATATTAAAACTTTAATTTTCTGAGGGTTCAGCAGCTTCAGGAATAACTGCCAACTAAAAATATTAAAATAAACAAAATCTTTGGTATACAAACATAACAAAGCCTTTTAGAGTTCTGACTGCATTCCCCAAACGCAGAAAAGCCAAAACCTACAATAAGCCATTATAAATCCAACAATAATGAATAGTATGGATCACTCACATTCAGTCATCAGCAAAAGCAAATTCCTTCCAAAGATGTTGCCAAATTTTCTGTAGCGCTCCTAAAGTGCACATCTCAGGTATCTGACACAAAGTACTTAAAGCTGACATTATTAGGTAAGGATTGCTGCAATGTGACCAAAAGCCCTATCTGAATAGTTGGGTTCAGGTAAGTGATACAACAGTATTTATTCTGTAAGAAGGCTGTAAAAATATACTGCTGATTTTAATTATTGGTATTTCTGTGCTTTACTGGAAGTTAAAAGAGTTTACGTTATTATTTTGGATTTTACAGTTTGATTTAATGTCTATTCAAAAGAAGTTTCAGTTTGCTTTTCTTGCTGTTTGTGGGTATGCATGAGTGCCGTGTTGAGAACAGGGAAGTGTCAAAGGGGAAAACTTGGACATTCTCCCTAACAATGCAGAAGACATGCTCAAATACTATTGAAGACCATCAAGTGAAACTTTTTCAAAAGAAAAATCAAATTATATTGGGGTTTAAGACATACAATACCCTCTTAGGAGTCTTTAACTGTCAACAATCCATTTTTATTAAAACCTGGATTCCATTCCAAATATCTGAATGTTGTTAAAAATACTTGCATGGCTTTTGCAAGAGCATTCCTGTAAACATGCACTATTAGTTCTGGTAGCAAATTTTACGGAAAAAAATTATTTTGTAGGCCAGAATACACATCTGTATGTTTGCTGTCAGAAAACAGAGAATTAGTATTGTGAGTGACACTCAATTGTAATAATTCAATCTTAGACTGCATTTTCAAATATCTACACTTTTAAACTTTCAGTAGACCATCCATAATAACAAAACTTACTATCTGTAAGGTGTTAGTTTGACAAGAAAAGCAGTTCCCAAACTACAGTATCACAGTCTCCTGCGGCTCAAAACAGTTAGAAAGAAAGCATTAAATTTAACCATGATTTCAATTTCGTTTGATATTTATTACAGTCTGTGATGTTTTCTAAATGCATCAGCATTCACGTCGAGTAAAATAAGTTTGGAAACACTTAAGTATATATGCATGAACTTACACAGGTGACTAGTATTAGTAAACAATCAAGAATCCACCAAAAAAAAATTTAATCTTTAATCTGGATAATGCCACAAAGAGCAGTCTGGACATGGAAACAACATGGGGAAGTTTCTGCAACCTGTACCTGCGGTCAGTGGGGGAAGGGAGGAAAAAGGGGAAGGAAAGGAGAGAACCCGACTTGGCAGAGCTGATGTCACAGTCACTTTACACTGCACATGGGGAGTTAAAAATAAAATTTCTAACACACAGAAGATCATGGAATCTTCATTTCAACTGCGTTTAACTGCTCTGAATTACTTCAATAACTTGACATCACTACAAAGTTTACAACATACAGACTGAATACACTTCAACAGTCAAACATGAGCAATTCATGCCGTGACATACTTTGAAAGTATTTTCACAATTTAAAATAACTATACAAGATACTGTCCTTTTCTTTTTTTTCCTGTGGGTTTGGGGGTTTCCTGTTTGTTTTGGTGTTTGGTGTTTTGTTTTTGGTTTGTTTGTTTTTTTGGTTTTTTTTTGTTTTGTTTTGTTTTGTTTTGTTTTTTTTGTTTTTTACCAGAAGTCCTTTCTTTACTATTTTAATACCACTGATAAAAGCAGAATCTCCTCTATATTACAGGTACAGAAAGGGATGAAAGATTCGATAGACTAGGTTTTTTCCTCCCCAGTATACCGAACACTAGTTCAGGTCTGGATTTAACAAGGACAACTGAAAGGAAATTCTGAGGGGGGAAAAATCTGATGGGATGTAAAAAAATAAGGAAGTTCAGCTTTTTACACTTGCTGCAAACTGCCAAGCTGAATTCAAGTATCCATTTCAACTTTGAACAACAGCCCATTTTTACATTCTCAAGTTTGAGATCCAGAACTCCAACTCTTTGATTCCAAACATTTGAGACCTTCTCATGTTCTTTTCTGGTTTATCACGGGTCCTTTTTGATACCACAGACAACACTTACTGCATTTCTTTAACAAACTGTGGGAGTTTTGTTCAATAATGATGGTTTTAAGCTGGTCCGCTTCCACCACAGATGAAATGTTTTGCAAATCAAAGTGATAAACCCTGTTATTATTCTGGTCTTTGGCAACTGAATTATGTTAATACTTTGTCTTGATTGCTAATGAACACTACTTCAGAAAGTAGTTCTGAAACACGGTCAACACTGAGGAACATATAACCAGCACTAGAAATCAGAACAGCTGCTGTAGCTGATGCTTCTCAGATGAATTCCTCCTACAGACAGTACATTCACAGTAGCCTCAGTTTAAACAACTAACACTTCTTATTCTGAGTTAGTGAAGAGCTGGTTAGTGGCATATGGAATCTTTGGTAACTGTAGTAAGAATCATGTCCCTAGAACAGCCAGCACTTTTCACTCACGATCTTCTCAACTTACTGTTAACCCTGACACAATCAATTCCTCGCTGTAAATTTATTTTTTTCTCATCTTACACATAGAATTTTGTGATCCACTAACATAGGAAGAAAATCCTAATGGGATGGGCAGGTGAATACTATATATTACTACAGTGAAAATACTGCAAACAAACATTACAACACTGGCTCCGTGCCAGCATTGCCAATACTGAGAACTATGTAATAGAGATTTTGAGAAGCAAGTCTTCAGCAATTATTTACAGATCTTGTCCTTTGCACAAATTTGCACACAAAGTTCTGAAGACTTGGTAGAAGAGTGGACAATATAAGCAAGACGCTGCAACACCCAAGGCAAAAAAGCATACCAAATAGTACTTATACATTTTTCAAAAAAGTAAAACATAACTTCATAAAAAATGAAATCCACTACACCCATAACAGAGATCCACTACACCCATAACCCTTTTCCAAAAAAAAAAAAAAAAAAAAAAAAGCTAGATAATAACATAAGCTTTTCAAATATCAAATAGGGTTTGAACAAGCTCACAGGCAAGAACATTGGCACAGCAAAAACTCAGGTTTTCTAGACAACCATCAGACATCCATCAGATGTTTTCTAGACATCTTATCAGTCCTCAACACTTCTTGTCTGCTATCACACTTTGAACTAAGGGCAGTGTCTGCAAGCACCTTCAGAAGCTAACAATCCAGTCACGTGCTATCTTGCAAACACCAGACCATTGCAACAAGAGACATTTGATGGAAAAAGAACCTTCTGTCTAATCATAAAGTTTCATCTCAGCCTCAGCAGAGCTTCAAACAGAAGAGAAGAGATTCAACAAGAAATCTCCCGGACTGGGCAAACGCATTGGAAACATCTTTCCCTATTCTGTTAAAGTGGAATGACTGAGGCTAATGTGATACTCTGAGAGCTGCTCTATCTAGGAGTTACCTAAAGCTGAGCCTCTGTTCCTCTGTATAATCAAGATGATCATAAATTGCTAACAACAAGGCTGCTACGCTGTTGTTAATCTGAAGTTCTGAAATTTTAAAACAGTTACAGCAAAAATAGATTTTAAAACTGCCCCTTTCGTGTTTTTAGGACACTGTAAAGTATGCACTTAAGAAACGCTATTTTAACATCCTCTTTGGATTCTCAACACATAGAGCTAGGCAACAACTCAAAAAGTTTTTACTACCATATGGAACTACAAACTGTACCACCTGATTTCAGTATCTTGACCCATAGTAACATTTTAACCACTTCAATAACTGATCCCGTTTGTAAAAGTAACCAGGGATGACAAAGATCCTGAGGGATTTCAGCTGCAACAGAATCCATGTATAATTGACACTGACCTATCTTAAAACAAATTACGGAAGTTTAAACGTAACTACTGACAAGTAACTTGGTGCCAAATTTTAGTATTACCAGTGCTTCAGAGCATGTCTGCTGAGAGGCTTCCCTGTGTTAGCTTTCCTAAAGGACAACAGTGAAGATTATGAAAAATCCTAATTTTTCTGTAAGGGTCTACTCTTATTAATCCATGTATCTTTAAAGGGTTAGAATTACTTTGACATCTCATCCCTTTATTACGGTATTTAGGGTGTTCAGGAATTTGGTTTGGTTTTTGTTATTATTTTTGGTTGGTTAGATTTTTCTAATAATTATTTGTAAGACAAAGTTACTCAGAACAAAAGTAATTCAGGTGTCATTGCCTTTGTGCATACTCAGCTTTTCAGACTTGATCTATCTTCCACACAGAGAACTGCTTTGTGTTCTTCAGGGTTCTGTCACAGAGTTTCACACCTATAACAACCTTACATCTATATATCTGCCCTTTTTCTACACCAGCTGCCACTTACTGCCATATTCAAACCTGTCCTCAAGGCCCATGAAATAAGTCAAATAAACAAGTTTTTCTGCTGTCCTTTTTGCCAAAGTACTTCAGTTATCTGAGTTCCAGATGCTGGGCGAGTTTGCATCCCTTCCCCCTCTTCATGCACTAGCCCACTGGGGGAAAAAATAATGTTTAATTACATTCCACACTATTTCAGTTCCTGTTTAAGGTGCTAATCTTTTTCTGTACTTCTGAATGCACATAACATCCCTTTTTTTTTTTTCTTTGCATTCCAGTTTTGTAGCATCTGCCAAAACAGCTTTATACTGAACAAATTACTTCATGCTATTTACACGGAACATTTTAAGAAATGCATGGTGTCATGCATGACTATTGCCCGTGGCAACCAGGAAAAAAACCTACTTCTAAAGACATATGAAGCTGTACAACTGACAAGACTGGCACACAAACATGACAAGATATACTCTGCAAGTATTTTGGACTTTAAATAGTCTACAAAACAATCACTTTTACAAAATCCCACCAAGCTCACAAAGCAAAGAAATACCAGGCTAGAAGTTAGAAGTGAGTAGGCCACTAAAGATGGATGGAGATATACAGCTACCCAACCCTATTAACCTCTCTCTCAACCTTCCAAGTGAAAGTGGTAAAATACAGAAGGGACACTAAAGTTTTGTGTCCTTTTACTCACCTCCATAACCTGCAACAACCCCACATATATATATCTACACCTACTCTTCCTATAAACTGATTTTCAGTTGGATCATACCAGAAATCAAAAGTGAGAACTGAGTAGACTTCAATCAATTAATTCACGTAACAGTTTTTTTTAATTAAAATATCATCAACTAGCATCAGTGTTCTCATTTTTCAGCTCCTGATAGAAGGTTCCACAGCTGTCATGCTCCCTCCCTCCCTGCAATGCTAAGTGATTTATTAGAGTCCTATTAAACTTATCGAATAGAAACAGAATCAAACAGTAAATCTGAAACATCTGCCCAAGCCTATTAACCCATAAACAAGATGAAGTCTGTGACTCAGTTTGCCTGAAAGAAAGAGGTAATCCCCTAATGCAGCCTTAGAGACTTCTTTTTTTCCAGGGTATGTCTTTACTTTTAATAGCAATTTCATCTGCAAAATTCAGTAAATGTGGTAAGGTTCACAGTCTCATCACAGGCGTGAAAAAGGTACTGCTTATTGCAGTGAGTCAAAATATACAGGCTGCTGTTCTTATTCTTTGACTCCTTCCTTAGAGATCCATTATACTAACAACTCAATGTAGTTGTAAATAGCCATCTGTAAAACCAGCAAAGCCATTGACCTTGGCACATTTCAAGACAAACACCATTATTTTTTCAAATGCATGATGACATGCTTTTAGAGAAGAAAATGCAAAGAGAATCTCCAGAATTGATACAGAAGACTACTTTCAAAAGTTAACTTTCAAAATGTTTCAAACATACTACAGATACAGAAGCTTCTCAAAGATTTATTTTCATTTTAAAGTGGCAGACTAAAATCAAAATCCAGTGTTCATTGGTGATTCAATTCAACCAGCTCCTACTTAAAATTTGCCCAAACATCAGAACACTGAACTAAAATGCTTGTTTATAGGTGTCACGTTGCTTGAACAAAGTATTTTAAATTAATCTCACTATGAGAACCTGCTAGTGAACGCACCCTCAAAAACATGTTGGTTTTTTTAAATGAAGAATTCATGATGACAATGCATAAAGAGCACACCTGTAAAAAGTAATGAAACATGCATGTACCTCTTTGGAATCGTCAATTCTCTCAAAATAAACAAAAGCAAATCCTCTTGATCGTCCAGTCCGTTGATCATAAACCACATTGACACCAGTCAAAGGTCCATAACGGGAGAAGACTTCACGCAAATCTCTCTCAGTGGTATACAAACTGAGACCAAACACTCCA
Source organism: Empidonax traillii (assembly GCF_003031625.1). Taxonomy (NCBI): domain Eukaryota; kingdom Metazoa; phylum Chordata; class Aves; order Passeriformes; family Tyrannidae; genus Empidonax; species Empidonax traillii. The sequence continues at coordinate 648,654 of NW_020955210.1, forward strand.
AGACAGGTATTGGGATCTGGATTAGCCTGGTAAGACAAACGTTCAACTCCAATTAACTTTATATTCAAAAAGTTATATATACTCATATAAAAATTTACCAATTATAAAAAAATTATGAAGAAAACTAAACATACATTATTACAAAGCTTAACACATGGTTGTAGGATGTTTTTAAAAAGGCAACTACTTTCAACAGTTTTTATTTCAAAAAAATGACCCAGACAAACTGCTACTGTTGGTGAAAAACTCAGTTCGTAAAAATTAGGTATTCTTATTACGGAGAAGCTATAGAATAACAAGAACCCATTTTATTAGTATTTCATACTCAAAACTGCCAACAGGCTGCAGATACAACATACAAATCTGTGCTAAGAACAGGCCTGTCAGCCTGAACTCCCACCTTCCGCCTTTCTGCATGGTCATCCCTGGTACTAAAGAGTGCACACTGCCTTCCAGCTGCACACACTAAATGCACTTGAGTTCCTAAGAGCAGACAACTGAAATACAATTTAGCTTCTACCAAAACTTCCTCCACCCTCAACATTTCCTATCCAACTATACTGAAAGTCAATATTTACACTTGAAAGTTTATTTTCCCACTTGTTAACTGGATGGAAGTCACTTGGTTCTTTCATCTAGAGAAAATCTGTAATCTAAAAGAATGCATCCTTTTCTACAGCGAAACTCAACTCTTTATTGTGATGTGGGATACTTAAAATTTATTTCACTTCAACTAAAAGTCAAATATATAATTGTACAAGATAAAATTTCTCCTTTATGTTTCTCTACATACAGAAGTTAAAGTTCCTCTACATGTCACAGAGTTCATCTAATGCCAATTCCACTATAAGATTACTTTAATCAAAATTAAGCACTTTTTTCACTTAAGCTTCTGGTACCTGTTACACTAGATGCAGTAATTTAAAACAGCAGCTACAAGCACAGGGATTTAATGTTTCTGCCAAAATAACAGCTGGAAGTTGAGACAACTGAAATTTGTATTTCAGTTTCAAATTTTCAAAGCCATCAATGCACAGCAATTTATGCCCCAGACCTTGCCTTTCAGCCTGATTCAAAGAGTAATAGGTTTAGATCTTCTATCATGTTCTTTTCAGTGCCTTTGTTCAGGAATCTATTGTGAAAATAAGATGCCCAAACTACTCATTTATTTAAAGTTCCTTTCTTTCCATTTGTCAAAGTTCAAACTTACATTTTAAGACTCTGCAATTCCTTATTATAGTTGAAGAGCAAACCAAAACCTGGCAGTTTGTAATTTGGAAGTTTTAATTATACAGGTTTAGATAGACTGAAACATGGAATAAAAATATATCTGATAATTCAGTGGTATTGGCAGCTATACTGAATTTTTTTACTGAACTCTTGGGAGTCTAATGAAATCTGTCTTTTAAATCATTGTTTGAGGAATTCTCTCCACACAGTCCATACCTTCTGCCCCCTTTTTTAACAGTTCCCTTTCCCTTAAACTCAACCTATTACCTTTTCTGAGGCAAGAGAAGTACTAAGATCAGTCTGCACACCCTAAGCTACAACTGATGGTTACATCACCACTGGAAGGACTAAACTGACTGTGGAGGACTAAAAGGCAGCTTTTGTATTAGGTTTTTGTACTGCCTCCCATCAACACGGTACACAAGCTCTCTCTCTACAAGATCAGAAGAAAATTGCCATCAATTTTCCTGGCATCTTTAGGACCTTGCTATTTAAGGGATTCCAAATCTGACTTGAGTTTCATTTTGACACTACTAGAACTAGTCCTTAGAATTAACGTGAAATTCACTGTGAAAACAATTTTAGTGTTTCACAAAGTCATTTCCAAGGCAGAAAAACTTCTTCACAGAGCAAAATGTTCTAGTATTTCCCAAAGTAGTAAAGCAGATTCTTCTACCTTTCACCAGAAGAACTGCTAACCCATTTGAAGTTCAGTTATTTCTGCCAATTTTTAAAGACATTAACTTAATATTTACTACGTTGTGATTAGAGGCTGGCAACAGTCCACAAAAAGCTTAACTATGAATGTTGCTTTACAACAGCTTAAGCAACTGTATGTTAACACTGGTGGAGTCTTGTCTTTTTCCACATGCTTTTGCCTTCTCCCTCACATTGGTATCACCTGCTCCTGGCGATACCCTTCATATGGGTAAACCTGCAAAAAGACCTATATGCTTTTTGACAAAATGAATAAAAAATGTGGAGACCAAATCAGATTAAAACTAAAAGGATCAGAAAAGTACCACCGCCCTCAACAAGGAAAACACTGAGCTGTCTTTCACAGCACTCATTTAGAACAGCCTGAAGTAACGGGAAACCAGAAGCTATAGATTAGACAAGAAACTGCTGGAGGGCTATGAAGAAGATTAGGGGACTGGAGCACCTCTTATAAAGAAAGGTTCAGAGAGCTGGGCCTGTTTAGCCTGGAGATGACTGAGAGGGGATCTTATCAACACATACACATATCTCAAGGGCAGGTGTCACAAAGACAGGGTCAGACTCTTTTCAGTGGTGCCCAGCAACGGGACAAGGGGCAATGGGCACAAACCAAAACATGGGAAGTTCCATCTGAATATGAAGTAAAACTTATTTGAGGGTGACCGAGTACCAGATCATGCTGACCAGACAGGCTGCAGAGTCTCCTAATCTGGAGACAGTCAAAACCCACTTGAATGTGATTGTAAGCAACCTGCTCTAGGTGAACCTGCTTTAGCAGATGGGTCAGATAAGACGATTTCTAGAGGACCTACCAAAGCCCAACCATTCTGTGATTACAAAGGCCACTGGGAGAAATCTCTCTATAATGACATCAGTATCTTAAATTTTGGTTCCTCCTGCCCATACAGACACACTTCTCATTTACAATTTGAGAAGCTTACTGAACCTTTTCGTAACTGTAAATTTTTCTAGTTTATTAAGATTTATCTATTACCTAATAGCACAGGGCTTTACTTCAAGTTAAACCAAATTAAATAATCAGAGGTATAAAAATCACAAGCATCTTTCAACATAATATGCTTTATGTCATAAGCAAATAAACACTTGGGAATTTCCTTCTTTGGATCCTCTAGTCAGTCTTATCTAGTCAATACTGTCAGGTTGCGAGCACACAGAGGAGGTCTCACTTTTGTGAGGGGTATATGTACTTGGAACTGTAAGAAAAAAAATCAGAAGGGTTCAACTTCTAGAGCTGATGGAAGCAGATGTCACTATATCTGCACATACTGACTTGCAATGGAATGTTTTTTAACAAATTTCTATAATTTCCCTTCCAGTCGCAGGCCCAAGAAATAAGTGCCCAGCTGTAAGGACAGAGACTGTTCCACACATACCCCCCACTCCCACCCAATTCCCGATCCTCCAGTGACAAGCCAGCAGGTCAAACTCAGCCTGCAGGTAACGTGGCTAAGCAGCAATTGTTTGGATACTCAGCCTTGATGAACATGACATACTCTGCTGCCAGTGTGCCTTCTCCTGTTGGACATAGGAGAATGACTACGGCTCCTTCGGCGACGGTACTCTGGAGTGTATGATCTGCTTCGAGAACGTCTCCTATGGGAATGAGAATGGGATCTGGAACGAGTGTAACGTCTGTGCGAATGTCTTCTGGACCTGGATCTTCAACAAAAAGAAAGCCTTTAGTTAGGTCACATGCACATAATGTGTTGAACTATAAGCCTTACATGTCCTAGACAAAAATCTTTTTTTTTTAGAGGTTCTCTACAATTGAAATAATTAAGCTTCTTCTACCTTGCACATCTAAAGACTGCACAGACCTCTAACAATCTGCTTGGTAGCACCATTTTTAACTCTGTGAGAGTTCTTCTGGCATACACTAAGGATTATATTTTGGGCATTTCAAAGTTTAAACTTTTATCAGCTTGGCTGCTTATGTAACTAATATTTGCATAACGATACAGAAGCCAGATATTGCCACATTGTAAAGTACTATTCTGACTGAAAAACAAAGATCTGGCAGCATTATAGTGCCATAATATCTACAAATGGAAGTTCACCTAGGCATCAAAATTACTCCAGACCAAGAAACCCTAAACATCTGTTTAACTCCTGAAGCATTTCTTTGCACACATCTTGCCAACAATAAGCTTTTAAACAAGTAGTTATCTGACTGAACACTGCAATAAGAGAAATTATAACATTAGCCTGAACTTTGGGAATTCAGAGCACAGCAACTCTTTTTCAGCTGCCCTGGTGTGAAGTGTATAAAGAAGATGTGTTACTGATCTCTCCCAAAAACTGGGGAGGAAGAACATAACACTACGCAATTCCTCTTCCCCTTGCAGAGTTACAAATGCTGTTTTCTGGTTTCTCTCTTTGTTGATGAGAGAAAGATATATCTCTTCTGTTCCACAAAAGCTCTGTCAGAACTGAGAACTATAAAGCTTTACCTCTACACACACAGACTTGGAGTAGAAAAAGGCAGAGAAAGCATTGAAAAATGAATTTAATTCTTAGAACTCTCATAAATCAAGAACCTTTTCACAACCAACTTAAGACGTAGTTTTTGATTATGTTTTTAAAGCTTCCAATGAAGGAATGTCAAGAACATCCCCAACAAGTGTTTTCCAGTATTTCCAACAGAGAGACTACTCTTCTTTTATCTAACCCTTTGCTACAGTTTTCACTGAACTTTTTTCCCCCTTAAAGAAAGGTCCACACAAGAATTCCCCCACAAAAGATTTTGGGGGGAGGTGGCACGACCTTTATAGAATTGAGATGTAATCCCTTCTGAATTAAGATGCAACCCCCTCTCTCTTTTGGAAGAGAAAAACCTACAAATTTTAGTTTTGATTTCTACATTACTCCTTCTACTTACAGCACTTTCTCTGTTTATATCCATGAAATCTTTCCCCAATTTCGTCCATCTAAGAGCAGCACAAACATGCAAGTTAACGTAACCTCAGAAGGTGTATAATTTTTACAGCTGGGGAAAAGAAATCTCAATCTACCAAAAGAACACCAGTAACACTGAGTGGACACGAATAATTTTGATCATACCTTGATTTTGATCTTGACCTAGAGTGCGATTCAGAATGTTTGGAAGCCCTCGATGGACTGCGAGATCCTGACCTGCTCTCCGATTTTACACGAGCAGGACTCCCAGCTGGAGATTTTGACTGGGAGCGAGACTCCTAACAAAAAAGACAGTATTAAAAATGGTATTGGTTGCATAAATGCCTAACTCCTAACATTTAAAGTACAGTAATTCTATTATATTGATTGCTCCTGAAAAACAAATGGTTAGGCAATACCCTCCAAAACAAATTTCATTTTGCTAACCCACTGTTAATATTGTATGCTTTCCTCAAATAGGTCCCTGCTTGAACCAGATCACCAATTCTCTATTAACTAAGTAATCATGCAAATTCATCTACAACTTGATCATACAGACACTGGAACATAAACCATACATTTACTTAACCTAGGACCCATTCATTCTTCCAGATTCTTTTAATTCTACTTCACTCTTGCTTTCTACTTTTCTTCATTCTTCATTGAGTTTTTCATTTTTCATACTTCGTGTATTCTTCCCCAATTCAAACAATTCATTATAGCCTTAAAAAAATATTCAAGTGCTTCTATCTGACCAATCTTCTGTTCAATTTTTTCCCCCATTCAATTTTAATTTTCTGATCTTTAATACTTTTCATTAGCCTTCTTTTATCTTGATTTATCTTCCACATTCTTGGAAAAAACTCTTCAATTTCTTCACGAACATTAACCTTAATGGAAAAAGAACATTTAGTATATTTAAGCACGTGGGGATTATAAAACTCTGCTGGAGTTCAGATGTTATCTATCAAATTGAAAAGCCAGCAGGTAAAGTGCAAGAAACTATTTTATAAAACAACTTTTAAAAAAAAATATCTTTAAAACTGTATACGTGTCTACTTTCTAACAATAAGCTTACTGAGTTCTCAGTGTTTTACTGTATTTGCAAAGCTACCCTCCTCCCCTCAGATTTCTTTGGTAAAATACATAGATACACTAAAAAACTAATTAGCACAAATATACTAAAGTATTGATATCATTGATTCCCCCCCCCAAAATAATAGCTATGTACTTCTCAATATTGAATATCCCAAATTTTACTCCTACAGATTACTAAGACACTATCAGTTCAACAGAACATCCAAAGATTTCGAGTCAAAACCTATCTATGTAAATACTTACTTGCAAAATACATGCACATAGGCATAAGCAACATAAATTATTATTCTTCCTACTTTTTCTTCCTCATTGTTATCCTGTTTTCCTTACATAATCCATATAAACTAAGATGCAGAATAATATAATTAAAGCAATCCAATAAAAGTAAACACAGGAGTTTTTTTTTTTCTTGCATGGTTAAGGCATACAAGAGAAAAACTAGGAAAACAAGCAAACAAAGAGCAGGTTAGGATTTCCTCACATTTTATAGTGCACAGCATTTCCACAGAGCTTAGCTATAAAATCCCCTACAGAACAGTATGCTATATATAAAAATCTATAAATTCACAAAAGCGTGCAAAATGCTTAATGAAAAAACGCATAGCAAGTTCCTCTCCCATAGGTCTTACATTTCATGTTTACCTGCATTATTTCTCATCCTGCCTGTCCTCACAGTGTTTTTCTCTATTTATTTCTTACTCTACCTATGTCCAGATTTGCATTTTCTTTTGCAGTTAAAATTCTTCAGAACTTTGGGCTGAAATTCTTTTCAAAGGATGCTGTCCTCATATTTCAAGACAATTAAAAAATCCACTAGAAACGGAACCTGAGAGACTCCCTAGTAACAAGTATTACAACCACACTACCATTCCCTTTGACCTCAATGAAAAGGACAAGGCACACATGGAGAATGTCACCTATTGGGACGATAGGTCGGCCAAACTTCAACAGTCAAGGCCAAATTCAATGTCTGCCTGTGACAGGTGGACCATATAATCAGCTCTGCATAATAGTTACCCTTATTAATATGGCTATCTGTGAAGCTAATTACATAACTTTCCATGAAAAAAGTATGTACATGCACTGAAATATTACAAAATTTTATTTTGCATTTTCACATTTGAAAGCCACTGTTCATGACAATTTTGTTTTAGAACCAGTAACACGATTTTTCATCATCTCTCTTCTGTTATGGTTTTCTTCAATGTTTAATAGCTTCCTAAATTCTTTCCTTTATACCTCATCCCTTGCACAACTGCCAATTTCTCCAGGAATTACTTCTACTTCCCTCCCTAGTAAAAGTGATCAGCAATATAGAAAACCACTCAAAGTGACATCATATTTACAAAACACCCTTCAATCAAAAGCCTCCTCAGATGGCACTTCTTCATGAGGGTATTGCACTGTCCATACTTTTTACATTTGAAAGATCAATTCTTGAACAAGAACTCTGGAAGCCTGAACAAAAGCAACCCATCAGCCCCCATCTCATTCCCCAGACACTGCACAGCCTAGAAGTGTTAGGAGGTGCTAAAAATACCATATAATGTAAAAGTCAGGTTAGTATTCTTAACTATTCAACTGAAGCACCTGAGAATTACCATCCGCAGAGGTTTTTTTACTATCAGTTATGACACAAAATGTGCTTTAAGTTGCCAAAACCAAATATTACATCATTTCATGTAGGTCAAGTCCTTTTGGAATTGTTTAAGATCCTTAGGGGCTGCACTAACATACAACTTCAAAACTGGAGTGACAGAGGCAATAGCCTAAATTCCTACATATTTCAAGCTTCCTCAACCAAATAACTGTAGATGTAAATTGCAGCTGAAATTACCTGATAGCAGTTGCACACTGCCTGTCATTGGCAAGCAATTACACCTCATCTTCTGATGCAACATAGATCACCTAGTTATACCTCCTACAAAGCTTCAAAAGGAGACAAAGGGAATCACGGTAACCTGCAAGAATTTAAGGACTTAGGGATGATGCTGGAAAAGTACCTAGTAAGATTTATATCAGAAAGACTACAAGCAGGGATTAAGAGATTTAGAGCTCCAAGGAGTTTCAAAGAAAGATTTTAAAGAATTTTCTTCCTCTACTTCCTACTAACATGAAACAATTAGCAAGCTGTATCTTAGTCTATACCAACACAACTGTTCTCCATGAACAATTTATATCCACTCTGCAACATGAATGACAAAAATATTTAACATTATGTGTTATCTTCAACACGAAAAAACAGACATCTCTCCTATCCAAAGCACTAAAATCTCTCAGTTCTGTACTAGTCCTTAGGCAACCTATACATTCGGATCTTAGCTCCATCATTACCACAGAAACTAAATACTGCACTCTGGATCCTCAGCACTTGCTTATCTTTCTGCTCTGAAGATCCTCAGTCATTTAAGGGTCAGATGACTGACTGGCCACTGTCACCACATCAAACTATCTAGATCTGCTGTCACTACTGCTTGCAGGAAAAGAAGCAATAGTTAACTTTCTAATATTTGTCAGATCAGACTTCCCTTTCAAAACAAATGCTACATCCCCTCCCACCCCAAAAACCAACCACACAAAATCCAAAAAGCCCTAACAAAAACCAAAAAAATACCAATCCCTCACCTAAACTGATAACTACAAAAAAAACCCCAACTCAGTTGTAATAGAGTGCTTCTTCAGAATCAGATAAACACCAAGAAATGGGACTAACCATTCACCAAGAATTGGAACTTGGAGCCAAAGAAGTTATTGCAGACAAACAAAAAATCCAAGGTCTGCAACTTCAGTTACTGATAAGATGAGCAGCTAGAAGCATTTAAAGAGAGCACTGAAGAGTATTTTTAATCCTTGCTACCTCCTCTCTTCCCAGAAATAATAACAAATGAAGTGGTAAGGATCTCTCCCCATTACCTCATGATCACATAAAACCAGTCACTGAAGAACTATCAAAAAACGTTAGATGATCCATCTGAGCAAGACATCAGCCATGTCCGTGTACTTCATCCACACTGGTACAGTTGTTTAACTGTAATGTTCTGTCTATCACTTACCTTCCTTGCATCCTTCAAAATGAATCCTATTTTTCAATATAATGACTATTTTAAAAGCATTTACAACACTTCCACACAGCGTAGAATTGCAGAAGTCTTTCAGTATTCTTTCAATTTTCACTCACCAAATATGACAAAGAACATGGTGGGGGGAAACACAACAAAAACCCAAAATAACAGCCTGCTCCTGTCCCCCATTAAAAACCCCAAGCAAACAAACAAAAAAACCCCGAAAAACTAAAGCCTATTCTTTTACACTACTCTTCTGTCCTGAACTTCTCTCATGCCTTACCTCAACTCACACCTTATCATTTCAGAATAGGACTGAAAAGTATCAACATTTAGAGCGAGATGCTAAATAAAAAGAACAAAATAGGTTTAAACTAGGATTTTTATAACAAAGCATGGAAAATGAAATGGAAAGAAAAAAATCATGAAATCACACAGAAATTTCAGGTGAAATTCATTTGGCCTTCTTAAGAGGAAATACACAGGGGGTGAAAAAAGGACAGAACAACAAGCAGTCTAGAAATACCAATAAGCCAAGCAGAATGATAGTTTCAGACTCTCCAAAAATCTCACTAAAAAATCCTACCCAAACTAAAAAAAGCCCACAAATGAAGTCAATCTCTAAAGGGACAGAAAAATAATAGAAAAAAAGAAACAGGAATCTAGCAGCAGCCTACATTCTCTAGATGAAACTGTCAAGTTAGTGACATCTCACTTATGAGAAAGGACAAGATGACATTTTAAACAGTTTTGACAGCCATCTAGCAACTTTCCCTGAAATTTAAAAGAGAAGTTAAATCATTTTTGCTTCATACTATGTCCTTTTACTCTACAATAAAACCAAAACTGATCCCTTAGGTAGCTATTCTTCTATAAATATTATAATAGTATACATAATAAATTCTGTATAAAAAGCAACTCATAAGTTGTGCTACCTTAAAGACATGTATATTTTAAAAGTAACCAACACAATAAACTTTATGCATTTCTCAATGTTCCTCTTTATGAAAAGTGTGGGGGGGAAAGACTTCAGCAATAAACTTTTTGAAATTACAAGTTGATCTTCTCTCTGAGGCTTGAAAATGCACCTCTTCAGGGAGGCTTCTGCAGTCACTCCTTTACCACACATGGAAGATGGTAAAAAGAATTTGTTTTCAAAAAGAGCAGTCTTCCCAGCTGACATGGTCCAGAATAACCTAGAATTTATTAAGCCTGATTAAAACAAAACAAAAAAAATTAAAAGAAAAATAAACCCCTGACTTTCAGAAAAACTCTCGTTTCCCACACTGGTCATTGGACACCACAAGGTGATCACAGCACTCTCCAAGTGAACACAGAACCCCTGAGCATAAGCACACATTGTGCCCGTGTTTCAAAAGGTATGGAAAGCAATACGCCTTCCTTTGCACAGAGGTGGCAGGCTGCCACTTCAGGAGAGGTGGAATACAATAGCTAAACAAGCCCAACCCCTCCATCGGTTGGTGGTGTTTTTTTGGGTTGTTTTTTGTTTTGTTTTGTTTTTTTTTTTTGGTGCTCAGAGTTGATCGGTTACGTAATCCCACAGGTAGCTAAGTATTTTGCATACAAGCTTCATGGAGGGAATATAAGGCCCTTTCACAGCTAAACTAACCCAAAAGCTGCTCGCATACCTAGGGATTTCTGCATACTTCCTTCAACAAGATGGCTGACAGGCAGAATCATGCATTTCTTGGAGCGCTTTATTAAATCTTACTATTTAGCTCACTGTAACATTCTGCACAGAGAAGGAGGAGCCATCTCATTAAAAGGAAGGAAGAGAACCAATAGAGAGTTATAAAATGGGAGTTCTACCTTTGTCCTCATAAAAAGTTTTATCTATTTAGACAAACATACTGGTAGAAAACTACTAAACCTTTAAGACTACAGAAGTCAAACGTTATCAGAAGTTAAAAAAAAAAACTATATTCAAGTTTCATGTGGAGCTACTCAAATGCAGATTTGTTTAGACTCCCTCTTGTTCACTGCTCTGGGAAACATCTTAAGTTGTATCACAGAACACACACTAAATAAACAACACCCCATCTAAAATAATGACAAATATGAAAGAAAATAAGAGTTGCCTGTCACTTGACAACAATAAAAGAAAAAAAATAAAAAGTGTCATTTGTCTAACCTCCTCACCAAAATAGCGATAAAATACTTCAATTTTTTCAAAACCAAGTAACTGGATAAGAAGCACAACTTAAAATCTTTTTTTAGTCTTAATGTCCATAAACTTAGCTGTAGCACATTCACTATATTTTTAATTCTTCTGTCAATTTCTTTCCATTAAATCACCATGCTTGAGGAGGGGGATTTCTTCTGTTCAACCAGCCACATTCTTAATAGGAAACTTCTTTAAGTTGAAACAAAATGATACAAAAACAGTAGATGTTGATTAACATAAGCATATTTGATTAACATTTGCTTAAAAAAGAATTCAATAAAGAAATGAGTGAGCTCGAGAAGGACAAAAAGCTCTACAACGATTCTACCCAATACTTTAGAAATGAAAGTTTTTAAATAGTGCAAATTAGGCAATTTCATTGACAAGTTACTTCCATAATTATTCTCAATTTCCTGTTCAGATTAATTAACATTACGATTTTAAAATAATAAATTAGAGGCAAAGCACAGTATCTTAATGCTAACAAAATAAGCTTTTAAAAAGCTCCTGATCATACTCAACTTTCTTTGAAGTGTTTTGGGACAATGTGCATCTATACAGGTAAAACATAAAAGGGCATAAAATAAACGTAAAGCTCCCTTACTCCTTTGGCATTTAGTTTTTTAAAAGTACATCACACTAGTCAGTACTTAAGTGTAAGAGGAGGTGGAAGAACTGAAAGGGTACTTAGAATTTTATTTTGCCAATTTCCAGGAAAATGGGTTCATTACAAACTTTTTTCTGGTTTCTGCAGTTCTTTCTCCCAGTGAAATTTTTTTGCTTTACTCTCAGTTTCCCGTGCCTGCATGGAGCAAACTGAAGCACCAGGATAGTCAGTGCATGATAGAGTCCTATCCAAATGGGAACAGCAGACTAAACACTACAGCCTCAAAGTTGCACATGCATTTTATGCCTGTGGACATTTTCAGTGGAAATGAAATTTAAAACGTTACTCTGAAATGAAATTTCTTATTTCAAGTATTTTAGTAGCATCACGACAAAAAAGTATTACTGAAGGAAAAAAAACGCTTACAAAGGTACTTCAGTAGAAGCACAACTCCCCCAAACTACAAACTACCCAAGTACCTGCCATAATGTTCAATTATAATAAATACCAATAGACAAGACACTGGCACGTGCCAGACTAATTGAAAAATCTCAGTGTTATGGAGCAAAAAGAGAAGTTTTCCAAATGAAGACTTGACACAGCAGCTCTTTCCAACACACGAATTTTCCACCACCACAAAAAAAACCAAAACAAAAACAAACAAACAAACAAAAAAAAAAATCCAACCTCTCCCTCCCCCAAAAAACTAATAAATAGCAGTCACAGAAACTGCTACATAGGACTTGTCAAACTTTGCGAACTCTGAAAACATTATTTTACTTCTACCTTTGGCAGGAGGCAGTGTGCAAAGATACTGAAAGCACAAAGCTGGAACAGCTTCGTAACACAAACAATAGATTCAACAAGGAACCCAAAATAAATGTTCTGGATATTAACCTAATATAATTATTTCCTAACAATAACCCCCAATGGGAATACAGACAAAAAAATAAGTCTTAAAAATATAAATACTGAATGCAAAACGGGAGAGTGAAGTAATAATAATAATAAAAAAAAAAACAATTCTAAACAACCCCCCCAATCAAGCATACCCGTTGCTCAGCTTTCTGAGACTCAGTTGTTTCCCCTTCAGAGATCGGTTTATTTACCTGAGCAGATCTTAACTATACAGCTCCCTTTTGTCCAAGCAAGCAACATAAGAACAGGGTTCAGCTCACCCGAAGAAGTAGTAGTATTCATTGCACACCCATCTAAAGAACTTTCACCCTAAGGAATTTATTTTTTTTTAACTAACACCACAAAAAGGGCAACAATTCTCACGTAAAAATAATTATTGGAATGTGACACTATTCTTCCAAAATTTCACTGCTTGTTTCCCCAGACAGTAACTACATCTAACTGTAAAGCTATTGTCATTGATTCATCAGTCACCAAGAGGATACCAAGGTGTTCCTCAAAAGAACCAAAACACACACACAAAAAAAAACCTCTGCAAATTTCTTTGAAAAAGTATATGGTGATGGAGGAGGACAAAGCACGCATTTCATTCCTGTTTCAAGCAGTTTTTAATGCCTGTTTGCCTCGATCATGCCCAAGAAAAACCCTCAAAACCACTGAAAATAGAATGGACCTGTCACATGTGTATATGAAAACCCGCAGCCATCAGAGGAAAAAGACACAGGCCTAACGAGGTTACAAAGCCACAGCAGCTCCTGCGAAGCCCTTCAGCTGTGCGATCGATGAGTTTCACTGGTTTAACAGCGACGGCCGGACCTCCCCGATGGCCGGAGGTGGCCCGGCCCAAGGCCGCTCCTGCAGGCAGAGAAGCAGCGCACCTCGCACAAAGGGACACGGGGTCCCTCCTCTTTCGGGCAGGAGGAGGCCTCGGCTGCCCGGCCGCGGCCCGGGAAGCGGGGACGGGTAAGGCAGCGACCTGCGGGCCCGGCGGGCGACAGGGCGGCTGGAGATCGCGGGAGGTAAACAGAACAGCGGGCAGAAACCCCCGGGGCTACAGCAGCGTCCTTCTTACAGAAACAACCTGCGCTGGCGGGCGGGGGCCCACCTGCAGCACCGGGGCCCGCACCCCAGCGAGGAGAAGGGACAAGGTAGTGTGTGTCGGAGAAACGCGGGAAGCGGAGGGGAACGCGGGCCGTCGCCCACGGCCCAGGGGAACCTCCGGCGCCTGAAGGAGCCATTTTAGAGCCAAGCTGCGCTGCCCCCACCCCCGCCGGGCCGGAGGACGCCCAGCGCCTCCACCCCCCGCCCCCGAGCCCGTCTCCCCCCTCAGCACGGCCCGCGCAGGGGCGGCCACTCACCCTCCCCTCGAAGTTGTTCTCCTCCACGTCGCTCATGTCGGCAGAGTCCTGGCCACGGGGCTGGGGCGAATAGGGGGGACGTTAGTCCCGATTAGCAGCACCTACGGCCGCTGTTATCGCCGCCGTCACCGCTATTACCGCCACCACCTCCCGCCCTCGCTTCCCGCACCGCCGCAAAATGGCGCCGCCGCGGCCGCTCCGTCTGCGCCCGGCACCGCGCGCGGGGCGGGGCCGCGCCCGCCCCTCACAAAGGCGGGGAGCGCGCTGCGGGGGGACCCGCCGCGCATGCGCGGGCCTGCCGCCCCGGGAGCGCGCGCGCGTGCTGTCGTCACCACCTTCGGGGGGCCACCCTCTCCCTCCCGTCCCGTTTGGTGAGCCTGTGTTGCTGCGGAATGTGGAATGCCTGAAAAAAAAATTTTCTTAAGGAAAGGTGTTCTTTGGTGTTTAATTTTTGTGTGCTTTCAAGCCTAATCAACATCAAAGGGGATGTAATCCGTGAAACAGGTAGGCAGCTAACAAGCAAACTCTGTAGTGGTGTCCCTGTGTTGGAAAGCTAAGTTACCTGTTGGTAGAATTGCCTTGTTAAGGCTTAGGGCTCGACACGTTTGAATGATCTTAGGGGAGGTTAACAAAACCACAGAGAAGGATGCCCACTAATAGTGAACACAAAGAATGCAGAATTTACAGGCCTTGGGGACATTGGGCAGAACTCTCAAGGTAAGAAAGAAACTAATGAAGACAACTCAGCAACTGTGCTGATTTCGCCTCTGACTGGGTATAAGGTAATTCCAGCAGGGGAACATCCTGACCACCGACTCACAGACCCTTGACCCCCGAAACCCACTGACCCAAAAGAAGAGAAAGACGAAACACGCGAGCTAGTTAGCACGAGAAGTGAGATATCATTAACCAACAGAAGATAGAATATTAGTTAATAAGAGAACTAGGTAACTTGTAGCCAGTGAACATTGATGCCTTCACTTGCTAAAATGTATAAATAGGGAAAAGTTTTGGTAGTCATGCTTGCTTTGTGGATTTGCCACAGAGCACCGCTTTCTGTGCAGAACTGTAAACGCATCTAATACCTCAACTCTGTGGGGTGATTTCTTGCACACCAGGTAAAAGAACCTATTTGGGACCACATGAGGACTGCCTCACACCCCTCCCACAGAAAGGTCACCTCCTCACTTATAGGGGTGCTGCTACTGCATGCTGTGAGAACACTTGGCCTTGCTGCTTGTCTCCTTATTTTTGCTCTTCTCACAGCACGTTCTTTGGGGTTCTACTCTTGCATTGCAGGAAAGAACATTACTGTGAGAGTGTTCATGAAGGCATATGAATGCGTTTGAGTCTGCATTATCAGGGGTTTTTTATGTTACGGCAAGTGAATATTTAATACGCGAAGCTGGAGGACTGATTTTGTTGTACACATGTGGAGGTAAGGTCATGTGATCCCATCTTGAGTGTTTCTAGGAAACAAAGGCCTAGATTTTCACTTGTAATCTTGAAAACTGCCTTTTAAGCACTATTTTACTGAAGAGTTTATTCTTTCTGCTCAGTTACCTCTGAAAGGTTTGTCTGTTATTAAATCCTGTGTGGTTTTGGTGCTTCCTCCTCCAGCGTGCACCAAGAACTACAGCAGCTTGTACCTTGCAGGAACTGAGACGGACTGGTAGTTCCTTTGGTCAGAAAATTTCCAAAGGTGATAAAACAGCTAAAGTTGCTCTGTCAGCGCTGGAAACCTAGGTGAAGATGCACGGTCAGCAGCTGCAACTGCCCTTCCCAGACTCTTGCTAATAGTGGTAGCAGAAAGGTGAGCCACTGTTCCTACCCCAGTTCTGTATCTTTCCTGTGCTTCTTCAGGGGCAGATGCTTCCCTTTGTGGTTGAGAACTGTTCTGTCCAAATTCCTGTGCTGGCTAAGGCTGGTTATCTTCAGTTCACCACCATTTGTACCCAAGGGGTGAGAAGCCTAACTGCATGCTCATGAGAATATTTCCAAAAAGGATTGAGGCACGCAGAGGGTGATTCAAAGGCAGGAAGTGGTTCCCTGGAAATCAAACACCTTTGCTACATGAAGCCCATTCTTCTACGGCTCTAGACAGTGGCACTGTTTACAGTACTGGTTGCTTTTCCAGCCTGTGGCACTGGGTTTCCAACAGGTGCTGTGTTCAGTAGAGAAGCCACATTAACACTGGTAACCAGTGGTCACCACAGCTAAAGGTTCTAACAAGCCTTAACATGCACTCTTCTTTACAGAAATGGCTAATATTTCTTCCTACCTTGATCATAAATGATATTGATAATTCCTTGCTTCTATTGCAAATGGAAGGCTAGAACTGTACCTGCCAGCTCTTCCTCTTTTTCCTTGGTGACTCAGAAGCAGATGATCAATTAAAGAGTAAGTTAGCTCACAATGGTAAAGAAGGCAGTATGGGGGGGTGTTCTAGTTACAGGGCCTGGGACCAGTTTATCACTATGTGGGTATAACCAAAACTGTATTCTACAACCCTGTCTGTCATTTCTGATGGACTGTTAATAAATGGATTGTTTGCAGCAGCTGCCCAGGGCACAAGCTGGGTGTTAAAGAAACCCTTTGAGGCAGGGGAGTGTTCTTTTGTTTTCACACCGATTACTCAGCTGTGATGACTCCCCTCGGGAAAGGCATTAACACCTTCACACCCATCCTGAGGGGGCATCTCTGCTAATGAGCAACAATGGACTGGCATAATAGGCAGCTGCAACGACCTAGACCATCAAAGATTCCAAAAATATCCCACGACTCACAGAGCTAAATCACCCATCGTGGAAACCCCCTTCCCTGGGGGAGGTACTGGGCCTTCCCACCTGAACTGGAGCATATATAAAACTTTGGGTTTTAGAACTTCTGGTACCGCTTGTGATCCAGAGGAGGACCAGAACTTCAAAAGGACTGTGACTGCCACTCTCGACAAGACTGTGATCATCACCCGGGTCAACAGGGTTTCCTTTCCTTTCACTTTTCACCCGGGGGGGCCACGTGGTGCTCAGCTCAGAGGCTAATGAACACCGTTCTGCTCTTGTCCCAGGCTGCTGGGTTATGCATCTGTCTTTGGAGGGGTTAAAACCAGTGTTTTTTTCTGTATCATTATAGTTATTGTAGTCTTTTTAGTAAGTTGTAACTCTGACTGGTAATCTCTCTTGAGTTGGGTTCATCTTTCCCACTGGTTTACTTTTAAAACAGCATACCTCCTTGTAACTGAGGTTTGCAAAATTCTTAATTTTGGCTAAAAAATTTCTTGCATGCCACTCCCTTCAAAAGTTTCAGTCAGCTCCTTAGCCAGCTCTTGTTTAATTACAGTTAAATTGTAATGTTCATTCCTAGGATGCTGGCCTGAATTTTAGCCTCTGCTGATGTCTCACTTTTCAAAAGACATTCTGAATCCATGTCATAACCTGTCTTTTATACCAGCTCTATTCCATTCAGCTCCAGTAGATAGATTTGTTCATCTCCCTTTTGAAGTGTAACTTTACTAATAAAGTATTTATTCTACTCCAAAAACACTTACTGTTCTGGCATAATCTGATTCTGATCCTGTCTGATGTTGCCTATATTCTAACTCCAGGAACAAAAGGGAATAAGCATGAAAGTCATGCTTAAATTCTGAGATGAAAATGCTAATCAATCTTCTACCATAGGATGGATCACTGGAAAAACAGAATATGAAGGAATGCACAGAAAATACATAGTGCTCCCCCTAAAAACAAACAAACAAACACAAAACAACCATGCAGGGGAGAGATGGAAAGGTCGGGAGAATATAGGACAGGAAGATACTTTTTATTAACCTATACATATGTAAGATCTAGTTACAGTACACATTGTGATTCCAGTTAGGGTAATACTAATGCAGACATTCAAGATGTTTGCATTATTCCAGCAGAATTTTTTTATTCCTGTCATCCTAAAACATTCTTGCAATATTAAGTAAAAATGACAGTTACTGATACAAATACTTATTTTTAAACATTCTAATTACGTTTATATTTTAAATTGAAAACTACAAGCTGTCTTCACAATTTTTTGCATAACTCTTCTGCCTTTATTGTTCTCTGCAGTAACTTCACCATAGTTTCCTGGTACATAGAGACAATAATTATTTGATATTACATTTCTGATTTCACTGGTTATTAGTAAGACTGCAAAGTTGATTTATGTCTTTGGGAGCCTCTCTGCTAAATGGGAGATGGTTTAAACACAGAAGATAGCTAGAGATGACCTAAAGGATACACTAACATGACATGACTACAGTTACTTCAAGCATGCCTTTATGAAGGTTTTTCAAGAAATATTAATACTGTTGTAATATACTGCTAGCTTTAATGCAGTAGTGAGTATACAGTATTCACAATTTGGGGGAAAAAATGCATTTTAGGGGGAAAGATGGGCCCAGATCAAGCCCATTCCCTAAAGTGAAAGGGTATAAACAACTGAGAAGGGATCAGGAAGAGGGAAAAACAGGATTGGCAGTAAGGCAAGTATAAGGTTGCATATATTCCTATCTGCATATACAGATTAGAGGATTAATTGGTTAAGTAAGAAGGCAGAAGGTACAGTAATCACAGAGCATACTGATTAGTGTGCTGTTCACTAGCCATTACCATTCAGCAGTTTAAACATACATTATTGGAGGAAATTCTTAATACATATTTAAAAAGGATAGAGCGATAGCTATGCAAATTAATGTCAGAACAGTCTACAGAAAATGAATGGCATGAGAGGAATGAAATAATATTGCAGTCTCCACCTAATTTTTTTTTATTGTGAAAAATAATACAGAACACTGCAATATATCAAGTTTTCACTGCTGCAGTCCTGGGCTCTTATCTGTCCCTTGAAATGATGCCAAGAATATTTTTACCCACAAATATAAGGACCATACAAAGACTGTTAATTTTTGATTTTCATATGTCACTAAGGAGAAACACAGTGCTCGATATTGTTTTTTTATACAGTTTTTAACGCACAGATAAGGGGAAAAAGTATCACGTGAAATTGTGAGATGCATGTTCATGAAAGAGGACCAGATACATGAGGCTTTTAGGCAATAGGAATTAAGACTGTTATTAATAGTTGAGAGTTCCTGTCCACAGAGAGTATATTAATAGTGGAGACAGTTTTCTTAATATAATTTTACGACCTTCACAAGGAAATCTTCCTGTTATTAAACTATTGACAGATTTCCCTTTCTCTCCCTAGCAAAATCTAAATACCATATAAATTATATTTGCAAAGACATTATAGCTGTTCACTGCACATCTGTCAAAATACAGGATTAATCACTGAGCAAACAATATAGTAATAAATGGTGGTAAATAACTGCAGTATATTTGTAATGTGAAGTCCATTTCAGGCCATCTGTTTTTGATTTTTGTTAATAGGAAATCTTCATGAGAAAATACCTACAGAGACTGATGAAGGGATTCTGCTTTAGAAAATGCTTCTAGCAACAATATTGTTGGTGCTGCACGATATATAGTCAAACTGTTCACTCAGAAGCTTACTTATCAAATAATTTAGTTTTTATTCTTTTTGTTTGTGCTCACATAACATTGTACAATTTAGAAAAATACTTTTGTCTGTGGGATGGATTGCATAATCAAACAAATATATAATTCCTTTAATGTAGCCTATTCTGAATTCTCAGTGGGAATACAGCCTTCTATTCAGTTCTGTGATTGCCTAATTTTCTCAAATTTGAATTAATTCTAAGATGAACACCAATGTTTTCCAGACAAGAAAAAATCCAACAACAACCAACTTTAGCAAAACACATTTCCCAAGATTCTGAAATAAGTTACTATGAACTGGATGATGTAAGAAAAATTTTATATGCAACTGATTCACCAGCTGACATGATACTGCCTGCCAACAGTTTTGTCTGTTTATTCAGGTCTGGGCTGCTGACCACTCTGATGCATCGATATCCCTTCTTCTAGAACAGCAACAGATTTAAAGGCTGATTTTTCCTGCATCTAACCTGTGAAGAACATAAAGGTTAGAAACCGAGGAGAAGCCAGGTAGCCCCTGATGCCCACTGGAAGAGAGGGAAAGGTGCGGAGGGAGAGTGCAGGTGTGGGGATACTGGTGAGGTGGGGGAGCGGAGGTGAGATTAGCAAACTGCCGGGACAACACGGGCTGTAACTGTTTATTTTACAGGGGATGCAAAGCTGCAAACAGAACTTTAACCTACAGGCACCTGTAACATCTGTACCTCGGCTTGTCTGGGTAGGGACAATCCTAAGTGATTCATCCTAGGGTGAACAACACCTACTCCTGAATGCTATCAACTCTGCAGCTGTTTAATGTGACCTTATATTCTTTGCTTTGCCCTTATGTTCACTTTTGCTTGACTGACACTAGCTTCCTTTAAACACCACCTTGCAGGAAGAGCCTGAGGTAACTCACTGGCGCGGTCACACACCCACAATGGATTTTATTTATGCAAATATTGACGTGGGAGTTTATAGACCACCCCAGATGCAAACAGTCACAGAATCACAAAATAGTTAGGGTTGGAAGTGATCTCAGGAGTTCATCTCGTCCAATGCCCCTGTTAAGGCAGGGACAGCTGGAGCAGGTGATGCAGGAATGCATCCAGGTCGGTTTAGAATGTCTCCAGAGAGAGACTCCACGACCTCTCTGTGTGGTCTGTTCCAGTGCTCTGCCACCCTCAATGTAAAGAAGATGTTCTTCACATTGAGGTGAAACTTCTCGTGGTTTAGTTTATGGCCATTGCTCCTTGTCCTGTCACAGGGCACTGGAAAGAGTCCGGCAACATCCCCCTGGCATCTGCCTTTGAGATATTTATATGCATTAATGAGATTCCCTCACAGTCTTCTCTAGTCTAGACTAAACAGGACTAGCTCCTGCAGTCTCTGCTCCTAAGCTAGACGCCGGTCCAGCCCGCGCCGCTGCGGGTTACAACACCGGGCGCACGGACGAGGGCAAATTCCCGGCACCATTCCAAGGGAGGGCGCCTGTTCCCGAGGCGGCTGCGCAGCCCCCTCACGCCGCCAGGGGGCGGCAGCGGCCCCGCAGCGCGGGGGGCGGGGCTTCGTGCGGCGCGGCGCGGGCGGAAGCGGCGCGGGCGGGCGCGGAGGTATCGCGGGGCGGCCGCGGGGGGCGCTGCGCTGGGAGCGGGGCCGGGAGCCGGGACACGGACCGGGACAGCAGCCCCTGGGGACGGGCAGGGGGGCTGGCGGGGCTGCGGGAGGGCGGCGGTGGAGGAGGCCCGGCGGTCCGTGTGTGCACGGGGAAAGGGGGGCGGCTTCAGATCGGTGCGTGAGCGGGATGGCGCAGGGCGGCTGCGGCAGCCGGGCGCACCCGCACCGCTCCTGAGCGCCCGCGCCGCGCCGCCCCTCCTCTGGGAGCTGCCCTGCTGTGGGGCAGGTCTGTCCTTCTCCTGCGTGCCTTCCTGCCGCGCGTCGGTCCCGGTGTCGGTCCCAGCGCCGGTGTTGCGGTGTCCCTGCGGGCCCCGGCGGCGGGGCTCGGGAGCGGTGAGTTGTGCGGTGATCCGGGCATCCCTCCGGCCGGAGAGCCGTGTCCCAGGGCTGTGATGCAGTGTCCTTGGAGGGGGAGGAAGTGGTGGAGGAAACATGGGTTGCCTGGTTTCCTTCACTCTTTGCAGTGGTCTTCCCGTCCTAAACTATGACTGCAGTGACTCTGCAAGATCTCGTACAGTAAGGACACAACTTCTAAAGAGGCAAAGCTTGATTACAATGATCTGATGGAACTTGGGGGGAAAATTTCTTAATTCGTGTTTAAGCAAAGGCAGTATCCTTAATAATGTTAGGTTAAGTGATCCTCGGGCGATAACAAGTCTGCATACAAACAACGCGTAAACGTTTCGCTGAAATTGGTCTCTTCGGTAATACTAAATAAATAGGAAGAAGCAGTATTGAAGGAAAGCTGCAAGGTTTGAAACATTCAGTTTTAGGAGATTGTAATACATGAAACTTCCTGACAGCAAGAGTTGTGGGATGCTTCCTGCTTACAAAATAATAAAATTGCTTTTCAGTGTAACATCTGATGATGTTTTAACTGCACTTTAAATTTTCCCATTAAGTTTATTTTTGTAAATGTTTATAACGTACTATTACGTCTGCCTTATTTTTGTAGCTCTGTTCATCATTCATTATTAATAAACTTTCTTTACAGTTCCCTAACCTAACATGGTAGCATTCTGTAAATCCTCTTTTATGTGTTTTGTCATCTAAAAGATACTGACAGCTGGAGCGCGGTGTAATTTCTGTGTTTGTGTGCCACAAAACAAGCAGAGAGAAATTTTGTTCTGTGCTGTGATGTGGAATTTCCTTAGAGCAGTTCAGATAGGGTTAACCAGATCTATTTTGTTGCTGTTGTTTTGGGATTTTTTGTTTGTTATTTTGCCTCCTGGATTGGCTCATTGGTGTGTGTGAGGGTGTTTTTTCCCTGTGAAAAGTGAGCTTTGTAGGAATTGTGTCTTTTTTAAAGAATTTTCAGAATATGGATGTGCTGAACATCATAGTTAAGCATGCATGTGATTTGTTCCAATTGTAATGTAGAGTTTAGTTTGGAGCACATGTAATGATTTGCTGTTTCACTCTCGTGATAATACCAAAGAAAGGAGACAATATGAAGATGGTATTAGATTGTGAGTAGCATCTTGTTCTAGTGTCACAAGTGGAGCAATTGCAGTTTTATACCAAATATGGAAATTTATTGTTATCTTTGTTCCCGTTCTTGCTGGAGATGCCTGTGTGTATAAAGCCGAAATTATTCTGGCCTCTTTTTGTTATTTTATGTGTTAAAATATATAACTGTTTAATAATTCACTTCAGGTACTTGAGAGCTCCAGAGAATTAAACAATTATGCTGGAATTCCTTTGTTCTAGCAAATAGATCTTTTCCCTAAAGCTTTGACAATTGGAAATAAAGCTACTTCTTTTTTTTTTAAAAAAAACCCAACCTTTTGTATTCTCTGCTTTTAGAGACTCCTTTTGCCTGTTATCTCCTTGAGGGAGGCATTGGTGTTAGCTAATCCCATACTGTGGTTTAGCTGTGGGATTGGATGTCATTTAACTGCTAAAAGTAAGATATTTCCCCTGGAGTTCATGATGACTTGTACGTTTTCCAAGAATAGTAAAAGGCACTTAGTTCTTGCATCTTGCCCAGACTGTAAGTAGGATAAATGCATGCTGTCAGCTTAAATTGTCAGCTGTGTACTCAACCATATCTGAAGACTAGTAAGTGTCAAAAATAGCTGTTTTCCAGTAGCTGTCAAAAATCTGTGAGGCTCAGTCATTCAAATGAATGTGTTTTGTCCTCGTGCAAGTTTACTGCTAAAATGTACTTTATATGGTACTTGCTATTTGACAACTTCTTTCACCTGTAATTGAAACTCGTGCCATTAAATAGGCAGGGTTTCCTCAACTGAACATTGGTAATAGTCTCATATTTTCTTTTGTGATTGTCTACTTCACAAAAAAAATACGTATATTAGCATTTGCCTATGTAGTTTAAAAGATTAATTTTGGATTGCTCAGAACTGAATCAATACCTTGCCTAGATAAAACAGGTCCTGGACTAGAGGCCTAGACTAGAGGCCTTAAAATTTTTTCTACTGAAATTGGTTTCTTCACCAATATTGAACAAATATGAGATAAATAATCCAGTTAAATTTTTGGGTATCTTCTACTTAGTCTTAAGAACAGAATATTTTACAGTACACACCACTGTAGTGTTATGGTTAACTAATGTCTGGCGTAACCCTATACTAAGGTGAACTGACAAGTCAATCTAGAAATAATAAAAGATGTAATAGAAAAGGATTTATGTCTCTTTAACATTTCCTCCAGTGTTAATTCTTTTGAAATCTTCAACTGGATCAGTCTCCTGGGAAAGAGCGTGAATCCAAAGCCTTGTCTGTTTTGCAGTTTTGCCATAGAAACATAATTTTGATAGACAAATCCATACACAATTTGAATTCTACAGGTTTCTTGAAAGAAAACTAGGCAAGTTATTCTCTCACCAGTGATAAAAGTATTTTTTTGGTGCCGTTCTACAGGAATTGTGTTTGTGTGGGTGCTTCACTGTGTGTCCATGTATGAGCAGTGGCAGTCACTCCCCCACTGCAGCTGTCACTTTGTTAGTTGTCTCCCCCCTTCCCCTCCCCTCCCCTCTTAGTTCTCTTTAATGACACCCGCCTTCCTTTTAGGTCTCTTTAGAATGCTCAGTGAAAATCACTCTCTTATCAGTAGCCTACATTCATCATCCTGCAGGCTTGGCTCTCTGTAAAACTAGTTAAAATTAGCTAAACATTATCATCTCAGAAGGAAGTTATGAAGTCCCAGGGGCTTTGGAAAGAGTGATAAAAAGACAGCTGTGAAATTTCACAACGGAGTGGAGGTACTAGTTAGGAATTTGTAGGGGAGGACTTGTCATAGCCTAATGTTCAACTGCAATTAAAAATTTGTGACAATTTTACTGGGAAATGAGAAACCAAGAAGGTGCCTTATGCTCTGTCATAACTGACTCTTAGTAGCAAGGGTCCTACTGTGACCTGAAAGGCAGCAATAAAGCATAAAGAGAAAATAAAGTGTCCTGGGGAGAATGAAGCTGAAATATCTTTTTTTTTTTTTTTGTCCCCAAGAAGCTAATACAGAGATGTAGAAACATTTTGGGGCCCAGATGGACCCAGTGGGAGGAAGGGAACTTCAGCAAATGTAACATACTGTCTCTATTGATACCTGCTTGCTTTAATTTTCTTCACAAGCCTTGCCAAGTCATTTCCCCTCTCAAAATCTTGAATCTTGGCTGACTGCCCACAGGCAAGGAACAAAGAATTTCTGTTTTTAAATGGTTGGTTTATTTTAAAAACATGCATTGACAGTAGTAGGCAAAAGAAAGGAGGGAGGAGCTGATACTCTAAGATACCAAAAAGTACTTGAGCAGACTCCTTAGACATAATGCAAAATAAAACGAATGCAAATAGGACAACATGAATTCAAAATAGAAAAAAGTCACCAGTATTTTTAAAATACTGACATACAAAAGGTAATCTCCTGTTTGGGCTCTCAGACAGTTTTATACCAGAGCCACTGTTAGCTTGTTGTGTGGGTTTTCAAGTCTAAAGCAATATGTTTTTGCATTTAACTTGAAGTTCATCTACAAAACAAATTGTGTGCTGTTCTTAGAAGCCTGTAGGAGGTTAAACTCTTTCTGGTTTAAGATATGTCTGAGATTGTCCCAGCAGCCTGTCAGTAGCAACACTCTGTGTCTGCTTGGTGAGTTGTGACTTTTGTTGGCTGCATTGAGAGACAGGGACTTCCTGGAGCACACGAGGAGATTTTCCTATTTCTTTGTTGCAGCACTGTCGAATAGGTATTCTTGGTATTTTTGCTATTCCCTTAAACCTCCCATCTCCTGTGATTTCATTTGGAACATCCATTAAAGGTATTCCCCAGAAGATAGCAATAAGGCAAAAGGATAAATTTTACTTTTTATCAGTTTTCCCTGGTAGTTGCAAGTCTATGGCATGTGGAAGCAAGGAATGAAGAAACACATGCTGTTGGAGAAGGTATAAAGATAGATGTACTGGAAAAGATACAAAGGCAGACTCCTTTGGCAGCACACTCCAGAAGTGGTACAGAACTGCTAAAACCTGCAGCCCAGCAGCCATCACAGTGATAAGGCAGCCCTTTTTTTTTATCCTGGAAATGTGCCTTTGTACCTACTCTTACTGTGTAGTGCTGATTCTTCCTCTTGAGCTTAGCACGTACTAATATAAATTGTCTCTTCTATCAACTGTTCTATCATGCTGTATGTAAAGACCCTCAAGTTTCACCAGCACACAGGTACAGCATTTTGCTGGGCTCTGTTGAGTCAGGCATTGCTGAAGTTTTGTCAGGAGAGTATCCTCTTTTCCCTCTCTGCTTTGTCATTTTTCTGTTCACCAAGTTTTACATCAACAAAAAATAGGAGTACTTTACATGCTGAGTGAGAGTTGATTTTGTCAAAAGACAGCTCAAACATGTTTCACTTGTCTGGGAACAGGCATTGCTGTTAATTGTTTGTTCTTGCTCTTTTGTGGTGCTGTGCAGCTGAGTGAACCTGAGTGATTAATGAACCTGGGCAGTGTTGGTCTGCAAAAGTCTCCAGTACGGATGTGCCAGTTCAGGACAGTGGTTTTGTTGGTGTCCTCTCTAGAACTAATGTGCCCTTAAAAATATGAGGAATGTGATTCTTCCTTGTGCACCAATTTTAAATATGAATGATGTAGGTACAATGATTTATTAAATGGTGTTTGTGCTTTGTGTGGGAACAGAGAACCGAAGTTTCTGTGTATTGCCAGGAATCAGGGTCCTGTTTTACAATAAACACTGAAGTTCTTTGAGAACCTGTTTGTCAGCTGCAGATTTTTCTTCTACTGCCAAACCAACAGCCGTCTAACACTGCAAATCACCAGGATGGAAACATCATTTTTGGCATTCCAAAAAGTCTCAACACATAAGCTCCTGGGCTTCTAGGTGCTTATTTCCTTGTTCCAGTCTTCTGGGATTAATTGGCCGGTGAATACATTCCATGCTTTTTTTGTGTGTGTGAGTCTTCTTTAGACTTCCCATTCTTCTTTAGTCTTCTTTAGACTTCCCATTTTCATTGCTGCACAGGAACTCTGCTGTTAGTTTTCCAAATAACATGGAACCAGCCTGTCTGCTCTCAGAATGGTCAATGTGATTGTTGCCAGTCAGCTGAGTGATGCTCAAAGTTTTCTGTTGGAAAATCAGGCAACAAAATACTTTGGAGATCACAGAGGTAAATGGTAAATGGGCCAGGGCAAGCACACTCTCAGTATATGCAAAAAAAAAAAAA